>NC_074714.1:34196238-34518197 GCF_947242115.1 Biomphalaria glabrata
AAAATGCAGAAAAACTTGTGACTTTCACAGAAAAAATGGCCCCAGCTTTGCAGGCTCTCAGTGACACTTGGTCTTGCATTAATCTCTGCATGGAGTACAGAAACAAAAACAAAATTATTGGACAGGGAACTTGAATGTACAATTCTAAATGCAAATAAATCAAGGACTTGCTTAAGAAAAAATAATACAAAAATAAAGAATACATTTTCTGATATACTTGTCCAGGGTTTGGCAAATATTTATATCTGGCAAGAAAAAGGGACAACATTGGAATTTATTAAACAATTAGATTAATTGTGAGTTGATGTTTAAAATTAAGGCTAAGGGATTTTCTTTTAAAGTGGAACACACAAGTCATAAAGTCTTACACAAGCAGTTGTTGTATCATCATCAAACTCCATTTCAGTGTGGATTATTATATTCAAAATCCACTCATGCAAAAACCCTGAACAGAAACCCAGTTTTTGTGTGTACATCACATATGTCACTATACTAAGACTAATTCTAAGACTGCTTTATTGATCCTTACGGAGATTTGTTATGATTACAAGGACATGTTTCTCATATAAAGACAACACAACAGAAAAATACACATAAATACAACAGACAACATAAAGAGTTCATTCAGCGACTACACACAGGTATCTTATTGCATGTCATGTTCCCTGATCAATGAGTGGCGGTGATAGAGTCTGACCGAGTGAGGTACGAACGAGTTTTTGTAATGTTGTGAGTGTAATTTTTGATGCTTTTTTAATGATGTTTTCTAGACGTCGCAACAGTTTAGATGAGGCGTTGCCTTGCCAACAACTTATTCCGTATGTTAGCTGATTTTGTACAGTCGCGCCGTAAAATGTCTCAAGGATCTTCTTGTTTAGTTTAAAACTATTGAGTTTGTATAGAAAAAAGAGTCGCTGTGCTGTTTTCTTTGTCAGAGTTCCAAGGTGGTCTTCCTATGAAAGCTTGTTGTTGATGATATTGCCTAGATATTTATATGCCTTTACTTGTTCTATAGATGTAGTGTTTATTTGCAGTTGACGTAGGCCTATAGTTTGTTTTTTCTTTCTAAAATCTATTATAAGTTCTTTAGTTTTTGTTACATTCAGTTCTAGAAAGTTGTCTGTGCACCAGTTTGTAAACTCTTCTATCGAGCTTCGATACTGAGTTTCGTCTCCTGAAATAAGACCGACTATTGCAGTATCATCAGCGAATTTAATGAGTTTAACTGAGTCATAGATGCTTCTTATGTCATTAGTGTAAAGAGTGTATAGTACAGGAGAAAGTACACAACCTTGTGGAGCACCGGTACATAGTACTCGAGTTGACGATTTGGTGTTGTTGACTTTAACATACTGAGGACGTTGGGTTAAAAAGTTTAGAACCCATGCTTGTAAGTAAGGGCTTACATTTAAGTTACTCAGTTTGTTTATCATTAGATGTGGCTGTATGGTATTGAAAGCCGAGGAGAAATCTACGAAGAGGACTCGTGCATAGGTTTTGGGTAAATCGAGATGCTTATAAAGCTGGTCCAAAAGCAATAGAATGGCATCCTCAGTTCCTAGCTGCTTTGTATGCAAATTGGTGAGGGTCTAGGCTGTTATTGACTTTTGCTACAAGTTGTTTAAGCATATATTTTTCAAAACATTTCATAACAATAGGTGTTAGTGCTACTGGGCGGAAATCATTTAAACAATCTATTTTTGGTTTCTTAGGCACTGGTATGATTTCAAGAAATAAGGCACATATTTAACCAAACTATATTTTTGTTTAAATTTATTTTTAAAAAGCATTATGAATATTTTAAAAATTATGACTACATCAAAATACTTTACAGAAAACATATCAAAGAAACAAAAATTAGTGTTTTTAGCGGCCCCAGAAAGGGGAAAAGACGCTATTAGTTTTGTGCGAAATGTCTGTCCGTCCGTCCCGTTTAGATCTCGTAAACTAGAAGAGATATTGAAAATCCGACTTCACAATATTTTAGACCATTCAAAGTTCTGATGCAACGGCTACTTTTTATTTCCTGAAAGTTCTAATTTTTAAAATTAATTATGCAAGCAGTTTTTTATAAGAAAAAGCTAATTAGTATGCATTATATGTTAGACCTAATTTAAGACGACTAGTAATCTTATAAATATCATTTTCGTAAACATTTTTTCTATATAGCGGAAATTTTTTTTTTTTTTTTTTTTTTTTGAGGATTCGAATATGAGATTGAGCTTTTTCAAAACAATTAACTTATTTAGTTCGAACCGAGGGTCCCGGGTTCGAATCCTGGTGAAGACTGGGATTTTCAACTTCTGAGTCTACCCACCTGACATTAGTTGGGGAAAAGCAAAGGCGGTTGGTCGTTGTGCTGGCTACATGACATCCTCGTTAACCGTAGGCCACAAAAACAGATGAACTTTACATCATCTGCCCTATAGACCACAAACTAGTTAGGCCAGGTTCACATCTAAATTTACATTCACTTTCACGTATCCTTTGATCTGCGGGACGGTTGGGGCACTACACAAGATCTGTTAACCTTCTTTCTCCATTCTTATCTCTCATTTGTCTTTGATATAATTTCATTCGTATTTTCTTTCTGAAAATATTGAAGCCTACCTGGGTGGACCACTGGTCGTGCGGTTTGCGCGCTGGACTGTCATTTGGATTTATCGACGATCGAAGGTTCAAACCCTGCCTGCTCCCATCCCCCGTCGTCCTGCGGTTTGGTTTGGACTAGGAAGTAAACTATCTTCAACTCTGAAGGATTATCCGAAATATGTAAAACATTTTACTTCGGGGGCCGATTTTGAGTTTGTGTTTCCACACAAACTGTCTTTTGTAACCTTGTTAAGTTTTAAATTCATTATTATTCTAGCAGTACACAGCAGATATGCCCATTACTTTCTTTCCAGACTTTATATTGTTTATTTAGGCTAGAACACCATCTTTTTTTTTTTTATTTTAATAAAAGGACCTCATTTTTACGATTAATCTAACTTACTTTTGTAGCCTGTGAATTAGTGTAACTCTTACAATATAATTTTATGTCCCGCTCTCTCTTTCCTGAACACCCCCCCCCCTTTTTTTTTTTTTCAAAAATTCAATGGGTCAAGTAGTAACGATCAACTGAACACACTTTTTTTTTTGGCTCGTGAATAAATGTAACTGTTATCATGAAATTTCAGGGCCCGCTCTCTCTTTCACTCTCTGGAACACATTTTTTTTTTTACCTGTGCATCGTAATTTCTCCCACATAAACTTTTGACTTGATTTGATAAACTCTGCTTAATAATGCACCCCGACACATACAAGCTCATATATTTTGGGCCTGTTAATTTTAGTAGCACTTTGACTTATCCGCTTTCCCCTTCCCCACAACAACAAAAAGTTGGTCCTTCATACACATTCCTATTCCTCTTTCTACATTATCTTGGTATTTTGTTCTCTAAATAAAAAGCAATATCAATTCAGTTTTAATTGTAATTGTTTATTTGACCCCATTTGAATGTAGCGAAATAACAATAGATTTATCCTTTCAATGCAATTAGAATGAAATGTTTTTTTTTGACAAAGTTACAATTACTGGCTCAATCTCTCTTTCTCAAAAAAAATAAATAAAAGAAATAGGATCATTAATACTAATAGGATTGGTTTGCTTTTTATTCTAAAAGCAAGTGGAAATGATATAAAAATAAGTAGATTTAGGGGAAAAAAAATTGATTTAAAAACAAGAAATTTTTATGATTTTTTTTTAATGCTTTCTATATAGACTGCCGCCGTTTGGAGAAATATAGAAAATAAAAATATATAGGTTTGAAAGAGCTTGTTCCTTTTGAAAGAAATTTCTGACAGCACTATTGTTGTGAAAGGATTTTCGTGTGCGTGTTAATATGTCATAGAGCATGAGTGTCACCCTTAAGTTACGCCCCTGTTCTGTATCTGTCCAGCGGTTGAATAGGTCAGCCTAGCAGGGGTAACTTGAGGTTAGGAATGCAGAAGGACATTTGAGCGGCTAGGTCTGTTGGTGTAGGTTGTGATGTAGAAACTAGATAGTAAATAAAGTGCTGCAGATTAATATAAAATAAAGCTCTTCCAGATTGTTACTTAGATGTTTTGTGGTTCATTACAATTAGGAAGTCATCACAACTACACTTGTGTCCTTTAGTGACTTGAACTTTCATATCAAAGAAAACATGTCTTAACCTGAATACAAATTCCTATTATGTAAATCTTCAATATTTTGATTAGAAATAAAAAAAAACTGTTTTTTTTTAGTCAACATACCATAGCTTGTATACGAGTTCTAAAAACTGTTGCTCTGTTTTCCCTTATAAAATCATCTTTGGCTAGCTTCCACTCTGGAACATACTTCATAAGGAAACTGACACAAAATATTTGGATAATTGTAAACTTCAACATATTGTTATAAACTTGGTGGTGGCACAGAGAGGGGTAGTGGTGTGTGTGTAGTCAGCCGACGCAAATCGCCCCAGGCCAGCGCTAGACGAGCGGTCAACCGTGACGAGCTACGACGGTCAGCCGAGTCGATTGTCAACAGGACAGTTCGGGAAAGATCGCCGTCGTGAACAAGAGCTCAGGAGCGTCACGAGAGTTGTAGTCATCTGACCACCTAGAAACGTCGAGCGGCGTTCTGTCCGGTTCGAGAAGGCCAGTAGGGACCCTATATAAGAGCGGAGGCGACGCAGTCAAGACGGTTCAGAAAGCGGGTTCACGACAGGAGTTCAGAACACGGTCGACTACAGCACAGTTCAACGGTGTGGTTCTGTACAGAGCATTACGACGGTTCAGTGCGGAGTACTGTCAAGTACAGTTGAGACGAACGGCGTCTTGATCTTGGTCTGTGATCGAGTCCGACACAACGAGCCCAAGTGTGTGAAGTCAGTCCCGAACTGTTGAACCCAGTGCAAGCCCGGAACGAGACGGAGAGGCCAGTGCAAGACTTGATACGGCGGAGAGATATTTGTTATCGCAGAGCTATTTGTACTGTTCTACGTGCTGCCAATTGTACAGTATTGGCTGTTATTTATGGACATTAAACCTTTACGTTATTTTGGAGCCCTGACTTGTCAAGTTCTTTAAGTTGGTGGTGTATGGTGCAGTTTGCAGAGAGCCTGGATAGTGAGATTCGTAACAATATGAAGCTGTTCTGACTCCTCACCTTTATGACTGGTAAAAAACAAAGAAACATAAACAAGAATTTTAAATCTAACCATGACATATAGAGTGCATCAAAAATGTTATCAGGATACATTTGATTTTATAAATAAAAACATAGTGGGCTATAAGGTATTGGACAAAGAAGTGTAATGTTCAAGAAATTTTAATTTCATAACAGTTTAAAGAAATTTTAATTCAAATAATTAGTGGGGTGTGATGATCGAGTGCTTAGCTTCTAAACCAAGGGGCCTCCAGTTCAAATTCTGATGAAGAACGGGATCTCAAATTTCCAGATTTTTGTGAATCAGCTAAGATCACTTAAATCTAATGGGTTCCTGACATACATTGGGGAAATAAAAAGCGGTTGGTTGTTGTGCTGGACACCTGACACCCTTGTTAACCAACAGCTATAGAAACAGTTGAGCTTTATATCATTTGCTCCCATAGATTTCAAAGGTCTGAAAGGGCTATCTTTATTATTCTGAATTGAAAACTTCAGGAGCATGAGAAAACAGTTTACAACTAACCAAGAAAAATGTAGAAGAAAACAACAACAACAAAAAACTTTGAGATTTTCTTTAAAAATGTAAGCACAAAAAAACTCATCTTTCAATCAGAACATTAAAAATGATATCTAACTCATTAAGGAGCCTTGAGGCTAAGTGGTAAAGTGCATAGCTTCCGAATCAGGAGTCCCATGTTTGAATTCTGGGATAGGGATCTTTTAGGGCGTCTCTGACCGTGACCTCCGCGACATATCGAAGACGCCGCTCTGACTCCACCCAGCTTTAATGGTTACCTGACATTAGTTGAAGAAATGTAAAGGGGGTTGGTCGTTGTGTTGGACACATGACACCCTTGTTAACTGTGGGCCACAGAAACAGATGACCTTTAAATTATCTTCCCTATAAGTCACAAGGTTTAAAAGGGGAACTTTTACTTTTTTTTTTACTAACTCCTTAAAATGTTTTCAATTTTTAGCAAGAGAAAAAAAAATGGTCAAATGAACTTACTTTTTACTAAAAAGCATATTAATTCTATCCATTCCTGATTCTTTTTCTATGTACTCTCTGGCTATTCTCTCTAGCACTAGTGTGGGAATTGTTACATTATTTACAGGAACAGTTTCATCTGGTTTATCAACTTCCTCAGTAGCATATAGTTGTGAAAACATAGCACTTTTAACAAATGCTAGAAATGTAGAATGTCTTTTATTGTGACATTCTGTCTTTGGATAGGCTAGGGTCTATGCTTAACTTTTTTCTTTCTTTAATTAGGATAACTCATAACAACAAATATTGATATGTAAAAAAGGAAGCTAGTAATTAGTTTTACAAGGGTACACAATTCAATTGTCAAAATTCACACGAGATTTTCTTAAGTTCCTTCCCGTGGATCATCACCTCTCGTATATTTTCCTGAACACCAGAATGTATTTATGATGGTCAAAGGTTACAACTAAGTCCATAATCACCATCTTGAAGGTTTAGATATAGATCTAGCTATTATAGGCAGCGAAGTCAATTATTTCTATGAAAAGTAGAATTTAGATTAAACTATCATTAAAAAGAAACACACACAAAAAAAAAAAAGAGCTAGATCTTGTAATATATATAATAAAACTGACTAGATAATAGTCGAATTTTAAAAAATCTAGATCTACATCACAGAAAATGGAATAATCTAACCTACTTACTACTATACATTGTACATATAGCCTACGTTATAGATTCTAGAGCAGTGGTTTGCAAACTTTTTTGTCTCATAGACCCCTTTACATGTTTTCTGGTTTTCGGTAGACCCCCTGCTTAACTTATTATTGTATTTTTTGCAAATTAATCAACTCCATTATTAACTGTTGTGAGTCGAATGGTGAAAAAGTAATTAAAAGCTACATTTTAGTTATAGAGCTCTATCCGTTTTCACTGTTAAAATTCATATTTAAATCAATTAAAATAACAATATGTATTAGCCTACTGGAGTCACCAAACACACTGGAAATTTTTTTTTTTTTTTGCAGGTTCATCATTCGTTGCTACGGATATTACGTTTCATTATATATGAATTTGTTGTTCTATGAAATAGTCCTTCAAACATTAAATAGTAATTAATTAATTAATTTCAACCTAAGTATCATTGCAAAAGCTTTTCGCAAAGAGCAGTGTATTTCTTGATCTTTCATGTCTGGCTCAAATTTTGGGACCCCAGAACTGTTTTCATTAACAGGAGACGAGGCAAAGGCGAGTAAATGGTGCCTAAACCAGTTAGATTTGGGCAAGAGGGACTCGTTAGCCTTGGCATGCAACCCACCTGGCAGAAGGAAAACTGCTGCCTTGCACAGGAAAGGTTTCGTGGGTCAACAATGAGGAAAAATAAGGTGCCGGCAACCTTTAGGATGTTTGCAGCACACAGTGATACACTCTGTCAGAGCATGGTACGCGTCGATCCCAAACTATGTATGTCTTTTGCAATTACATAAAAAGCTTATACTGTTATAACTCATACCCAGGTACCACCGATGTGCCCTTGAAATGTTGCTTAAAAAATGCGTTTAATAATATAAGATATGAGCCTGTGTAAACAAGTTTTTAAACTACTTCAACAGCTGGTAAAATCAATGTGTTATCTAGATAGTTTTCCGTATTTTGTTATAAGTACAAATTTCTTGTAAGACCCTCACAAACCACCATCTTCTTCATATGGTGTTGAAAAGATTTTGTGAATCTTCGAGAGTTTGAAAGTTTTTCATACCTTTACCTTTTTATCAGGGTGGTATTGTCTCAAATGATCCTTCAGCGTAATTAGTTTCATATCATCATAAAAAGTCACTTAAGCAACCGCATGTTGACAAGGAAGGACTGAACCCCAATTTTCAATAATTAATGCTGCACCATCTACATTTCTTACACGCAGAATCTCATAGACTAATGTTACCCCCTATTTAAAAAAGAAGAAAAATCTGACCTAGAAAACTACAAACCAGTATCACTAACCAGCATCACATGTAAAATTATAGAATACAACATGTAGCAACACTGTAAACCCATATAGACAAACATAACACCCCTGCAGCAATAAATCTTTATTTTTGAGTCTTTATCCATACCAACATGACATGGCTTTAGGAAATATAGATCATGTGAATCACAACTAATAGGACAAGCTGATGATTTTTCAAAAGGTATTAAAAATATTAATGAGCAAATAGATTTTTTAAGACTTTTGACAAAGTTCACCAACAAAGCTTGCTTAGAAAATTAAAATTTTTGGCATAGATGGTTTATTACATCAGTGGATTAAGGATTTTCTGTAAATAATAAATGGCTCTAAATCAATGTCAATAACAGTAAACTCAGGTGTACCTCTAGGAACAGTCTTATGTCCGCTACTATTTTTAATTTACTTAAATGATTTACCAAATTGCATCAGTTTAGGAAACAAAAGTCAGATTATTTGCAGACAATTGCATTATATATAGAACAATAAGAACAACACAAGATACCGAAATTTTGCACAGAGAATTAGATGAATTACAGAAATGGGAATCAAATTGGAGCATGTCTTTCCACCCAGAAAAATGTCAGTTGTTAAGAGTAACAAAAAAAACTGAAACAAAAAATTCCACTTATCTTATTCATGGTAAACCAGAAACACAGACTAAAAAATCAAAATATCTAGGTGATGAAACTATAAAAAAATCAAATAAAGCATTAGGGTTTATTAAAAGAAATTTATATAAATCAAATAAGAACATAAAACTAAAATGTTATTTAACCTTGGTTAGGCCAATAATAGAATATGTATGTTTGATACCCCTCAAATCAAGAAAACAGTTAAGAAACAGGAACAGGCAAATTATATCAGTGAGATTCATGACTAATGAATATTCACATTTGACTAAAGTAACACCTTTAGTAAAATCACAAAATTTAGAAAGCCTTCAGGAGAGAAGACTCAAAAGTAAAGTAGCGATACATAAAACACTGAACCACAATCTTCAAATACAAAAACAAAACCTAATTAAATACTAAGTAAGACCTTGAAAGGCACATTCCTTAGTACCATATGAAAATTGCTAGGACAAATATTTACAAATGCTCCTTCTTCTATAGCGCTATTAGATCTAGTTATTAGAGCATTGAATGGGTTGCTTGAGTCAGCCAGGAAAACCAATGACTTGGCCACTTGGACTTAGCTAAGTTTTTTTTTTTTTTTTTAAGTTCACATTATTAAATTAATAATCTAATTAATCTACATCAAGCATGCATTTTGTCCTCCTTTTGCAACAAGTCTTTTTATATATTATTTTTAAAGAGCCCCGAGATCCAGATCTAATGATGTATATTATTGTAATAACAATATCAATTAAAGCAATATAATAACTTTTATTTAATAAGTATAAAGACTTAACTATCTAAACTCTGTTAAACCAAGTCGAAGGGCAGTAACTGAGTATTAGAAAGGTGAAAATAAAAGTTAACTGGTCTCCGGAAGTAGATTCTAGTTAGAAGTCTATAAGTAGTATAGTGGGCTTGTCAAATATTTCAACGCTGATATATATGATATATAGATTCTATATTAATATGATTACTAAATGGTGTTTTTTTTTGTATAGTTATTTGAAATGTTGTAGTTATAAATATATACTTACTTTAAATCACGCATCGCTTAAAAAAACAAACAAAAACCTTCGAAAAAAATTGGAACAGAGCAAGCATTAATACGCATGCGCTGGATCTAAATCTAGATCATTATTGTCCACATTAAGCAAACAAAAAATATAGACATTCATTAAAACAAATTTCAACACATTACATAATATGAATTATGCGGTGATATGAAAATGAAAGAGTATGACCATTTGTCAACTATATTAGAAATGTCTGAATGCATTCAGACTTCTTTTACCAAAGGAAAAAGAAATTTACAATTTCAAAGACAACTATTTTACATTTTGTCGATTTGTGATACCAACTTGCAACTATTAAAAAGTTAATTGCGAGCACTATAATTTTTTTAAAACGTATTTTAGTTTAAAGAGCATTGAAATTTAAATTAAAAAAAAACAATTTAATGCTCATTATTATGTTTAATCTTGAAATATAGATTTAATTAGTACAAACAACTTAGACACCAGCACAACTTGTTTGGCCTTAAAAATCTGGGTAGCAACAAAGTTTACGAACTTTGCCGAGGTTCACAAGTTGTGTACTGTGACTGTGTGCAATTTTTAATAAGTCTATGCATATTAGGCTGTTCTATATGTGTCAAAAGTGTCAGTGATTTCTTTGGTCATATGTTTTAAAACTTATATTTCTAAATAATCAAAAGTTATAGAGTCTTAACCTATATTACATTCTAATCTTTTAAACCACACAAGCGTAGATCTAGATTATAAATAGTAAAAATAATAAGATTCTAGTAGACTTAGCGGACTTAGTAGATCATTCTAGATCTAGATATCTAGAAACTAATATCATCCATCCCATTTAATATGATCTAATCTGTTATTGTCTATATTATAGTATATATTATATATACAATTTTATATTATATATAATGTTATATATAGTCTAGTCTAGAGTCTAGTATATTATAATTAGATCTAGATCTATATTCTATATAATTAATATAATTATATTTTAAGTGATTCTATAAAATTAGCATCTATATTATAAGCTATATAATATAGGCCAGCATACCATATCAGCATATGCCATAGCTTTGTTACTTTTAGATAGGATACTAGTCTAGTAATGGACAGGCACAGAGCATTGATTGAGTATAGTATAGCAGAGTACTAGATCTAGAATAATCTATATTCTAGTCTAGATCTAGCTAGAGTAGTAGAGTCAATAGAGTTCAGAAGACATTGAAACTTTTCTCCTTTGAAACCATTTCATTTGGTTCAGGTCTTCAGGTGGAGTAACTTACAAGTTTTGTTTTCAAAACCTGGAATCTGACTGAAATAGAACTAGATGTACGTGTGCCACAAGCCTCAGGAAACTTAAATTGCGTTGTGGATAAATTAGCTGATCGATAGCATAGATCTCTCTATTCTATATATATTATAGACCAAAATAGGTAAGTTAAATTCAGTTATTAGGTTATTAGGTTCAGTTATTAGGTAACATTTTAATTTTTATTTACTAGATCTAATAACATAGATCTATTAAAAATCATTTAAAATGTAATCTTATTAGTCTCATCATTTAATCAATATATTGAATAATTTAAATGCATATCTAGATATATATTGATCTATATAGTATAGAATCTAGAATAGTTTAGAATCTAGATCTATACTCTAGTATATATGCCTATGTATATTATATATATATATATATATATATATATATATATATATATATATATATATATATATATATATATATATAATTATATAGGATCAAGATGTGTGTCTGGTCATGTGGTTTGCATGCTGAACTGTCGTTTGTATTTATCGACGGTCCTGGGTTCAAACCTTGCCCACTCCCATCCCGTCATCCTGCCGGAGGTTAATACTTGGAAGTAAATTAACTCTGAAGGAACGCCCTAAACATGTAATATATATATATACACACATCATCATCATCATTGGCCTCCTTCAGTCGTAGAACGACTATGGTTCATCCCGCACTTCCTCATGTGGCTGTGGAGCCCTATCCTGGAGAGACACTCCCGTCCGCAGGCCAAGGTGGCTTTCGCTATCGCTACGGTGGTATTATTATTTATAATAGATATACTAAACTTAACTGAATGATTATTAGATAAGAGCTATAAACTATTCAGTGTACATTCTAGACTCTGTATATCCATTTAGAATCTAGTAAAAATCAAATTTTGGTGGAGACTAACATTTTTCATCCATCATATAGATCTATATCTGACATCTTGATTCTTCATTGGTTAGCTCCCTTGTGATATTTATGTTTCAGAGGTTGGTTAAAAAGAGCTGCCTCCTTTAGTTATAGATTTAAATCTAGAAAGATCTATGTATTATAGTACTACCTGTATTGTAATGTGGCCCTTTCCCTTTGGTAGATCTAACAGTAGCCAAAAAACAAATTACTTTGGGTTGGGATCTGTTACTGTATACTTGGGCTATGGCATAAAGTTGAACTCCAAGACTCTCAGAATAGTTTGATCATGGTGGTCAATTTTGACTCAAATATATTGTTTAAAAAAATGCTTGGAAGTGATCCAGAACTGTTTTCATGAATGAAGGTTTGTTTCCAGGGTAAAGCGCGTCACTGGGAGTTGAAAACGTCCTTCTACACCCCACCTCCCTGCAAAGAAAATTAGAATTTGTGTATTGTGCAGGCTTGGTCACTACAATTTAAGACTTAATATCCCCATTTCATTCTTTTATTTCATATACACGCCTCTGACTGTGGGAATTTATGGCACAATAAAGGATCCCAACTATCTTTTTGTTTTTCTTTGTCGCTAATTATTTCATTAATTCACACAAAAATATTTGAATTGTAGGATAAAAATAGATTTAAAGATCTGCTAGAGATCAGGTAGATTAATATTGATGCGAGAAGTTTAAAATTGACACAGTGTCAGTCTACTGCCCAATTACTTTAATATTTAGCAATGCGTCCAATGTTATTTCCCAACTATACGCTTATAAAAGAAGTAGTGTCCAGTACACAATGTGGTAGGATTTTATAGCGCTATCTTAATGTCACGTCATAGAGGTAAAACGTCAACCTTTGATCTTCACACACTATCAATATTTGATTCTGACTAGAAGTGTTGTGCTTGAAACAAGCCGAGGTTTTGACTCTCATCTGAGTTGTCCTACACGCTTCATGCATTAATGAACACACAGATGTCCCTGTCACAGACTAAGCTGTTCTTACATACAATAAACACATCGCCCATGTAAGGAGAGGCGGCGGGTGTTGGTGCGTGCTAGCGTTGGACAAGTGAAACGCGTTGGCCAGTGGAGAGCAGTTGACCGTGGGCACACAGACCACTTGACTTGTGATCATAAGACACATAGGCTACTCCACATGTGTACAAAATGTGGAAGCATAAATTAAAAAAAAAAAAGAAGGGGGGAGGGGACCTCTACTTTTTTTTCTCCCTCCGATGTCGTAGTTGGGGCGGACGGGAATACAGAGCAAGGGAAGTAATGCTAGTTCGTTTGTCTGACCGGCAAGTAAATGGCGCTCTCTGCGAGTGATCTCATTCCAAGGACGGTAGATGGCTATGAGTCATTTTTGTGCATGCACGTATCGCCGTATGGCCCAGTTCATTACCTCTCACGGGCGAGTGATTTCGCTATCGATTACTATCATTACGGCGTCCACGCGATTTATTTTTTGTTTCTGTTTTAAATTTATGCTCTTCACCGTTTGTGACCTATTTAAACCATATCCAAACAAAAGGTCGGAATTTTCTTTATACAATACTAATGTCATGATTGAAGTGATTAGGTTATATTGACACAGTTTTATGTTGCCATTTAAAATTTAAAGGCAGTATGATCATAAAGATAATTTACACAATGTTTAGATAAAATTAGATATTGACAATATTTACACACTTTTATTGATCTTTATTTTCCCTTTTTTTTTTGTTTGTTATAAAGAAAATGTTTTTTTTAATAGACAGTCTACTTTGTAGCAAGCATCGCCAGATTTATTAGGTCATGTCTCAAGTTCTGCTTCGCTGAACCAGGAACTATTGTTCTAGCTAATCAATAGGGGAGGGGGGTTTGAAGTGAGGGACCGCGTCCTGTGCTGGTCACGTGAGTGATGTCTATCTCATCCCGATTCGCTTTATTAGAACTTGGTGACTTCATTATCAATACACATTTTGTTATCGATTGATTGGGTTTTGGGTTAAATGTCATATTGACATTTGTTTCTAGAGGAAGTTGCCAGTGTCTCCAAATGTCCTTTTGGTGCGTGCTCTACGCCCACGTTGTGAAAGAGAAAACACAAAAGTGGCCTCAGTTTATGTAAAGAAACGAGTTTGTTGTGTTGTAGTATTACATACAGTGAACTTTCCTAGGCTGCTATGATAGAAGGTTCAGAAAGTGTAAACTTAAGGCTTCTCTGATTGAAAATACTGCTATAACTTAGCAATTAACCTCAACGAAAGTGATATAAAACAGAACGTTTAATAATCAATTATAAACTGGATCTAGAGCCACAGCTCAGGCCTTCTTGTTTACATCTCTAATCATCGGCCATCTTCCTTCCTCTGTTCTCTATCGTGTCCTCTGGTACACAATGTCGCGCCAAATGACAGTGCGCAACGTAGAGTCATAACACTGCCCCCTCCTTAGTTATGTTCGTCCCGAACATGACCAGCTTTTCGAGAGGGCTACAGAATTGTCAGTGCAGATGAAGTTCTGGCAAGAAAGTTAGAGTTCCACTGGAGGCCAGGTCATAAACACACTGTCATTTTCAGCCATCTCCAGAAGGTATGCCTTTCTACACATGTCCATTACCCACATTATCAGTGTCCAGTTTCCGCTGAAATTGATTCATCTTTTACTCTGCTTTGTGAAGGCAGACGTACACACGTTTGTCAAGTCCAGACCTGTTGATAGTTTTTCTGGTATTTGCATTGTTCATTCGAGGTGCCGCCCGTACAGTTCTTATTAGATTTCTGTCTGCAGTTAGTACTGGTAGCCAAACAGGAGTATTGGACACAGACCCAACGTTGTCTGATTTGGTCACGCCCATTGAAGCACTCATATCAAGGACATCGAAAGCAATAGTTTCACTCTGCCTGTAGGTCACTCCTCTAGTTTCTTCATCTAGCGTTTTCTTTTCGGGTCTGCGCTTGTCGTTGAAAAGGTTGCCACTTTCTTTATCTTGAAAGCTAGACGCATCTGATTTGTCATTATGATCATGGACGGCTCTGCCACCACCAACACTTTCCTTGTAACTACCCGTATGGCCACAACAATGATTGGTTGATGTTTCAGTCTCCGCTCTACTAGGATGTAGCTGGCCTTCCAGTTTGGTCCACTTCAGTTTGTCCCTTTTATGATACCTGTTTACTGACAGATTAGACCATTTTGGTATGGTCGTATGTTCGATTCGTTTCACCTGAACGCCTTCCACACCATCATCAAGCAATGGAAACACTATGTGTCCATATTGTACAGTTCCACTTCCAATGTTTAGAGATAAACCGAATTCCTGCATAAAATCCAGACCAAGGATGCAGTCGTCGACAACATTGGCGATCAGAAAATCATGACTAAATGGTTGACTTCCTATTTTAAAATTAAGCCGTACCTGTCCTAATATAGGTAACAGTTCGCCACCTGCCGTTTTAAGAGTGTAGTCATTCACTCGTATTATTTCCTGATCTCCGATCAGACTGGGTCCAACTATCGACCGCGTAGCCCCTGTGTCCAAGAGGAACCTATAAGAACCAGCGCCAATCTTTCCCTGCACTCTCAAGGTTCTGCTTTGTTCTAACACTCTGAAACGAGTCTTTATTCTCGGAGTTTCGATTTTCTGGGTTGCCAGTTCTTGCTCCCTAAGCCCGTAGAATCGTAGCGGTTGACGTTCTGATGCACAGCCTTGGCCTTGGAACAACATGTTACAATTCCTCCGTACATGACCTGGAGTGTTACAATTCCAACAACGAAAAGTCTTTTTACTACGCCTTGAGGTCTGATAATGTTCCCGTTCATTTAAAGCCTTTTCCACCATTCTTCGAATCAGCCGCGGCAGATCCTCCTCTTCCGCCACATTTAACGTCCGACAATAGTGTGTGCTCCTCGCTGAAACTTCGGCCGCCTCGTAGGACAGGGCATAGATGAGGGCTTCGTTGATTTTCCGTTTTCCGCTTATTCGGATGGCTTTCTTAAGTTCCGAATCTCGCACTCCATCTATGAAAGCATCTGTAACCAGAACATCCAGAAGTTCCTGTGTTGCCGATGGGTAGGCAAGACGGGCGAGACGTTCTACGTCTGCTGCTAATTCCTGTAATGTCTCTCCGTTTTTCTGTTGTCGATTCTTTAATTGCACCCTGAAAACTTCCTGCAGGTGTTCATTGCCGTATCGTAGTTCCATTGTTTTGACCATGGCATCGTAGTCTGTCCGATCCGTCATAGTCTGTAACAATTCGACTGCCTTGCCTCTGAGTGCCAACATAAGACAAGTTGCTTTCTCTACCTTGGTATCCCATCTGTTGATTTGCGCCGCCGCCTCGAATTGTAATCGATACACCGACCAAGACACAGAGCCGTCAAACACCGGTGGTTTAATCTTCCCCGTCATTTCAGTCACAGTGGCACCCGCATCTTGTTTCTTTTGCAGCTCCGCCTTCATTTCATTTCGTAATTGTTGAATTTTAGAATCAACATCTCCCACCATTTGGGACCTTAATTCAGCGACCTCATTTCTTAATTGTTGTTTGAAACTGTCTATGTCATTTTTCAATTCGGTCACAAAGGATGCTATTGAGCTCAGTTTATTACCTAATTCGTCTTTAAGTTCATCCTTTACTGATTTCAGGTCTTCCTTCATTTGTTCTTGGATCGATTGAAAATGCTCACTCATATCCGTTTCTTTTTCAAACAAATAGGTGTCCGGATCCTGCTCTTCATCTATGATGCTTTGCCTAATACGTTCTATGAGTGCCTTCTTGTTGCCGCTTACGTTCAGCTCCCTCCCTCTCAGTTCCTGTCTAAGTTCCTGTAATGACAGTTGACTAAGTGTTTTCTTAGACGCCATCCCGTATCAAAACGTTGATCAACTAAAACCAAAACTTATGTTGATCTACCCGAAAATGGAATCGTTCATTGTCTTATACCTAGATCTAGACCTTCTTTTCCACTTTCGTTGAGGATCCCACTTCTGACACCAATTGCTATAACTTAGCAATTAACCTCAACGAAAGTGATATAAAACAGAACGTTTAATAATCAATTATAAACTGGATCTAGAGCCAAACCCAGAGTCACAGCTCAGGCCTTCTTGTTTACATCTCTAATCATCGGCCATCTTCCTTCCTCTGTTCTCTATCGTGTCCTCTGGTACACAATGTCGCGCCAAATGACAGTGCGCAATGTAGAGTCATAACAATACATTCTAGATCTGGAACTTACAAACTATATGGTCTGTGTGTACTTTGCGCATATTTTGAGACCTATAGTCGAAGATTAGAAGGCCGACTTACTCTGCGTACATTTTGAGACCTATAGTCAAAGATTTGAAGGCCGACTTACTTTGCGCACATTTTTCGACCAATAGTATATTTCAATAACAACACATTTATGTATTGAGGGTAATGGTAATTATAATGTGCTCCTTCCTTCGGCCTCATCATTTCCCAATAAGTCAACTCCAGCCTTGATAATATCTACCTTGATGTGTAGTACACGTGAGTGTTTTCTTGTATCGTAAACGTACAACCTTGTGCTTGCTTCTCTGGGCCTCTCAATAGCTTTGTCTTCTTTTTTCATGCTTTTCATGTTGAGTAAAAATCTTGCTTGGAACACATTTTGTCCATTAACAAACACATACACTTGGAACTACTGAGAGTGAGGCCTACAGATGTACACCAGTGCTACATGGGACTATGTCAATGAACATCGCCCCTAAAAAAAAAAAAAAACAACACAAAAACCCACTAGTCTTAAGGAACTATTCGTCTGTCGTTTTTTATGCAAACCAGGCAGAAGTTTCGAGGGGGGGGGGCCTGTACCGCGTCACTGGGGCGGATTTGGGCCCCATGTCATAGTTAGGGCATAACTGATGTACACTATGTAATGCTACCTAATTGGTAGTTGTCGGAATAGTTGAGTCGAAGACTTTTTGAACTCTAGGTCAACGGAAGCTCCGCCCGCCGTCAGAAAGGGATCATAGCAGATTCATAGTTGTTGCATCTCTGTTTCCTGTGCTCGCATCCCAAGACTCTTAGGACTAGAGGCGAATCTGTAAGGCCGAACACTCCTTCGGATCCCGGCATTTTCATTCTTTGTACCCAGCGGGTGTCATATGACGGCCCCTTGATGAATGGTGTGTGGATCTTGGCAGTTGGGCTCTCTTACATCTCCGACAGTCTGTGAATGCTCTTCTTAGGTACCCCAATGGGCTCCTTGCTTCCCTAATTACCTAATCGTCTTCTCTAACGACAGTTTCCACTCTGGCGTCACGTTGATTCCGAGAAGCGATGCCCGGGTCTAGTGCTGCGCTTGTTGAGGTGTCCACTGCTGTCACGATGGCCGAACACTGTCCAGGCGTCTTAACTTCTGAGGAACGGCTCAATCTCAGCAAGTAAAAAAAAAATGTTCTACAAGTTTATCTATCCTGGATGAACCATATCTCAGTGATAGACTTGATGAGCAAGTCTTGGCCAAAGAAGATCTAAGCGTCTTAAGACCGTACACTGCCACCGTACTGTACACCGGCACTCCTTTCATCTAGGTTGAGAACACACACCAGGTACATTGCGAGGTCACGTAGAAGATCCGGAGATCTTACAGGTGTTACAGGTGGACAGTATTTAATCGCAGACGAAAAGATAAAAACTATATCTCCATACATGACTAACATACTAAAAAATTGGAGGCGCGGTGGTTGAGTGGTGAAGCGCTTGGTTTCCAAACCGGGGGCCCTGGGTTCGAATCTTGGTTAAGACTTCTACTACGAATATCGGGATCTTCAGGGCGCCTCAGATTCTATCCATCTCCAAGGGGTACCTAACATTAGTTGGAGAAAAGTAAAAGCTGTTGGTCATTGTGCTGACCACCTGACACCTTCGTTAACAGTGTGCCACAGAAACAGATGACCTTTACATCATCTGCCCATATATCGCAAGGTCTGAGAGGGGAACTTAACTTATACTAGTAAAGCACTCCACGCGTTGAACGGCTTTTGTTTCCAAATTACACTCAAAGTTTCAACCAGAATAGCGTCAACATCTCTGCGTGTTCAAACCTTGTTTCAAGATCAAACTTTTTGGTCTGGGACTCTGAATGTGTGAGTTCTGTGTGTTTAAAAGCAACACTAAAGAAGACTACACTTGTAGAAAGACAGTTGCTAATGAAACTAAAGTCCACCCTACCCACCAACTGTAGCCAAATCTAGACGAACTTTGAAGTGTCTTAGATATGTTTACCATGTTTGTCTTATTGTGAATTTGTTTCATACTGTTAGCTGTTCACGTGGACCCTCCTCACCTCTGCTAATCGCACCTGATATATGCATAATGACAGAATACAGTATCATGCTGTAGGATACATTCAGGACTTTGACGACACTGATAACGTAGAACCAAGTTTTGATCTTAAGAAACTATAAATGTTCTAGCACTGTTTCTTTCAACCATCTACAAACTGATGAGTTAGACTTTATTTTGGAACGCAAATGTTGAGATACAATCTCTCCCCAACACATCCCCACCCTCCCTGCCAACCACTTGAAGCTATCACCACTTGTAAGTCTCCTGCAATGTTAACCCCAAGACGCTAGAGTGCACCAACAACACAGGTCTGCCACGAACTAGGTCAGTAGACTGTGTCAAGTACGGAGAACGGCAAAGTCCATTGGTGGTGTGCCTGTGTGAACGTTGGAACACACCTAGTTGCTAACCTACTCGCGTCTGCACACAGCATTGCGTGGATATAAAATCAAGCAAGACCCACTCCCCTTTAAATAACTTCTCAAAAGTTAAAGGCAAAGAAACCTGACTATTTGAACATAGCTGTTATACAAGTAAACATCAAAAGATGACTTATTTCATTTTTATTATTTAATCGCGTAAAGGACCCCCATCCACCTATTTCATTTGATCAAAAGACGAACTATAGATCTAGGCCTAAATATATGCATTGGTCGCTAAAGTCTTAGACTCTCTTATTTTCCCACGATATTACGTTGCAACGAATGTTGTGTGTGCGTGTTGGGTCGGCACTGACTCGGAGAAGAGTGAGTCCTGAGAACGACGGTATCTATATCACCACAGTCTTTGATAGGAAACAACTATTTCATATGACATACAAACATTTGGGTGGAAATTCGTGACAGGCCTACGCAAAACCCGACTTCCTTCCCGCACTATTTGTATAGATAGATCAGATAGACTGGGTCTAGTAATTAGAGAGTCAGATAGACTGGATCTAAATAATTAGAGAGTCAGATAGACTGGATCTAGTAATTAGATAGATCAGATAGACTGGATCTAGTAATTAGATAGATCAGATAGACTGGGTCTAGTAATTAGAGAGTCAGATAGACTGGATCTAAATAATTAGAGAGTCAGATAGACTGGATCTAGTAATTAGATAGATCAGATAGACTGGATCTAGTAATTAGATAGATCAGATAGACTGGGTCTAGTAATTAGAGAGTCAGATAGACTGGATCTAAATAATTAGAGAGTCAGATAGACTGGATCTAGTAATTAGATAGATCAGATAGACTGGATCTAGTAATTAGATAGATCAGATAGACTGGGTCTAGTAATTAGATAGATCAGATAGACTGGATCTAGTAATTAGAGAGTCAGATAGACTGGATCTAGTAATTAGAGAGTCAGATAGACTGGATCTAGTAATTAGAGAGTCAGATAGACTGGATCTAGTAATTAGATAGATCAGATAGACTGGATCTAGTAATTAGATAGATCAGATAGACTGGGTCTAGTAATTAGATAGATCAGATAGACTGGATCTAGTAATTAGAGAGTCAGATAGACTGGATCTAAATAATTAGAGAGTCAGATAGACTGGATCTAGTAATTAGATAGATCAGATAGACTGGATCTAGTAATTAGATAGATCAGATAGACTGGGTCTAGTAATTAGATAGATCAGATAGACTGGATCTAGTAATTAGAGAGTCAGATAGACTGGATCTAGTAATTAGAGAGTCAGATAGACTGGATCTAGTAATTAGAGAGTCAGATAGACTGGATCTAGTAATTAGATAGATCAGATAGACTGGATCTAGTAATTAGATAGATCAGATAGACTGGGTCTAGTAATTAGATAGATCAGATAGACTGGATCTAGTAATTAGAGAGTCAGATAGACTGGATCTAAATAATTAGAGAGTCAGATAGACTGGATCTAGTAATTAGATAGATCAGATAGACTGGATCTAGTAATTAGATAGATCAGATAGACTGGGTCTAGTAATTAGATAGATCAGATAGACTGGATCTAGTAATTAGAGAGTCAGATAGACTGGATCTAGTAATTAGAGAGTCAGATAGACTGGATCTAGTAATTAGAGAGTCAGATAGACTGGATCTAGTAATTAGAGAGTCAGATAGACTGGATCTAGTAATTAGATAGATCAGATAGACTGGATCTAGTAATTAGATAGATCAGATAGACTGGATCTAGTAATTAGATAGATCAGATAGACTGGATCTAGTAATTAGAGAGTCAGATAGACTGGATCTAGTAATTAGAGAGTCAGATAGACTGGATCTAGTAATTAGAGAGTCAGATAGACTGGATCTAGTAATTAGAGAGTCAGATAGACTGGATCTAGTTAATTAGAGAGTCAGATCAGATAGACTGGATCTAGTAATTAGAGAGTCAGATAGACTGGATCTAGTTAATTAGAGAGTCAGATCAGATAGACTGGATCTAGTAATTAGAGAGTCAGATAGACTGGATCTAGTAATTAGAGAGTCAGATAGACTGGATCTAGTAATTAGAGAGTCAGATAGACTGGATCTAGTAATTAGAGAGTCAGATAGACTGGATCTAGTAATTAGATAGATCAGATAGACTGGGTCTAGTAATTAGAGAGTCAGATAGACTGGATCTAGTAATTAGAGAGTCAGATAGACTGGATCTAGTAATTAGAGAGTCAGATAGACTGGATCTAGTAATTAGATAGATCAGATAGACTGGATCTAGTAATTAGAGAGTCAGATAGACTGGATCTAGTAATTAGAGAGTCAGATAGACTGGATCTAAATAATTAGAGAGTCAGATAGACTGGATCTAGTAATTAGAGAGTCAGATAGACTGGATCTAGTAATTAGAGAGTCAGATAGACTGGGTCTAGTTAATTAGAGAGTCAGATAGACTGGATCTAGTAATTAGAGAGTCAGATAGACTGGATCTAAATAATTAGAGAGTCAGATAGACTGGATCTAGTAATTAGA
Organism: Biomphalaria glabrata; assembly: GCF_947242115.1. Taxonomy (NCBI): domain Eukaryota; kingdom Metazoa; phylum Mollusca; class Gastropoda; family Planorbidae; genus Biomphalaria; species Biomphalaria glabrata. The sequence goes on from NC_074714.1 coordinate 34,218,526, forward strand.
GAGTCAGATAGACTGGATCTAGTAATTAGAGAGTCAGATAGACTGGATCTAGTAATTAGAGAGTCAGATAGACTGGGTCTAAATAATTAGAGAGTCAGATAGACTGGATCTAGTAATTAGAGAGTCAGATAGACTGGATCTAGTAATTAGAGAGTCAGATAGACTGGATCTAAATAATTAGAGAGTCAGATAGACTGGATCTAGTAATTAGAGAGTCAGATAGACTGGATCTAGTAATTAGAGAGTCAGATAGACTGGATCTAAATAATTAGAGAGTCAGATAGACTGAATCTAGTAATTAGAGAGTCAGATAGACTGGATCTAGTAATTAGAGAGTCAGATAGACTGGATCTAAATAATTAGAGAGTCAGATAGACTGGATCTAGTAATTAGAGAGTCAGATAGACTGGATCTAGTAATTAGAGAGTCAGATCAGATAGACTGGATCTAGTAATTAGAGAGTCAGATAGACTGGATCTAAATAATTAGAGAGTCAGATAGACTGGATCTAGTAATTAGAGAGTCAGATAGACTGGATCTAGTAATTAGAGAGTCAGATCAGATAGACTGGATCTAGTAATTAGAGAGTCAGATCAGATAGACTGGATCTAGTAATTAGAGAGTCAGATCAGATAGACTGGATCTAGTAATTAGAGAGTCAGATCAGATAGACTGGATCTAGTAATTAGAGAGTCAGATCAGATAGACTGGATCTAGTAATTAGAGAGTCAGATCAGATAGACTGGATCTAGTAATTAGAGAGTCAGATCAGATAGACTGGATCTAGTAATTAGAGAGTCAGATCAGATAGACTGGATCTAGTAATTAGAGAGTCAGATAGACTGGATCTAAATAATTAGAGAGTCAGATAGACTGGGTCTAGTTAATTAGAGAGTCAGATAGACTGGATCTAGTTAATTAGAGAGTCAGATCAGATTGACTGGATCTAGTTAATTAGAGAGTCAGATCAGATTGACTGGATCTAGTTAATTAGAGTCAGATAGACTGGATCTAGTAATTAGAGAGTCAGATAGACTGGATCTAGTAATTAGAGAGTCAGATAGACTGGATCTAAATAATTAGAGAGTCAGATAGACTGGATCTAGTTAATTAGAGAGTCAGATAGACTGGATCTAGTAATTAGAGAGTCAGATAGACTGGATCTAGTTAATTAGAGAGTCAGATCAGATAAACTGGATCTAGTAATTAGAGAGTCAGATAGACTGGATCTAGTAATTAGAGTCAGATAGACTGGATCTAGTAATTAGAGTCAGATAGACTGGATCTAGTTAATTAGAGAGTCAGATCAGATAGACTGGATCTAGTTAATTAGAGAGTCAGATAGACTGGATCTAGTTAATTAGAGAGTCAGATCAGATAGACTGGATCTAGTAATTAGAGAGTCAGATAGACTGGATCTAGTTAATTAGAGAGTCAGATCAGATTGACTGGATCTAGTTAATTAGAGTCAGATAGACTGGATCTAGTTAATTAGAGAGTCAGATCAGATAGACTGGATCTAGTTAATTAGAGAGTCAGATAGACTGGATCTAGTTAATTAGAGAGTCAGATAGACTGGATCTAGTTAATTAGAGAGTCAGATCAGATAGACTGGATCTAGTTAATTAGAGAGTCAGATCAGATAGACTGGATCTAGTTAATTAGAGAGTCAGATCAGATAGACTGGATCTAGTTAGTTAAAGAGTCTTGTATAAGGACTTCAAACTGACATGCATTCTAGACGTCTAAATTGTGTTGAAGCGAGACATCAGCCGACAGATTGAGATCCTGTTTGTTCATTGATGAAATCAATATTGTGTAATGTTCCGACTCCAGCCGTACACTTGACAATAACAACACAATTAGTGTGTACATAGTCCTCAATATGTCTCTTTAAAACTAACACATCACCAGAAACTGCATTCTTCTGTTCTAGATCTAGCAGACAAGCCCAAAAGCGTCGGGCTGTTATCTTCTGCATATATGTATGTTATAAATGTATCACCGCTGACCATTATTGTGACACATTGTGTCAGTTCTAGAAGTATAGAGTGGACACACGTGTTTGACAAAAAAATCTTCTAGTGACAAGCTTCGTAGATATGACTTGTGATTGTATGAGTCCCAGCTTAGCAGATACAAATGTATACAGATATTTGTAATGTTTGTGATGCAACGCAAACTTACGTCTCAACATAAGGCAGAAACATGATTCTGGCCCAGGTGTTGGACTGAATAACCTTCAAAGTAGCTTCAGTTGAAATAAGTTTCATTGTTTTGTTACATAAGTGCACTCTAGTCTCTGCCAGACTGTGTTACACAAGTGTACAGTGCACTCTAGTCTCTACCAGACTGTGTTATATAAGTGAACAGTGCACTCTAGTCTCTGCCAGACTATGTTACATAAGTGTACAGTGCATTCCAGTCTCTGCCAGACTATATTACATAAGTGTACAGTGCATTCTAGTCTCTACCAGACTATATTACACAAGTGTTATAATAGTTAGGTACAATAAGATGTCAGTATATTTTCTTGTTCAAGTTTTGTTCTTCTTTCCCCAAGTATTATGGGTTCATGCTCTGATAGGGATGTGTAAGAACGCAAGTGTTCGCTGTGTTCAGATCATGGGGGCACGGTACATCACAAAACGCAGAGAGAACGAAGACTTTGTTCAACTTGACTGTTTGTTTGTTTCCCCTGATGCCATATGAAAATATCACAAATGATTGATCGGCAGCTCAGTAAGGTTTAAGCCTGCTTGTTGTCTGTAACTGTGTGAATGATTCTTTGGAAACCTGTTCCCTGCTCATTTTGTTCTCTGGGCTTTCTGTCAAAACATAATCTAACACAAAAAACAAACAAATACACACACCGAAACACACAGAAGCCTAAAACACTTGGACACACATCCACACAAGTCTAAAAACAAAAACACGCTTGCCAGAGAGCCATACAGTAAAGATTTTGATTTTATTGAAGTGTTATTTTTTTTTTTTGGGGGGGGGGGTTGTTCCAAGTTTTTATCTCTAAAAATATTTACTGGTTCTACTATTTACTGGTTCTACTATTTACTGGTTCTACTATTTACTGGTTCTACTATTTGCTGGTTCTACTATTTACTGGTTCTACTATTTGCTGGTTCTACTATTTACTGGTTCTACTATTTACTGGTTCCTACTATTTACTGGTTCTACTATTTACTGGTTCTACTATTTACTGGTTCTACTATTTACTCTCCTAGTGCTACGATCTTTCAAGAGAACACAATTACAGTGAGGCTTTCAATCTTGCTACATAAAATAGTAATAGTTAGCAAACATGTACTCTACGTAGGTAAGTGACAATCCTTTAAGTATCGGAATCATTTCTGTAGAGATGTTAAAGACTTTTCTACCTCTCCCCAGTAACACATGAATAGAGCTAGATCTGGTCAACTGTCTCTCTTCCACTCTTTTACTTCCTAGACATTCTGGCCTTCATTTGTGATACAATGATTACTTTAAAAAAGTAAACTATATAATTACTTGAAAGTGTTCAAAATGTGATATTTTATTGATAGTTTACTGAACTTACACATTATAAAGTTAGCTTTGCGTCAGACAAGAGTTGAACTAGTCAATACATAAACACGTGTAAGCGACATTCAAGATGTTTTCTTTTGATCGGATTCCATCTTAAATCTACTCAGTTCACCGGTCTGTATGATCCAAATCTTTTGCACATTATTACTTCCATTTCTCATTCCCAATTCTTTAGTGTCGATGACAACAAATGTATCTGTACACACAAATTATCAGTAAGTCGTAATTAATTATTATTTTGTTCTTTAATGTAGAGAATGATGATGTCCGCTAAAAGTTTAAAATAACACACTAGGCTATGAAGGTACCGATTGCGTTCTTAAACTAGCCCTCTGGCCTAATGAGTAGAATCGTTCCTATAAGAATCTGACGGTGTCGAAATCACAAGTTCGATTCCCGGTTTCAGCTAATTTTTTAAAAAATGAATTTAGTAAAAATATTTTATTTTTTTATAATGGATGTATTGTCTTTTAAAAAAAATGAATTTAAAAATGTTTTTCTTGTTCATGTGAATGTCGTACTTAAGTTTATCTTTGGCTCTGTGGAGGTCTTGCCTTGAAGTTGGCATAAAACTAATATAGTCTTTCTAAAGACATGATAGGCTGATTACATTTTTACTGTTTAAATTCTATTTTCATTATCTCTTCTTCCTTCCAAAAAAAAAAACTTGATCTAAATTAACACGTGACTTTAGTACCGTGCGAGGTACTCGTTGACAACGCTGACGGATGCTTTAAACCCAACTAACTGTAAAAAACTCAATTAACTGCTTCCCGTCACAGCGCTCTAACTCAAAGAGTGAAATGGTCAATTTATTTCGTGGAGGTAGAATCATTGTAACTCTCTGGCCTTTAATAACCAAAGTCTTATTAGTGCATTAGTCAAACTTATACAACTAGCAGTTTGTCTTCCCTTACCTGCTTTTAAAATTAATATACTATCAGCTGTTTTTTTTCCCTTTATTATCTAGCCAGGCATTGATACACTGAATGAAATTTAGATGAGATAACATTGGGCCGCCAGTGTCAAGAAAAATAATTTAAACCTTCTTCTTTTCTTTGATACACTTTATGTTTGCATTGCATAGATATACATGTAATAAATACCGCTGGGGCTGCAAAATGCATTCTTCCAAATCCAAAGTCAAAATTACACGTGTCTGTAAATAGTAAACTGTTAGTTTTTTGTGCATTAGAAAAATTAGTAATAAACAATATATATATATATAATGACATTTTCAACGAAAAATATTGCATTCTCAAATATTATATATTATATAATTTAAAAACAAACAAATAAACGGTTTGACTTCATAAGAAAAAAAGTTGGTTGCAACAGAATTTGGTATCTTGAAATCGGATTTTCAATATTTTTTTTCTAGTTTTTGAAATCTAAAGACAAAACGCACCACACAAAATGATAGCGCCCTTTTCCTTTTCCAGCCCAGGGAAATGAAGGAAATTGCATGATATTTTTTTTGTACCTAATAAAAGAATGAAGTTAAAAATATTATGGGTAACAGAATAAATAACACACCGGGCAGGCCAGTGCATCGTTTTCAAAGTTACCATCAACGCTAAGAAGTAAGTGCAAGTTAATCGGTGTAAAATAATTGTTTTGTAAACATGACAAGAGATTAAAAAGCAAAATCCATTAATTTTTGAGAATCCTCGCCCACTAGATGCACTCAAGTGTTGTCTGTGCATGTGATTCAAACATAATTATTGAAAGACCTCCCCCCCCCCCCTCCAGTCTGAAGAAGTTTCGCACGCGGCGGCTCTTCAAAGGAACTTGGTGAAAGTTCATTACTTGTTGGATCACTTCAATAGTTCATTACTTGTTGGATCACTTCAATAGTTCATTACTTGTTGGATCACTTCAATAGTTCATTACTTGTTGGATCACTTCAATAGTTCATTACTTGTTGGATCACTTCAATAGTTCATTACTTGTTGGATCACTTCAATAGTTCATTACTTGTTGGATCACTTCAATAGTTCATTACTTGTTGGATCACTTCAATAGTTCATTACTTGTTGGATCACTTCAATAGTTCATTACTTGTTGGATCACTTCAATAGTTCATTACTTGTTGGATCACTTCAATAGTTCATTACTTGTTGGATCACTTCAATAGTTCATTACTTGTTGGATCACTTCAATAGTTCATTACTTGTTGGATCACTTCAATAGTTCATTACTTGTTGGATCACTTCAATAGTTCATTACTTGTTGGATCACTTCAATAGTTCATTACTTGTTGGATCACTTCAATAGTTCATTACTTGTTGGATCACTTCAATAGTTCATTACTTGTTGGATCACTTCAATAGTTCATTACTTGTTGGATCACTTCAATAGTTCATTACTTGTTGGATCACTTCAATAGTTCATTACTTGTTGGATCACTTCAATAGTTCATTACTTGTTGGATCACTTCAATAGTTCATTACTTGTTGGATCACTTCAATAGTTCATTACTTGTTGGATCACTTCAATAGTTCATTACTTGTTGGATCACTTCAATAGTTCATTACTTGTTGGATCACTTCAATAGTTCATTACTTGTTGGATCACTTCAATAGTTCATTACTTGTTGGATCACTTCAATAGTTCATTACTTGTTGGATCACTTCAATAGTTCATTACTTGTTGGATCACTTCAATAGTTCATTACTTGTTGGATCACTTCAATAGTTCATTACTTGTTGGATCACTTCAATAGTTCATTACTTGTTGGATCACTTCAATAGTTCATTACTTGTTGGATCACTTCAATAGTTCGTTACTGTCTCGAGTGGCGGAAGTAGTACAGGACATACGACATTCATATCCAGCCATGTACCCTCAACATAGACATACGACATTCATATCCAGAAATGTACCCTCAACATAGACATACGACATTCATATCCAACCATGTACCCTCAACATAGACATACGACATTCATATCCAACCATGTACCCTCAACATAGACATACGACATTCATATCCAACCATGTACCCTCAACATAGACATACGACATTCATATCCAGCCATGTACCCTCAACATAGACATACGACATTCATATCCAGCCATGTACCCTCAACATAGACATACGACATTCATATCCAACCATGTACCCTCAACATAGACATACGACATTCATATCCAGCCATGTACCCTCAACATAGACATACGACATTCATATCCAGCCATGTACCCTCAACATAGACATACGACATTCATATCCAGCCATGTACCCTCAACATAGACATACGAGATTCATATCCAGCCATGTACCCTCAACATAGACATACGACATTTATATCCAGCCATGTACCCTCAACATAGACATACGACTTTCATATCCAGCCATGTACCCTCAACATAGACATACGACATTCATATCCAACCATGTACCCTCAACATAGACATACGAGATTCATATCCAGCCATGTACCCTCAACATAGACATACGAGATTCATATCCAGCCATGTACCCTCAACATAGACATACGAGATTCATATCCAGCCATGTACCCTCAACATAGACATACGACATTCATATCCAGCCATGTACCCTCAACATAGACATACGAGATTCATATCCAGCCATGTACCCTCAACATAGACATACGACATTCATATCCAACCATGTACCCTCAACATAGACATACGAGATTCATATCCAGCCATGTACCCTCAACATAGACATACGACATTCATATCCAGCCATGTACCCTCAACATAGACATACGAGATTCATATCCAGCCATGTACCCTCAACATAGACATACGAGATTCATATCCAGCCATGTACCCTCAACATAGACATACGACATTCATATCCAGCCATGTACCCTCAACATAGACATACGAGATTCATATCCAGCCATGTACCCTCAACATAGACATACGAGATTCATATCCAGCCATGTACCCTCAACATAGACATACGAGATTCATATCCAGCCATGTACCCTCAACATAGACGTCGTAGAGCGAACGAAACACCTTGATATATTTTGGAGATGATTGTTGGACTAGAATCTCTCCATCCTTTTATTCGAACGACCCCTAGAAGACCATGACTGTTTCAACCCATCTACATATCGAGTCATATACTCTCAACAAGAGCGAATCCTTGATATATTTTGAAGATGATTGACTAGAATCTCTATATTATTCCAAAGACCTTGACTCTTTCAGCACGCCTTTTCATTCAGAGCTCTCCAGAATGTTTCTTCATGTTCGTACTTGAAATAGTTTTATACCCCGCCCCACTTTATTTGGTTTGGTTTGTTCACCTTCTTTACTTTTCTCGCTACGCTATAATCGTCTACCTATTCTTTGACTTTGGTCCCCACAGCCTAATTAGCTCATTTAATTTCAATCACAATAGTTGAGTTTTTCATTTAATTATACTAAGATACCGCTTAACAGATGTGACCTAGGTCGATTCTTTTCTGCATTTACAAAATAGCAACAAAAAAAAAAAAAGACTACAGCTAATAAAATGGAAAACAAAACAACAAGAACCTTGCCGAAAACCTTTTCATGATTTCCTTTCAGTAAGGTCTCTCCCTCTTCAGTTGACACTTTCAGTAGCACGTTCGATTCAAGAACTAATTCCTAAGTGACTGGCGCCTTTTCTTTCATATTAATAAATATAATAACACGATTTTGAAATGGACCAAAACATGAACACTATGGCTTGAGGTGAACTTTGTGGTCTGGATAGTAGGACCACTGCTCGTGTTGCGCTCAGGAAAAATCTGGGATGTATGGATTAGTGCCTGAGTTAATAAGCAGACAAATTAGCCCACAGCTCCTTAACCTGGGGACATTAAATGATTAATATGAACAAAATCATTCTTCATGAAGTTTGTGGGGCTGAACCTCTCACAGGATATGAGGACCCGTTCTTGAACAACGTAGTACACTAAATCCCCATTGAACTATGGGGTGCGCTAGATCTTTGCCCTATTATGATTCAAGAGATTGATGTTGACATAAAACTTCACAGATATCATCGGGACTCGAATATACTTCATAAGATATTCTTGCTAATCCTTTGAGAGCGGTACTGCTTTAAAGCATCCAGATCTTGGTGGACATCAAGCTTATGGAGACTAGATAGACTTTTGTTTCCTTAATTAAAACGAATTTCCATCATGGCATCGTCAGAAAACTACCAAGAGCTCATGATTTTATATGAATAACAGTGGGTACATGAACTCTTTTGTTTGAGAAACACTTCTAGTCTCATTCGCCCACCCACACCACCGCCTAACATTAGAATTATATTTACAACTATAATGTGACTGTACTATCCTACTTTAGTGTGACTACATATTGACTATCTCGACCCATTATTTTCTTCCACGTTTTGCGAGTCCATTTTGAAAACAAACAAACAAACAAAAAAACAACATTGGGTATTGTGACAAAACTAGTCTACAAAAGCCTGTACATAATGTTATTCAATAATCGCTATTCAGAAGTGTGCGTGTTCTCTGTATCTCTCCCCCCCCCCTTTTTTTTTTCCCCGGGCCGCATTTATTACCCAGCAACATTTAAAGAAGTAATAAACGTTGAATATGTATGAGGACTAGAGAATCCGCCATAAATCATTGTCTTTCCCGCCCCACCAACTCTCTCGTTTCTTCTTACATCTGCAAGAGTGTCATGTAAGTCTCTCCACGGCCGTGTCACCTCCCCTGAGGACTTGTTTAGCATTCTTCAACTAGTTCACATTCTTCACATTTTAGAGTCCCATTTCTGTGTGCATACGTCTGCGTTCACAATACATTAGGATTACGTCAGTACACTTTCCCGCCTAAATGTCTGTTGTACCACACTCTCTGATTGGTTGGAGTTATATAGACAAAAAAAAACAACAACAAAAAACAAAAAAATGTTTACAAAAAATTAGAGGAAGAGTAAAAAAAGAGGGGGGGGGGGATTGGGGGTGGGGAATATGACTTGATTTCATAAAGCTAAAGAATACATTGGATGGAATTGATAAACACATGTCTTATAGAATTGATTTGTCCAAGTATCAGACTGAGTTTGATGTTAAGTCTCGGTATCTGAGTGAGTTGAAGTTTGGTTTGAGTATCTGAGTTTGATGGTTGGTTTGAGTATCTGAGTGAGTTTGATGTTAAGTCTCGGTATCTGAGTGAGTTGAAGTTTGGTTTGAGTATCTGAGTGAGTTTGATGGTTGGTTTGAGTATCTGAGTGAGTTTGATGGTAAGTGTCGGTATCTGGATGAGTAGAGTAAGACGGTTGGTTTGAGTATCTGTCATTATGAGTGAGTTTACTTGATCTGAGTGTGTCTGAGTATCTGAGTGAATGTGGATGTGTTTATAGTAACTCTATCTGCACACTTTTCCTCCGTTTTCTTGTTTATCTATTCATAAAATAATTGTTTACATATTTTTTTTATTCACAAAACTATTTTTTTTTACATAATTATTGCAGATAATTAGTACAGTTTCTTACAGGCTACTAAATCTCTATCTAGGTAAAAGTTCTTCCATCAAATGTTGTAATGGGGAGTTACTGATCGTTTGTTTGAGTACTACTTTAAAAGAGGAGAATAAACGTTTCAGGTGAAATCAGGAGTTGAACATTTGATCCTCAATCTATGCAATAAATCAAGTCTAGACCTCAAGATTTACTTTCAGCCAAATAAATTCTTCCATATTTATTCCAGGATCTCGGTTTGATTTTCTAAATTGAGGCTGAGATCACAGCCCAGACAAAGACGTTAATTGAGCAGATGGAAGGAATAACTTAAAAAAAAAACAACACTTTCACATTTGGCTTCTGTGCAAAACATTCACTGTTCAATAATGAAAGCTTAGGTCTGCTACACATTCTTTGCTTTTTAATCGTGATGTTGAAATATGAAAATGTAATAGCTCCAATGTTGGTGGTGGGGGGGGGGGGAATGGAATAAGTCATATCACTTTTATTAAGTATAATTCTATGTTTAAGTGTATCATAATGGCTCCATTAGCGAATCCTAGTGGCTCATTTAGTGAATTCTAGTGGTTCAATTACTGTAGTAAATCTTAGTGGTTCCATTAGTGAATCCGATTGGTTCATTTTGTGAATCTTTGTGGTTTCATTTCTAGAGTACAAACCATGACACACAATGCTCTTGTCGTTAGAGAACCTTCTAGCAGAACACCTTTGATAATGTCGACCCTGGGAAGGTACTGAGGCTTTGTCCGGGAGGTGCGGTTGTCTGTGAAGGTTTGATTTGTGATAGGGCAAAGAAATTGTGAACTTATAATATTTACAACAGATTTTTATTAAATTAATAAATTTTTACTATTTTTACTATCTTAACTGTGAATAGACCTTGTTTTTAATGACTTAACTGTATAAAATTGAGCTCTTTTGATATGAAGGGAGAGTAACCCTTGAGGGATTACGGGCACGACATGGCCTTAATTGTGCCGATTGGCCAAAAACACAAAATACAAAACCCAAGTACCTTCTAGCTGAAAGATCGAGGCTCACAGCTTAGCATTTTGTTTTCCATTAGAGGAACATTTCTGTCTCAAAATAATTCTTATTTAAAAGAGTGTGGAACTTGATCGAAGAGAATCACGCTTGGATGTTCTTAGGTTTAGGAAGTAGCCACAAGTCAAACGGTATCATACACTCGTGGTATGAAGTGAACTATACATATAAACAGCATTGTTACAGGAAGCAAGAGTATACAACTCAACTTTCAATTACGTTTAGTTGACCGCTGTTGTCTTAATTGACATGCGCAGGGATATATTTTTTTTTCTGAAAGAGTAAACAAATTCGTAATGGCAGAAACCTTTAACAACTTCTTCTTCTTCTTCATCGTTCTCATTGTTATGTTGGAGTGTTCATATGACTAGACCAATACATGAGATGAACTGCGCAGTGGTTTCCAAATCAGGGTTTATATAAATAAAATATGGCTCCTTTTGTCTCGAAAGGCAATGGATGCGCCCAAGTGAGTCACTGGTTTTGGCTTAATCTTGAGACGGGGCAGAATCTGGTGTGGCTAATCAAGCCAATTCTAGAACGGCAGACTTTGCCACAATTCGTACATTTGTATGCCTCTGATTTAGGGCTAGCAGACAGGGCAGCTTTCTTTTTTTCCCTCTTGATTAAAGCCGCTTCAATTCTTTTGTTCTCAGCAAGGGTTGTCCCAGCACGCACAGTCTGTCTCCATGCACTCCGGTCTTTGGCTATGTTTTCCCACATACTTTCACTGATGCCTGAGGCTCTCATGTCTCGCTTGCAGACATCTCTATATGTTAGTCTTGGGCGGCCCTTGGGTCTGACTCCTTCCACAAGCTCAGCATATAAGATATCTTTCGGGATTCTACCATCTGGCATGCGGGTGACATGTCCGAGCCAGCGTAATCTCCTTTGTGTCAGGAGAGCATACATGCTGTTCATATTGGCCAGTCTCAAAACTTCCTGATTGGAGACATGGTCCCTCCAAGAGATGCCCATTATGCGTCTACAGAAGCTAGTGAACGCCTTAGCAGCTGCTTGTCAAGAGTTTAGCCTTACTATAAGTCTCTCCAAGACCGAAATCCTGGCACAAGACGTTGCAGAAATACCTATAATACAAATTGGGAACCACACCCTTTCAGTGGTGCAGGAATTTACCTACTTGGGTTCAACAATTGTCAGTAACCTAGACTTAGACATCGAGCTGACAAAAAGGATAGGAAAAGCTACCACAGCATTGGCAAAACTCTCCAAGCGCGTCTTGGAAAATGGTAAATTGACCACAGCGACCAAAATCCTAGTCTACAACGCCTGTGTTGTGAGCACTCTCCTTTATGGCAGTGAAAGCTGGTCAACATACATGTACCAAGAGCACAGATTGAATAGTTTCCACTTGCGAGTGTTCATATGACTAGACCAATACATGAGATGAACTGCGCAGTGGTTTCCAAATCAGGGTTTATATAGTTTTCTTTCTATTGGGGTGATTTGGGGCCAATGTCTTATACGGGCCTCTTGGTAAAGAGAGCAGTTTTGGAGGACGTGGTCGGCATTTTCTGGTGATACTCCACATAGGCAGATTTCACTGGTTCCAATTTTGAGCTTCCGGTGCATGTGTTGTCGCATTCTGTTGTGTCCGGTCCTGAGTCGAAAGATTAGACGTTGGTCTTGTCGGGATAGCTTATAGTAAACGTCATCTTTTTGTGATTTGGATGGAAGCTCGTCCATTTCTCATTTATTTTATGTACAATTAATTTCTTCATTTCTTCTGGATAGAGTGCAGAGTTTACTTGTGAGTTTGTTCTCCCACTCTTGGCGAGTGTGTCAGCCTTCTCATTTCCTGCTAGTTGTATATGAGCTGGTATCCATTGAATAACAGTTTTTTTTGCTGTTGTTGTTGAGCTTTGTGAGTGCTGTTCTGAGGTTTTTAATATAAGAGGAATCAGAGTTTTGCAAGCTTTGGAGGGTTGTTTTCGCGTCTGTTAGAAAGACAATCTGAATGTTTTAACAACTATGTGACAGTGTCACACATTCCGACCTACTTCGGTAGGTTTCAATTTTAATCTTATCCGGTATCAGGTACAGCGAATGTTGTCGTAGCGTTGTTTGCATTCCTTTTAAGGCTTTGTCATGTTTGTTTATTATTCTTGCTGGCTATTCTTCTCTAATTCACTAGTTGTGTCAACCTTGAGCTCTCAAAACCAAGTTAACCCTCAACGACAGGCTCGTGGATCCACCAGAAAGTGTTGACTTAAATCTAGGTCTTCGTATTTCTGCAGTCTGTGCTTGTGTTTGGTTTCCCCCCCCCCTACCCCACAGGAAAAATAACAACTAACAACGACGTGGCAGCAGAGCTTAGCATTGCCCATTTCCCCCATTCGTCTCCTGCTTGTGTTTTATTGAGCAGTATCCGACGCTGTATCTCAGTATAGACCGGAAACGCTTGTGACGGCCATCCTTTCAATTTCGCGTTGAATCGACCAGCTCCAATATGTGATTCGGCAAGTAATCTGTGCTGTTTGTAGGAAGGGCTGACACAATATTTTGTTTTCTTTATCCAACCAGCAGACTTAGATTTTTTTTTCAGATTAAAGGGAAAATATTACAGGATAACAAAAATGTTCCTTTACTTTTAGTTGTAGCTGTTATTCCAGGGGCGAGGTCTGAATCTCTTGAAATAACATTGCTTTCAATCAGCTTGACGGAACTGGCTGTCAATTAACATATTTATTTTGGCATATCAAAATCATCTTTGTTTCTTTATACTTGGGTTTTTCTCTAGTCAAGTGCACTGATCTTTTTTCTCTAGTCAAGTGCACTGATCTTTAGGTAGAGTGGAGGACTATCCTTTCACTCACATGTACCTTCTCCCTTAATTATTATTATTATTACTATCATTATTTGAAGCAACCTTCAAATACAACACCATCTTTCCCACACAAGTTCTTTTTAGTTTCGAGAATTATTATTTTTTACGTGGATTTAAGACTGGTGTTTAAGACTGGTATTTAAGTCTGGTTTGTGTATGCCAACAAAAGTCTGTCCGTTGTTTGTTATATAAAATGTTTACGTATAACAAAAGTAAAAACAGTTTATTTCAGAGTAAAACATTGAAGCAATGACTCTATCAAAACGTTTGAAATGATTTCATCCATTCTCTATTTGTCTATCACTTAATACCAATTTTTTTGTTGCTTTTTCTCTCCATTCCCCCACTCCCCCTCTCCTCTCTGCCTATTCAAATAACTTTAGTCAAACACAAATTCATGTCTGCTTTTTAGATTCGCAGAATCATTTTTTTTTTGTCTTAAACAGACTGAGAACAGTTCATAGAGTAGGGATGCCTGGTTGAACGGTTTGCGCGCTGGACTGTCGTTCGGAATAATCGATGGTCCTGGGTTCAAACCCTGCCCGCTCCCATCCCCCGTCGTTTTGCGGTAGGTTTGGACTAGGAATTAAATTATCTTCAACTCTGAAGGATCATCCGAAACATGTAAAACATTTTAAAAACATTTTTTTTTTACAAACCAGGGCCAGCCTTAGGTACAGGTAAACTAGGTAGTCGCCTAGGGCCTCGCCTCAAAACACGTTTGTTTTAGAGAAGAAATAGCAAGTCTTGTGCTCAAATGATTTTTTTTTTCGCTGTTTATTTATTTATTTTTCTATTTTATTAAGGGTCTCCAATCCACTTCGCCAAGGGCCTCCAATTATCTAAGGCCCTACCCCATATAGCTAGTTCATCAAAAAGTGCACCTTCCCCTCCACGCACACGCACACACACTTGTTTTTAAAACGCAACAAGCATACGTGTCTTAAAAACATCTTTCTTTCTACACAGTCCCATCAATCCTGTCCTAGATCAAAACTACAAACACAGGTTCTGTGGCATAGCCCTAACATCACTGACATATGAAGAGTTAAAAAAAAACGCGAGTGTACAATAAACTGTGTATAGATCTAGTTAAAAATAAACCATCGCTAAGTGTCTAGGTCTCTGTAGAAATCAGGACAAGAACTGGGGCTAAGTTTACTGTTTTCTTAAAGTGTCCGCTTCCAACGTTAAGGTCGACACACACACACGCACGCCCACACACACAAAAACAGAAACATACACGTACATCCATACAGTTCTACGCCTAGTTTGTTTCATGTCATATCTATGGACACATTCCTTTCAATATATATGGATATGTTTTATAGTATGCAATGCTAATAAAATGTACTCATCATCATCATCATCAAACTCCGAGTGATGGCTTGAGAAGCCCAAATCCTCGCTTTCAAAAAGTCCTGGACAGAAACCCTGCTGTCTTGTGTAGTGCATACAAGTCACCATACAGGTCGAGAATTTTTGGTTTCCCAGAACTGTCGAGACGGAGATCAGCAAGTCTGGGGCTGTCAAATAAGATGTTCTTCTTTTTCTTCTTAAACTGCCAGGTAGAGTTGAGCCTTCGGCTCTTGGAACTCTAGGCCAGCAAAAGTGAACAAGAGCTCCCTCTCACCGGCCTGTATGAAAACAGTGTACACAGTTTTGTCTGGCGCGTGGGTCAGACTCGCTGCAAGAGGCCACGTATAGATCTACTAAGACCCCGCCATTTTTCTTTTCTATACCAGGCTAACCGTGCGGGACAAGCCATTTATTATGTAACGGCCCCTTGAGGAACAGAGCCTGGATTGTGACAAGGTTGTGGGAGCTTTTTTACAACTCCGCGCAGTGCAATGAGGATGATTTCGCACCCTTTTAGGCACCCCCACGGGAGTCTTGTTTTGCTACCTTTTAGCCTAATAGTTTCCTCCTACGATCGGTTCCACCCGGGCGCCACTATGAGGCAGGGTAGCATGCCCGGGATAAGATGTACTAAACGACAGTAGGTATACACCGGAAGCAATTCTACTTGCAATTTGCACAAGTTGAATGAAACCTTAACCATTGATGTCAATGTTCCATGTTTCCTAGTCCAGTCCCAGTGATAAAGAGCTACTTACTAGACAATAGGCTAGGTAGCACCCAGTACAAAATATAATAGTAATCCAATTATCATTTAATACATTATCCATCTTTATTATGTTTTTATGGCCTCCTTTAGTCGCGAATCCACTATGGATCATCTCATACAAATGAGATGAATGCCTGGGCATTAGCCTACCGAGACAATCGTTATAGAAGGCCCCCAACACTGATCTGCAACGTCAGAACCTGTGGGCAGATTAGACCAATAGCTCGTTGCCACGTCATACAGACCTGTGACGTTGCAACGAACTATTGATCTCAATTGCCCACAGGTTGTTACGTTTCAGGTCAGTGTTCAGGCCTTTATAATGATTGGTCTCACGCTTACCAGTTCCCCTCTCTCCACGCAGCTGATGTATCCAAAAGAAACAACAAAGGCCGATACCGTTTAGAATCAGCAGTGCCGCAGGTTCTGCCAGGGTGTAGCTCTGTGTGCTGGAAGCTGCCTAAGGATCGCCGGCTCCTGATTTTTCCTCAGGGTTGACTCCCAAAGCCTTTCCCATGTTAGATTATAGCTGCAAGTCAGTAGAGGTTTGCATTCAGAATTTTCCTGGTTTAGACGCGCCAGTAAATTGTCTTCGCCCCTTCTGTTCCGAGCAACCCGTGAAGGCCAGAAGTTGGACTGGTTGTCAGAGGCTATTTGAGACACATGCTATTAGGAAGCATTCTATAGGTAGTGGAGTGTTTATAACTATTACCACTTCCGTCAATAACAACCTTGCAGAACCTTAGTATTATTATCATCGGTGTCATTATTACATCACTTATTATTCATTATTAGCATCTCATATAACATTTAATAAAATTAAAAACAAATTATCACTCAGATAGTTCACATGAAGCAGCAGTAAAGAGTTAATAGACCTCGATAACATTTGCGTTTTATTAGTAGCTGATAATTGCCTTGTGGCCCAAACGTCCTTTGTTTTAACTTGGTCAAGCAAGGTTTCCTTTATGTATGTTTAGTGCATTTCTTATACACTCCTTCACCCCTGCAGCAGTAAATCTTTTTATCCTTGTTTCAGTAATAGGAAAAAAAATAGTATATAGTATATATAGGTCAAGAAATTATCGGCATATAGACCTAGAATACATTATTATATAGGCATAGTTAATATTAGTATATAGGACTTGAAAACATTAGTATATAGGACTTGAAAACATTAGTATATAGGACTTGAAAACATTGGTTTAAATGGCAAAGAAAACATTAGTATATAGGCCTAGAGAAAACATTAGTATATAGGCATAGGAAACACGCACATTTTTATATAATATTATTATACAACGCAAAAAACAACAACAACAAAAAAAATGACTGTTATGTTCCCAAACGACATAACTATAACAACCTTATCTCGTAGTTATACAATATCCTAAAATATACACAGCAGCAGTGAGTTGCCTTCATACTTGATGAGGCGATGTCAACTTTGGAAATGGATGGAAGGGCTGAAAAAAAAAGAGTGGAAGGGGTATGGAGTGCTAGAATGTGGAGTTGATCATTGATTACCGACCTTGTTCTTTTCTATACAACATAATGCACCCACCATGTCCCCTCCCTCTTGTGTTCTGGACGAAGTGGGAGGAGGAGGGTCCAACGGGAAGTGATTGGGCTTTTATCTGGTTACACTCTACTTTCTTACTCTTCATTGACCCAACTGAATGCATTCCAAGGGCAGATAAAAAGGTTATGCAGAAAAATCGAAAAGCCTAACTCTCTTTTCTCCCTTCTAGTTCTCTCCCCTCCTTCTCCTTTTTTCTATTCTAGATCTCATTTGATCATACGAGAATTACCCAATCTAAATTTGTCCGCACTGGCAGAACTATAAAATGTCTTGTCCAGGCCCCTGTACGCCGGGGTCAGACCTCTTGCTCTGACAAAACTTGTCACGTGATAAGATGGACTTCAGTTGCACATTGTCAGAATCTAGTCCTCTTATTTTATACCCAAATACTACATTTCGCTGACTCCCATTGTGCTCAGATGTAGATTGTACACCATGATGTTGACAATGGGCTCTGAATTGTGTCCCTTGGCTTCCACACAGGCTTCTGGACACATGACATAATGCATAATGAGTAGATCAATAAATCTACAGATTTAATATTAGAAGTGATAGAGTCGTGGTCACATTCCAAATACTTTTTAAATCCGGTCCTTGAGAAAAACGATCTTATTGTGTTTTTTATTTTATCAAAGGCCTTTTCTATCAGATTGTTTTTCTGTTGTTGTTTTTTAAGACCCAACAGTTTCTTTCTATCAGATAAAGTGATGTCATGCTATTTAGGCCGTGTATATGTTGGTTTATATATATAAATATATATTGCCAGAAATACAAAAAGCATGATTTCACTATATACAATTCTTGCCAAGTTTGTTTAATTTTTTTTTTACTCTAAATTTCTATTTGATATATTTGAATGAATTATTTGTATCTCTCTTGCGATCAAACTGAATTCAAACATCATCGCATTAGTGTAAAACAGACACAATAGTAGAAACAAAAACAAGATAAAAACAAGGTTACAAAGACAGTTTGTGTGGAAACACAAACTCAAAATCGGCCAGCAAAGTGGTCCAATGGAGTCTTCACCAGGATTCGAACACGGGACTTCCGGTTCCAAGTGCTTTACCCCTCAGCCACAACATCTCCACATGTTCATTTAGCGTATAATTATATTTTGTTTAAATAATAATTATTAACCTTATCTATACATTCAAAATTAATAATATGTTACATGTAATAAAGAGAAACTAAACAAGGTTACAAAAGACAGTTTGTGTGGAAACACAAACTCTAAATCAATATTTTCAGAAAGAACATCCGAATGAAATTATATCAAAGACAAATGAGAGATAAGAATGGAGAAACAAGGTTAACAGATCTTGTGTAGTGCCCCAACGGTCCAGCAGATCAAAGAATAGGTGAAAAGGAATGTAAAGTTAGATGTGAACCTGGCCTAACTATTTCCCCGTTCAGACCTTGTGGTCTATAGGGCAGATGATGTAAAGTTCATCTGTTTTTTTTTGCCTACGGTTAACGAGGGTGTCATGTAGCCATCACAACGACCAACCGCCTTTACTTTTCCCCAACTAATGTCAGGTACCCATTAGAGCTGAGTGGACTCAGAGGCGCCCAAAGATTCCAAAGTTGAAAATCCCAGTCTTCACCAGGATTCGAACCCTGGACCCCCGGTTCGGAAGCCAGGCGCTTTAACGCTCAGCCACCGCGCCTCCCCTGGCCTAACTGATGTCTTATAATTGATCAATATGTTTTGAAAAGGATAAAAAAAAAAATAAAAAAAATTCCGTATTAAAAAATGTTCAGGAAAATAAAGTTTACAAGATCACTATTCGTTTTAAATTAGGTCTAACTTATAATGCATACTAATTAGCTTTTTCTCTTTAAAAAACTGCTTGCATAACTGATTTTAAAAATGAGATTTTTCGCTTTCAGAAAAAAAAAGTAGCCGTTGCATCAGAACTTTGAATGGTCTAAAATATTGTGATGTCGGATTTTCAATATCTTATGTAGTTTACGAGATCTAAACGGGACAGACGGACAGACATTTCGCACAAAACTAATAGCGTCTTTTCCCCTTTCGGGGGCCGCTAAAAAACGCAAGATAAAAACTCTTGTTCGCCAATAGATGTATAGGTCTTAGTGTAACAGAAGTAATTACAGACATTCAGGTGACTGTATACTCTCTGTACTTATTAGTTGGTAGGGGGGGGGGGACCACTCACGTCGGACTGTACTAATGAGTTGTTGATGGTATAGTTAGTTAGGTCTGGCTGTTGAATGAGAAATGTCCAAGACATATGTCCACTGACGTCCGATAAAGAGGCTTGTAGTTTACTTTTAAAGTTAGTTGCTATAGCAATGACTTCACTGCTGTGTGGGGAGAGGGTGAAACACTAGTAAACTCCGTGACAAAAAAACAACAACTTAGATCTAACTATTTTATAGACTGGAGGAACTAGAAAAACAGTTTAAAAACATTTTTTAAAAAAGCTTATATTAAATGTAATTTTTTCAATGAGTATGATCGACCTAGACCTAATAAATATGGCGATTAGAAATATTTCTAGCAATTGTTTTTTTTTAGTTTTTAGCTTTCTCAATCCTATCACTAGTCTGGACCAGATGTGAAAGGGGGGGGGGAGAGGGGGTATCTGGAGAAATATTTACACCGTCGTTTTTTTTTTAAATGCATAAAAAATGTTCACTTGGGGGGGGGGGCAATAGTCCTCAAGGGGAGTAATTCAACTTGTACCACCAAAATTGTCAAGTACGATTTATTTCCTTTGTTCAAGATACCAAACAAAATAGTTAATTACTAATACTTAATTAACAAATTATTTTTCTTATTGATTCTTGTGTTGTCAGTAAAAGAAATAATAGTGAAAAATTTCAGCTTGATCCGAGATTGGGTGTGGGTGAAATAACGTGTACAAACATCTTACCATAAAGACAAAGAGTGAGTTGATATAAGCTGTGTACAAAAGAAAATATGTGTACAAAAGAAAAGGACATAAATCCTTTACTCATCCCAGAACTCAAATAGACAAAGGGGGAATTCCCCCCCCCCCCTCCCATGTCAACAATATCTTGACTGTTTGTCTCCTTCCCCTCTATTTATTGGAACGTTGACATTTCTCTGCTGTGGCCGCCATTTTGTCGGCCTTATGTCTTCATGCTCTGTGATTAGCGTCTGCCTAATTGCACGTTTCGGGGCATGCTACAATATTTATATACTCTTATTGATTCCATAAACTTCGCCATTTTTTTGTATAGATATTTTACGTCTGCTCTGCTGGCCTGGTCTGAGAGGAATTGACGTTTGTGCTGAAGTTCAGCAGACGAACATACCAGTCAATAATGTCGATATATATATATATATATATATATATATATATATATATATATATATATATATATATATATATATATATATATATATATATATATATATATATGCGGTTTCTGACAGTAGAAATAATCTCTCTAAAAGTGGCTCGTGTGCAAAGACGTCTGCAAGTAGCTTGGAAGAGCGAAGTGGGTCATGAAAACGCATATTGTTATTACAACGGTTGGTGTCACTATAATTAGCAAACATCCTCGCTGACTGTGGCGTCGAGATAGATTTAGATCTGAACAGACTTTAGCTGGATTAGAAACTAGGCTTTCTTCTGTCAATACTTTAGACCATTGTAGACTCTGAGGATAATGATACGAGTTTACACATTGATTAAATTTGGTGGACATTGATTGATAGACGTTTTACATCTTTTGGAGACTGTGTATTGATAGGGGTCCAAAGTAAAGTTAGCACAAACAAGTATTGTTTGTCCATCCTTAAACACAATGAAATTTACCAGAAATAAAACCAGGAACCAAAGATCTAACTGCGAATTTTCCAACACTCAACCACCACGGCACATTTTTTAATTATAATTTCAGAAGAAGAAGAAAGTTCGCTGTCTTATGATTTGCTACTAATGTTGATAATGATAATAAACCTATGAACTAAAACAAACCTCTAAAGTAAACCTATGAACCAAAACAAACCTCTAAAGTAAACCTATGAACCAAAGCAAACCTCAAAAGTAAACCTATGAACCAAAGCAAACCTCAAAAGTAAACCTATGAACCAAAGCAAACCTCAAAAGTAAACCTATGAACGAAAACAAACCTCTAAAGTAAACCTATGAACCAAAGCAAACCTCAAAAGTAAACCTATGAACCAAAGCAAACCTCAAAAGTAAACCTATGAACCAAAGCAAACCTCAAAAGTAAACCTATGAACCAAAGCAAACCTCAAAAGTAAACCTATGAACCAAAGCAAACCTCAAAAGTAAACCTATGAACCAAAACAAACCTCTAAAGTAAACCTATGAACCAAAGCAAACCTCAAAAGTAAACCTATGAACCAAAGCAAACCTCAAAAGTAAACCTATGAACCAAAGCAAACCTCAAAAGTAAACCTATGAACCAAAGCAAACCTCAAAAGTAAACCTATGAACCAAAGCAAACCTCAAAAGTAAACATATGAACCTTTTACGAAGGAACCAAGCAAGCCTCTGAGGTAGGCCTATAAACCTCTGGTAAACCTTTGAACAAAACAAACCCCTGAGTTAGGCCTGTGAATGAAAGTAAACCTCTGAGGTCGACTTAAGAACCAAACGAACCTCTGAGGTCGACTTAAGAACCAAACGAACCTGTGAGGAAGGCTGGATGAGGTAGACAAATCTCTCTTAACTTAACTTTGATTGATTCTGCTATTTCTGTAACACAGTTTAGTGCCTTGCTCAAATCCTGAGACTAGATCTAGGTTTTATCCATTGACACGCTCAGAGAGACACGGGACTATATTTAGAAGACCAAAAAAAAATACGACCATGCAACATCTAATCTTGTCTAAAAATACAATTAATGGCACAGCGACGGCGTCTCACAGCCTTTAGTTTGTTGTTGTTGTTGTTTTTTTTTAAACCGGAGGCATAGTCTTTGAAAATATATAAATCCATATCCTAGTTGAGATGACGCTATTTCTTTATTGACTGTAATTTACCTTGGCTGGCTTTGATATTCCTGTAATATCAGCATACTTCGTGTAATCTTTCAATTATTGAATATTTCGCTAGGCCAAAGAATTAAGTTTTTTTTTCCCAGATGATCATTGCACGAGTGTATATCTTCTGACACAATTATCTGGGTTCATGCATGGCCTCTTCTAAATAAAGCTTAAGTAAAGAGAACATTCCTTGCAGATTATTCTTTCCTTATTCTTACTAATAAGCCTGTCCGCTCTTCTTGACACATCATCTACAAACTCTTATCAATCAGGGGCGAATACCGCGCTCACACACTCGAAATTCCATAACATTTTTTTCTGGCGCGCCTCCATCGTGGGACTCCATAGTACAGACTGACCGCTTATCCCCCTCCTTTTTTGTTCATTTGAACTGCCCTACACTTGGTCTATGACTCCCCAGAAACACTTCTGACTCGTTCAATAACGTACCTGACTCCACAGTCTACCCAGAACCACGTGTGTTCTACGGGAGACCGGGTGGGGGACATGGTACCTTTTGTAATTAATCTTATCTTTCCCCGCATTTCCTGTTTTCTTTGTCTTTAGGTGGACCGAAAGTGTGCGTGTGTATGTGTGTGCGCGTGTGTATGAGAGAAGTGGTGAGGGAGAGAGTTTTGTGAAAGAAAAGGATTCAGATGTTATTACAGAAACGGGAGTGAATCGAATCCATATCTTAGCACGTTTCTGCTGATCAATCGTAGGAACTGAACCCGAGCCTACGGTTTGATGGACAGGTCATTCTAGTAATGAGAGTAAACTGACTACTTTGACTTTACATTCTTGTGTTCATCAGTTGTCAGTAAAGTCAAATGCAAATATCTTCACATTTTTTTGCTCCCTCATTTTTGAAATGTTTACTTACAAAATAATTTATAAACATTTTTTTTTTGAAATTCAGAGGATATGTCTTTAACTCTGTTACACAACTCGGTAACATGTACTTGAATTTTAGAACCACTGATTACAATTCAAAGAGCTACTTAGAAAGTAAGAAAGTCTTTTCCTATTTACTCTTTGTGTGTGTGTGTACGTATGTGTGTGTGTGTACGTATGTGTGTGTGTGTGTACGTATGTGTGTGTGTGTGTACGTATGTGTGTGTGCAGGGTTTGACATCAGAGTAGACGTGCAATACGGTACGGTCCACATGTAGCTAAAGTACCACTGTTTCAATCTCACATTTGTCATAGGTCCACATGTAGCTAAAGTACCACTGTTTCAATCTCACATTTGTCATAGGTCCACATGTAGCTAAAGTACCACTGTTTCAATCTCACATTTGTCATAGGTCCACATGTAGCTAAAGTACCACTGTTTCAATCTCACATTTGTCATAGGTCCACATGTAGCTAAAGTACCACTGTTTCAATCTCACATTTGTCATAGGTCCACATGTAGCTAAAGTACCACTGTTTCAATCTCACATTTGTCATAGGTCCACATGTAGCTAAAGTACCACTGTTTCAATCTCACATTTGTCATAGGTCCACATGTAGCTAAAGTACCACTGTTTCAATCTCACATTTGTCATAGGTCCACATGTAGCTAAAGTACCACTGTTTCAATCTCACATTTGTCATAGGTCCACGTGTAGCTAAAGTACCACTGTTTCAATCTCACATTTGTCATAGGTCCACATGTAGCTAAAGTACCACTGTTTCAATCTCACATTTGTCATAGGTCCACATGTAGCTAAAGTACCACTGTTTCAATCTCACATTTGTCATAGGTCCACATGTAGCTAAAGTACCACTGTTTCAATCTCACATTTGTCATAGGTCCACATGTAGCTAAAGTACCACTGTTTCAATCTCACATTTGTCATAGGTCCACATGTAGCTAAAGTACCACTGTTTCAATCTCACATTTGTCATATGTCCACATGTAGCTAAAGTACCACTGTTTCAATCTCACATTTGTCATAGGTCCACGTGTAGCTAAAGTACCACTGTTTCAATCTCACATTTGTCATAGGTCCACGTGTAGCTAAAGTACCACTGTTTCAATCTCACATTTGTCATAGGTCCACATGTAGCTTAAGTACCACTGTTTCAATCTCACATTTGTCATAGGTCCACGTGTAGCTAAAGTACCACTGTTTCAATCTCACATTTGTCATAGGTCCACATGTAGCTAAAGTACCACTGTTTCAATCTCACATTTGTCATAGGTCCACATGTAGCTAAAGTACCACTGTTTCAATCTCACATTTGTCATAGGTCCACATGTAGCTAAAGTACCACTGTTTCAATCTCACATTTGTCATAGGTCCACATGTAGCTAAAGTACCACTGTTTCAATCTCACATTTGTCATAGGTCCACATGTAGCTAAAGTACCACTGTTTCAATCTCACATTTGTCATAGGTCCACGTGTAGCTAAAGTACCACTGTTTCAATCTCACATTTGTCATAGGTCCACGTGTAGCTAAAGTACCACTGTTTCAATCTCACATTTGTCATAGGTCCACATGTAGCTAAAGTACCACTGTTTCAATCTCACATTTGTCATAGGTCCACATGTAGCTAAAGTACCACTGTTTCAATCTCACATTTGTCATAGGTCCACATGTAGCTAAAGTACCACTGTTTCAATCTCACATTTGTCATAGGTCCACATGTAGCTAAAGTACCACTGTTTCAATCTCACATTTGTCATAGGTCCACATGTAGCTAAAGTACCACTGTTTCAATCTCACATTTGTCATAGGTCCACATGTAGCTAAAGTACCACTGTTTCAATCTCACATTTGTCATAGGTCCACGTGTAGCTAAAGTACCACTGTTTCAATCTCACATTTGTCATAGGTCCACGTGTAGCTAAAGTACCACTGTTTCAATCTCACATTTGTCATAGGTCCACGTGTAGCTAAAGTACCACTGTTTCAATCTCACATTTGTCATAGGTCCACATGTAGCTAAAGTACCACTGTTTCAATCTCACATTTGTCATAGGTCCACGTGTAGCTAAAGTACCACTGTTTCAATCTCACATTTGTCATAGGTCCACGTGTAGCTAAAGTACCACTGTTTCAATCTCACATTTGTCATAGGTCCACATGTAGCTAAAGTACCACTGTTTCAATCTCACATTTGTCATAGGTCCACATGTAGCTAAAGTACCACTGTTTCAATCTCACATTTGTCATAGGTCCACATGTAGCTAAAGTACCACTGTTTCAATCTCACATTTGTCATAGGTCCACATGTAGCTAAAGTACCACTGTTTCAATCTCACATTTGTCATAGGTCCACGTGTAGCTAAAGTACCACTGTTTCAATCTCACATTTGTCATAGGTCCACATGTAGCTAAAGTACCACTGTTTCAATCTCACATTTGTCATAGGTCCACATGTAGCTAAAGTACCACTGTTTCAATCTCACATTTGTCATAGGTCCACATGTAGCTAAAGTACCACTGTTTCAATCTCACATTTGTCATAGGTCCACATGTAGCTAAAGTACCACTGTTTCAATCTCACATTTGTCATAGGTCCACATGTAGCTAAAGTACCACTGTTTCAATCTCACATTTGTCATAGGTCCACATGTAGCTAAAGTACCACTGTTCAATCTCACATTTGTCATAGGTCCACGTGTAGCTAAAGTACCACTGTTTCAATCTCACATTTGTCATAGGTCCACGTGTAGCTAAAGTACCACTGTTTCAATCTCACATTTGTCATAGGTCCACATGTAGCTTAAGTACCACTGTTTCAATCTCACATTTGTCATAGGTCCACGTGTAGCTAAAGTACCACTGTTTCAATCTCACATTTGTCATAGGTCCACATGTAGCTAAAGTACCACTGTTTCAATCTCACATTTGTCATAGGTCCACATGTAGCTAAAGTACCACTGTTTCAATCTCACATTTGTCATAGGTCCACATGTAGCTAAAGTACCACTGTTTCAATCTCACATTTGTCATAGGTCCACATGTAGCTAAAGTACCACTGTTTCAATCTCACATTTGTCATAGGTCCACATGTAGCTAAAGTACCACTGTTTCAATCTCACATTTGTCATAGGTCCACGTGTAGCTAAAGTACCACTGTTTCAATCTCACATTTGTCATAGGTCCACGTGTAGCTAAAGTACCACTGTTTCAATCTCACATTTGTCATAGGTCCACATGTAGCTAAAGTACCACTGTTTCAATCTCACATTTGTCATAGGTCCACGTGTAGCTAAAGTACCACTGTTTCAATCTCACATTTGTCATAGGTCCACATGTAGCTAAAGTACCACTGTTTCAATCTCACATTTGTCATAGGTCCACATGTAGCTAAAGTACCACTGTTTCAATCTCACATTTGTCATAGGTCCACATGTAGCTAAAGTACCACTGTTTCAATCTCACATTTGTCATAGGTCCACATGTAGCTAAAGTACCACTGTTTCAATCTCACATTTGTCATAGGTCCACGTGTAGCTAAAGTACCACTGTTTCAATCTCACATTTGTCATAGGTCCACGTGTAGCTAAAGTACCACTGTTTCAATCTCACATTTGTCATAGGTCCACGTGTAGCTAAAGTACCACTGTTTCAATCTCACATTTGTCATAGGTCCACATGTAGCTAAAGTACCACTGTTTCAATCTCACATTTGTCATAGGTCCACGTGTAGCTAAAGTACCACTGTTTCAATCTCACATTTGTCATAGGTCCACGTGTAGCTAAAGTACCACTGTTTCAATCTCACATTTGTCATAGGTCCACATGTAGCTAAAGTACCACTGTTTCAATCTCACATTTGTCATAGGTCCACATGTAGCTAAAGTACCACTGTTTCAATCTCACATTTGTCATAGGTCCACATGTAGCTAAAGTACCACTGTTTCAATCTCACATTTGTCATAGGTCCACGTGTAGCTAAAGTACCACTGTTTCAATCTCACATTTGTCATAGGTCCACGTGTAGCTAAAGTACCACTGTTTCAATCTCACATTTGTCATAGGTCCACATGTAGCTAAAGTACCACTGTTTCAATCTCACATTTGTCATAGGTCCACATGTAGCTAAAGTACCACTGTTTCAATCTCACATTTGTCATAGGTCCACATGTAGCTAAAGTACCACTGTTTCAATCTCACATTTGTCATAGGTCCACATGTAGCTAAAGTACCACTGTTTCAATCTCACATTTGTCATAGGTCCACATGTAGCTAAAGTACCACTGTTTCAATCTCACATTTGTCATAGGTCCACATGTAGCTAAAGTACCACTGTTTCAATCTCACATTTGTCATAGGTCCACATGTAGCTAAAGTACCACTGT
Organism: Biomphalaria glabrata; assembly: GCF_947242115.1. Taxonomy (NCBI): domain Eukaryota; kingdom Metazoa; phylum Mollusca; class Gastropoda; family Planorbidae; genus Biomphalaria; species Biomphalaria glabrata. Next base: position 34,246,503 of record NC_074714.1, read on the forward strand.
TTCAATCTCACATTTGTCATAGGTCCACATGTAGCTAAAGTACCACTGTTTCAATCTCACATTTGTCATAGGTCCACATGTAGCTAAAGTACCACTGTTTCAATCTCACATTTGTCATAGGTCCACATGTAGCTAAAGTACCACTGTTTCAATCTCACATTTGTCATAGGTCCACATGTAGCTAAAGTACCACTGTTTCAATCTCACATTTGTCATAGGTCCACATGTAGCTAAAGTACCACTGTTTCAATCTCACATTTGTCATAGGTCCACATGTAGCTAAAGTACCACTGTTTCAATCTCACATTTGTCATAGGTCCACATGTAGCTAAAGTACCACTGTTTCAATCTCACATTTGTCATAGGTCCACATGTAGCTAAAGTACCACTGTTTCAATCTCACATTTGTCATAGGTCCACATGTAGCTAAAGTACCACTGTTTCAATCTCACATTTGTCATAGGTCCACATGTAGCTAAAGTACCACTGTTTCAATCTCACATTTGTCATAGGTCCACATGTAGCTAAAGTACCACTGTTTCAATCTCACATTTGTCATAGGTCCACATGTAGCTAAAGTACCACTGTTTCAATCTCACATTTGTCATAGGTCCACATGTAGCTAAAGTACCACTGTTTCAATCTCACATTTGTCATAGGTCCACATGTAGCTAAAGTACCACTGTTTCAATCTCACATTTGTCATAGGTCCACATGTAGCTAAAGTACCACTGTTTCAATCTCACATTTGTCATAGGTCCACATGTAGCTAAAGTACCACTGTTTCAATCTCACATTTGTCATAGGTCCACATGTAGCTAAAGTACCACTGTTTCAATCTCACATTTGTCATAGGTCCACATGTAGCTAAAGTACCACTGTTTCAATCTCACATTTGTCATAGGTCCACATGTAGCTAAAGTACCACTGTTTCAATCTCACATTTGTCATAGGTCCACATGTAGCTAAAGTACCACTGTTTCAATCTCACATTTGTCATAGGTCCACATGTAGCTAAAGTACCACTGTTTCAATCTCACATTTGTCATAGGTCCACATGTAGCTAAAGTACCACTGTTTCAATCTCACATTTGTCATAGGTCCACATGTAGCTAAAGTACCACTGTTTCAATCTCACATTTGTCATAGGTCCACATGTAGCTAAAGTACCACTGTTTCAATCTCACATTTGTCATAGGTCCACATGTAGCTAAAGTACCACTGTTTCAATCTCACATTTGTCATAGGTCCACATGTAGCTAAAGTACCACTGTTTCAATCTCACATTTGTCATAGGTCCACATGTAGCTAAAGTACCACTGTTTCAATCTCACATTTGTCATAGGTCCACATGTAGCTAAAGTACCACTGTTTCAATCTCACATTTGTCATAGGTCCACATGTAGCTAAAGTACCACTGTTTCAATCTCACATTTGTCATAGGTCCACATGTAGCTAAAGTACCACTGTTTCAATCTCACATTTGTCATAGGTGGGATTTCATCATCACTATCTCAGTTTTAGAGGTGGCCAGTAGGTTTATCTATGTATCACTATCTCAGTTTTAGAGGTGGCCAGTAGGTTTATCTATGTATCACTATCTCAGTTTTAGAGGTGGCCAGTAGGTTTATCTATGTATCACTATCTCAGTTTTAGAGGTGGCCAGTAGGTTTATCTATGTATCACTATCTCAGTTTTAGAGGTGGCCAGTAGGTTAATCTATATGAGTTGGGTCAAGGATTTCCAGAAAATCTGGATGAAGCACATTGACTGAAACTCGAGTAAAATCATTTGAAATCGTTTTCACCACACTCCACTATACTTTACCCACGCCATATTAGGGGCATTTCACATTAGCATTCGAGTGCTTAAACTGAATCTTAGTTTGGAAATTTGAAAACCCAGGTCACGGTGCTCAAAGAGATTCCTGCCACATTAAAAGTGTACGTACATCTAGGCTTGTGAGATTTAAAACAAAATAATTTGGAATACAAAATTGTAAAAAGATTCAACCATTTTTAATCCATAAAGTGGTGCCATTAAATTGTGTAACCAAGTCAAGTTTGTCGTATACTGCTGTATTCTCTCAAGGCTTTTACAATGACGAAGTGTCTAAACAGCATCATCTCCTCTATTTAACATTCAGAGAACCACAGAGTCTGGTATACGCATGGAGTAAGAACACCGAGCCAAAAACTTGTGTAAAATTAGCCAGGTTTTGAAGTCACTTCTAATTCAACTTGTAGTGCCTTGTTGAACTTGGCTGATCTGTTTCATTCAATGGCTCGCTTTGCATTCAGTAGCATTGGCCATGACTCATTGAAAAAATGGTTTAACGGGCTCCTTATTTCTAAACAAAGTAAAGAGGGGAAAGGGGGGGGGCACACCAAACTTGAAAATGTAGGTCCGAGTTCTTTAGCTACTTTGTGTTGTTTAGCTTCATTGAGTATATCTAAGTTGGCAAGTTTGTTAACTTGAGTTGGGCAATAGGCAGCACTCCGAATGTCAGTATCAAGTACTATCTCTGTAAAACACACACACTCAAACTTCTTTTTCACCATAAATTACTTGCTAAAATTAAAGTAGATCTAGGTCTATATGAATGTATATTATTTTTCATGCTTCGCTTCAATAAATTAGGTGAAATGGGTTTTTCTTTACACCTTTACACATAAAAATTGAATAGAATTAACAGTGCATTTAAGCATATAATATACAGTCAATTTCACTAGAAATGAATGATAGCACTATGTTAAAGGTATACTTTTCTTTATTTCAGTATCGAGCGATAACACGCTAATATTTTGGATTAATTATTGATTATTAGGTAAGTAAAAATTTATGTTACTTTTAACTAATGATCCAGCCAATGTCAAGAGTTCTCTCTCCTTTAATTGAAAAGTATTTCTTTCAAAAAAAAAAAAAAAGTGAATCCCTACAAATACATGATATTCAACTCGGAAACAAAAAAGTCAATTTAGAAAAATAAAAGCTTGTGTTGAAACAATGTAGGTCTAAATTAGAAAATATACAAAACGACATTTTCACTAGAAATAATGTATAGATCAAAGTTAGTATTTACTTCATCGACTGGAAACATTTCTAATTTGCAATCGATGCTATAATGAACATTTGACATATTCTAATCACATGTAGGTAAATTGTTCTTCATAGGAATCTAACAACAGTTGCAACGACTTTTGTACCTATTTTTTTTTGTTAACATGCAAAATTGTTCTTCTCTCTCTCTCTCTCTCTCTCACACACACACACTCTCTCTCTCACACACACACACTCTAACACACACTCTCTCTCTCTCTCACACACACACACTCTAACACACACTCTCTCTCTCTCTCACACACACACACACACACTCTCTCTCTCTCACACACACACACACACACTCTCTCTCTCTCTCTCACACACACACACACACTCTAACACACACACTCTCTCTCACACACACACACTCTCACACACACGCACACACTCTATCACACACACACACACACACACACTCTAACACACACACACTCTCTCTCTCTCTCACACACACACACTCTCTCTCTCACACACACTCTTACACACACACACACTCACACACACTCACACACACACACTCTAACATACTCTCTCTCTCTCTCTCTCTCACAGGTATATCGTATCCAGCCATTACGTTTCTTCACTTATTTTAATATTCACCTAAAAGAGCAGCTCCAGTAGTTGTAGTAGGACACTTGCATCTACTCCCTCTGTCTGTCTAGTACACAATGTTTGTACACGATATTCCTGTCTAGTACACAATGTTTGTACACGATATTCCTGTCTAGTACACAATGTTAGTACACGATATTCCTGTCTAGTACACAATGTTTGTACACGATATTCCTGTCTAGTACACAATGTTTGTACACGATATTTCTTCCACTTCCCATTCGTGGATCAAGTTGAAACTTTGAACAATTATTTTTTGTTCCCTAAAAAAATGAATTAATAAAAAAAATGACATTCTAGTTAATTAAATATTGGTAATATTGTTTGATATCGAAATGGGAAATAAATCATACAGTATTGAAATATTTTCTGTAAATGTTGAGTTCTTCCCTTTAGATATTTTAATAAACAGCGTGGCTTGTGTAAGACAAATATAAGAGAGGCTGCTACATGTTAAGTTATTAGAGTTAGAAACTCGTGACCCCATGACGCCATGCGTTAAGTCATAAAATAATTCTTTTTGAATAATCTAAAAAAATAAGCTACTTAAGTTCGTAATGTTTTAAGTTGTACAATGAATACATCTATTTTATTTAAATTTATAACTCATTGCCCACGACAAGCACTGGCTTCAATGTCTCAAGACGTTAACACTAAGACTATTATTACCAGAATTGGGACTAATTGTGATTAGAATTAGTCAAGTCAAATCATGACCCCCCCCCCGGGTCTTGGTATCCCCTATAAAATTAGACTCCTCTGAAAATCCTGGGAAAATGGAGAAAAAAAAAGGGGGGGGGGCGAGAAATGGTTATCTAGGTGAATTTTTTTTTTTACCGTATCCGCTTTTTAAAAGCATAAAAAAAAAACAAAAAAAAAACTAATTGCTCAAGCCGACATACTGACCACTCTGCTAGTGAGGTGCCTATAGAAATAGAAAAGTTAAGTTTTCCTTTCAGACCTTGTGGCCTATAGGGCAGATGATGTAAAGGTTATCTGTTTCTGTTGCCTACAGTTGACGAGGGTGTCATATGGCCAGCACAACGACCATCCGCCATTACTTTTCCCCAGCTAATGTCAGGTACCCATTAGAGCTGGGTGGACTCAAGGGCGCTCAAAGAAATTAAAAATCCCAGTATTCACCAGGATTCGAACCCGGGACACCCTTTACTGCTCTGTTAACCGTGCCTCCCATAAAAATATTAAACTATATAGTTATCTATTGTTTGTTACAAACTTAGTTTAAAGCTGCGACCTATAAAGGGGACTAATTCAACTTGTACCACCATTTCAGTCAAGTACAATTTCTTTTCCTTGTTCGAGATAACAAACACAAGTATTAATTACCAATAGTTAATTAACTAATTTGTTAATTTTTTAAATTGATTCATGCGTTGTCAGGTATACAAATAATTATGTAAAATTGTAGCTTGATCCGAGATCGGGTGTCGAATAAATAACATTTTGTTTTTGTTTACTAGGCAGACAGACAGAGTGAATTGATATAAAACTTTGCAAAAAATAAAATAAAAAATTACACACACAACGTGGACTAAAATCACATGTTTATATCATATTTTTTTTAGAGACATGTCAAAGTTTTCTGGAAAATCATGTGCGCGTTTTTATTATAGGGAAAACAAAACCTATTGGAGGAAATACCCGCTGTAGCTCACAGTCCACTGTGTCGATGTTACATTGCATCATACCTTAAAATAGATTTTGTTCTCATACCATACCATACAAGGTGTGTACCTATGAAGCAGCCAGTCTTCGAATCCCGAAGTCGTTAAAAAATATGTACTAAAAATAAATAACAAATAACTATATTTTTTCTGTTAAGAAAGTCCGTTAAAAGTTTTATTTTTTTTAATAATAATATAGAAAAATATTTATTCAGGTTTTCTTAATTTATTTTTATACTAGCCAGATATTGCCCGCGGGTCTTAACTTGCGTATTGCTGATAAAGTCACTGGTATAGTGCAATAGAAACAATTGAAGAAAATAATAATGTTATAAGTAAAGCGAATGCATGAATTCATGAATATAAAAATATTAAGAATGGAGCTAAAAATAGCTAATCGACCTCAATCCAATTTCTAATGAAAACAGTGACTTGTGTATAGATCTATATTTAGACGCACACGATATCAAGAATAGAGAGTTGCACTCGTGGCGAACGAATGTATGTAAAAATGCTTTAGAAACACAAATTTGAAGGTTAATTTGATTTAAATATGAAATGAATGGATTATATTTTATATGTTCATGTGTTACAGTCTAAAGTAGATCTGTCATCTTAGAATTAGCAAGAGTTAGGCCTAGGCATCGGATGTTTGTGTGCAAGGTTGGAGCTTTCGCTCTGTGCTTGCGTGACCTTTCCCTCTTGTCTCATGTGCAAAATGTAGTTTTTAAAATTAGATCTAGATCCTTTCGACGTGTCTGGTGTAATTATGGCCTAGATCTATAAAATAGTAATACTTTCATAGAGTTGGGCAACTTTTTTTTTTGAGGGTCTTAAGTTTGTTTTAGGGCTACTATATATACGTTACGGTTCCAGTTAGTACCCAAGGAACATTTATGCCAAGTTTTATAAGGAATGGTCAAACTGTTTTGATTACTACGCGAGACATACACTCATATATACATACGCCTTACTTTCTGCTTTATAGAAAAAAAATTTAAGTGTCAAAGTTACCTCATCATGTCTATGTCTATGATCTTAAAAAAAACCTCACTAATTCCAATTCACATAACACCAGTGTAGACAAGGAACAAGCTACAGGGATAGATCTCCCTACTTGAGATACTTTATATAAAATGTATGACATGTGTGAAGTATAATAATAATGAAAATAAATTGACAGGAATTGTATTTATTTATAAATAATAATAAGACTTGTCTTCGAGTCCGAAGATTAATGAGGAATGCAGTATTTCTCTTGGCTACGCAGCCCCAGCTGTGACCTACATATTTTGCCACATCCAGGGCAAGCAATAACCATTGTCCGCCGGTGGTCGATTAAGATTTTATTTTCGTCGTCTGCATTTGTCATCGGCAGCGGATTTTTGTTTGGTCTCAACAATATTACCATTAGAACAAAATGCATGCATCATTCTGATGTAGGATGGGGATTTTCCGTTCAAGATGTGATGAAAAACTTTCCTCCATGTTCAAAAGATAGATTGTTGGACTAGAGAGACCTGAGCATGCATTTAAGTCGCGTCATAAATAGGCATGAATTAGTAATTAAAAAATAAATTATTTAGCATGATATGAATGAAATAAATCAGTAATTGTTAGTACATTTGAAAGCCAATACTTTTAAATTAAGTCTGGATTTACTATAAACAAATTTGTCATTACGAAATCGAAAGTTGACAAAAGCGGATGTAGACTACTTTTTTTTCTTCTCCGAAGTTATTATTTTTTAGGTGCAGCCGATGGGCCAAATTGCATTGCGCCAGCAGGAAATCCTTTTAATCTGTTTGAAGGGTTGATAACTGGGTCGTATCTAAAAATATCGCATATGTAAGATCTCTATTTATAGCAAAAGCTGTGCTAACCTACGTCATACCGTTAAGTTGGTACGTCAACATTGGCCAAGGTCAACGTTGGTCAGTTGGTACTACCGCGAGACCTTGATATTTGAGTGTGCAATGGTCACGCACTCATGCATTGTTCGTTGTTTCTGTTGGGTGTACTGTCAACACTTGTACGCACACTTGTACGCACACTTGTACTCACACTTGTCTTCACGTGCTCTCTTGAAATGTACTCATCATCACAAGGTTGCTGTTTGGTTTTATTTTGATAACACCATGTCAAGAATTTCTGGCGATTACATTCTAAAGTTCGGCATTGTTAGTCCGCCAGTAAGTTGTGTAGGCCTCCCAGTCGTCACTGGGACAGTCCAGTTTAGGGACATATTGTTATAAATGAACAGGTGAGGTCACCATCCGCGACCCCTACGGGTCATGTAACTGATGTCAGCCTGATTCTAAAATCTGCGTGACGTTGAGTAGATACAAGTAGATAGTTTGAGTTGGTCACGTGATTTTTCTAAATGGAAACTCGAAAGACCGTGACCATTCTCTTTAGATGGCCTCAGCACTAACCTGCGACGTCGCAACCTGTGGGCTGTGGAGACCAGTAGCTCGTTGACAAGTAGTGAAAATGAGCTATTGGTCTCCATTGCTCACAGGTTGTGTTCCGGTTTTCCATGTTTGCATATTCTAGAATTTAGAAGCTTGTTTGGACCTTATATAAACCAGAGAGAGACAGTGCAAGAGAGATGTGTACGATTCCATGCAAGAGAGACAGTGCAAGAGAGATGTGTACGATTCCATGCAAGAGAGACAGTGCAAGAGAGATGTGTACGATTCCATGCAAGTTAACTAAAGCAGAGTTGATTAGTGCGGACTAGACTGGACTAGAGTCTGTACAGTGGATACTTTTGAAGTAAGATGTGTACAGCTCGGTTGCAGAGTGAAGTGCAGAGAAATACTGTGAATGACAGAGACGTACAGTGAAGTACAGATATTGTTATAAGTTCTACGCATTGATTGTTATTTGTGTTTCTACAAGAACATTTAGAGAAGTGCTAAACGATATATATGGAGCACAAAAGTACTGAGGGTTTTATGGTTTGTAAAGTACCTTGTCCTTGTACCTTGTTTATGGTTTGTAAAGTACCTTTTCCTAACAGTAGGGTTTATGGTTTGTTAAGTACCTTAGACACTGGACTTTGTCCTAGCAGCAAGGTTTATGGTTTGTAAAGTACCTTGTCCTAACAGCAAGGTTTATGGTTTGTAAAGTACCTTGTCCTAGCAGCAAGGTTTATGGTTTGTAAAGTACCTTGTCCTAACAGTAGTCGTACATGTTGTCCAATGATGCTCAAGACGCTTTCCTTGTAGATTGACCATCAATCTGATTGCACAAGAATGACACATCATTTCAATCTCATTATTCTCTGTCTATCCCCAATGTTTCCATTAATGTTATTAATCTCTACCTCTACTTATTGCTTATTCTCAGTGTTATCTGTCATTTTCTTTTCATCAACGCTTTCATCTATATGAGTGTTTCCCAAACTTTTTGTTTAACGGAACACTTGACACATTCTCTGAGTATTTAGCGGAATGCTTTGCTTATTGTTTTGTGTGGTGGCCTTCTAGTTAATTATTCCAGTAGGGACATCTTTTCACACCTTGCGGAACAATAGGGTTCCAGGGAAAACAGTTTGGGAAACACTGATCTATATCGTTAATCCTTGCTTATTTTCAATGCTATTATGTGTAATATTAATCTCTGCTTATTCTCTGTCTAGACTAGATGACTTCCCCACAATTCTTTTAGTCTAACAGAAAATGATGGGAAATAAATAAGATGTCATTCAGACGATGTATTTATACCACTGTTTTGTTTTTAAAAATATATTGTAGTTCTGTGTTAATTTATTACCATGGTTCTGGGTTTCGTTTAAAAAGACATCTGTGTCAATATCGGATATAAACGTTCCGCCTGTCCTACCCTCTAATACATTATCCATTTGTGACGCATGCAAATACCGATCTCAGTATAGAGGCTTGGGCGGAATGTGTGAAATTACACAAGCAGCATTCTTATATACAGATCTGTATTGTCTCTGACCTTTAATGTGGCGGCGCATGACTCTGAAACTAATAGAGGGATTTACTAGTTATGTTCGTTCATTAGAGAAATATTGGACCAAATGTATTGAGATTGAAACCTTGACAGCAGTTAATATAATGTGCATTGTTTGCTTGTTAGGTAAGTGTTTGTTAAATGGAAGATTGTAATCCCATGATTTCTAAGGCACCAGCCATCAGTTATTTAATGTGGAACGTAAGAGGCGATGTCGATGGTATTTAAAAGTTAAAGTAAATTTAATTATTCTTTGCATTCTATTGGGGGCAGATGATGTTAAGCTAATCTCTTTCATGTTTCTCAGCAGCCCTCTTTATACGTTATGCTACTCATCCATATTAACAACAAACAAACAAAAAAATTAACAAAGAATTTCGGATCAGGCCCGATCTCTAGCAATTTTCTGTTTTTGGAAATATCCAGTGAACGATTTGTCTGTGAACGAATTGTCGGGTGAACGAATAGTCGCGTGAACGAAAAGTCGTGAACGATTTGTCGGTGAACGAAATGTCAGTGAACGAATAGTCGTGTCCCCGGATTTAGGGGAGTGTGTAGACTTACCGGGATTCGAACTCTAGACCCCTCGTTACTGATGAAGTGTATTAGCATTGTAATATCCAAGTTGAATGAAACACACATGCACACACAGGCCAGAACTACCCCCCTCCTCCCCCCTCCTCTTGTTGCAACAGTACACTGAGAACTAAAGACAACCATTGGACTGAAATGGGAAGATGTTGCTTCACTTTGACTCATTACACAAACTTTCAATAAGAAATACGTTTTAGTCAAACAAACAAAAATAAATGAAACCAAAGGGCGAACATTATTTAACATTGCTATGGGTTGGCATGGATCTAACACAATGTTGAATTCCTATTTGAAACTACCCCCCCTCCCCTCCCCTAAACTCTCCTACAGACTCTAATGTCCAGACTCGATGAGTTTATTAAAACAATCCTTCACTGACGTGCCGGTGGGGAGTCCGCGCGTTGTTTCATCTGTTTTGTATTGGACGCTCAGGTCACTGACGTGCCTGTTCATGTCCGGAGTCTTCTCGCGCAGAAGCCATGGGATTTTAATTTCACCTCCCTGGGCACGCCAACCTGCTGGAATTTGGCAGGGTCTGTACTGAGCACTGGGGGTCAAAGCTGGAGAGGCGGGAGTGTGGGTGGGGTGAGGAGACAAGTTGTGAATGAAGACACACACCACGTGACAACGGAACGTGAGAAACTTTAACATTCGATTAGTCCAGTGGAGATGCTTAATAGGATGTCGTTTGCGAGCTTTGCGTTTTTGTGCATTTTCTGAAGCTATATCTCTACTACAATTCCTTTTATTTGCTTGCAAAACTCTTCATGGGTGAAACCTCGACACTGGATGACTTTTACGAAAATGGATTTTAAGATTTTTATGGAATTTAATCTTATCTTATTGGTATGTCTTTAGGAAAAAAAAACAACACAGCTAATTGGTCTCACAGTGAAAACTCTGGTTTGACCGTTATATATTTTTTTTTCAAAATATCATCATCTTGAAATTTCATTTGGCTATTTTGATCACGCATTCAGCGGGTATTCCCGCACTCAACTCAAATGTTTCTTTGTATTTAGTAAAAAGTTGCATAAATAAATAGCTTCTTTATAAAGGCGAAGAAAGTTTCTTTCCTTAAAATGGCACGCGTTGCAAATATACCTACTAAAAAAAAAAGGAACCGGTAACAAACGAAAATGTGGTTGTTTAGGGAACTATCAGGCATGCGCTTCTTTGATGCATCGGTATGGCTTGAACCAATCACACGCGACTCGTGTTTTTAATGGCTTATTGTTGCATCACGTGACACTTGTGTTTATCACGTGATATTGTGTTTATCATGTCTCATCAATGAATCATTCTCTCTACTGTTGCACTGCGCATTGATATCCCTTCGGAATCTCGTGATGAATGTGTGAGCCTCATCTCCTTCCTGCATGCAGGGGCCACGTCTCGTATTACACAGAGATTACAATTAAACAAAACAAAAAAGTCCCTTTCTCCCCGACTGCTAAGTAAAAGCTATTATTTACCATCTTTCTTATCTTTCCATTGTGTCTAGGAGAAACAATAATTCGTATAATAAGTGGCCGTAATGTGCAGTTCTTTGCTCATGTCAGTACATTCCATCACATACACACACCAGGGCAGCGGTTCTCAAACATCACATGGCCGTAATGTTCAGTTCTTTGCTCATGTCAGTACATTCCATTACACACACACACACACCAGGGCAGCGGTTCTCAAACATCTTACCCATTGGTTTTCTATTTCTGTAAGAGCTAAGGTGTGGCCTTGTGGGTAGAGCGATCATCTGGGAGTGAATGGTCCAGGCAGGGTAAAGTTACTTTCATGTTTTGTGTTCTGACTTTGGTCAAGTTCGCATGTCGTACACCCCCCCCCCTCAACAAATAAATTTAGTTTTGGATGGTTGCGTGCGTTTCTGCTCTGCCTCTTTCTGAAAATGAAAGTGTGCTAATCAGACCAGTGGACACAGTCCGGTTAATAACATTAAGAAAAACATGACGAGCTAGTCAATTTGCTTTTCTAATAAAACCAAGGAGTTTGATAGACCTAATAGATAGTGCGATGTTATTTCGTGTTTCTGTATGTCTCTACACTTGTGTGTTTGGCTCTTTCATCTTGAAATATTTGTAACATAAAATAAATCATTAGATGGTTTCAAATTCAAGAGAGACCAGATCGATGTAACCGATCAAAATGTCCTAGTGACTTTAAGGTTATTCTTGCTGAACAGAAGTGACGTTCTATTTATTTAAACAATTTAAAGTCAGACCAGGGAAGGAGTTAGTTCCACTTGCTTTGTCTAGTTTAGTGGCAGTCATGTGACAGTCGTGTGATCTTATTTAATAAAGTCGACGATCAATGTAAAACTACTCGCCCCCCCCCCCTGCCCCATCTCTCCGCGCCCTCTCCCCAATTCAAATTCTACTGAAATTGAAGCGTTTGTTCCCGACAGCTGCTCACGTCACTCAGTGTTACCTCTTGACGGAGTAACTTAACTGCTTACGCTGAACTTAAATCAACACTCTCTTCCACGAAGAGACTCGAGGGAATGGGAGATGTGTTCATTTACTGTTAAGTGTCTGAATACAACAACTGAGTCTAGTATTTATGTCTTAACATCTATCTATCTATCCCTCTGTTCATCCCTCTATCCTTTAGTGTGTCCATTCCTCTATCCTTTAGTGTGTCTATCCCTCAGTGTGTCTATTCGACTGCCAGTTTGCTCACATGTCCCTCCCTGTCTCCCCCTTTCCCTCTCAATATAAAAACGTATCTAAATAAACAGTTCTCACTATTAAATAATCCTGTTGAGTTTTAACCCTATTTTTAAGTACGTTATTTATTCTTTGAATAGCAACTTGTTAACATATAAGCTTTGGCTAATTGAAACCACCACTCAAACAAAAATTAGTATATTTTTTAACATCAACATTCATTTAGTTAGGATTAAAATCCATATCATTAGAATTCAACAATGCCAATCTATGTCCCAACGCTCTACGCATGTCTACCTGTATCTATTACCTTTGTAGCCAGGCGATGTCATAGTGTTTCGATTTCTCCACCTGTTCAACGTGTGCGTGTCTGGCACAGTACACAGTGACCCTGTCATTCCTAGTGTTTGCTCATTAACCCTTAAGATGCTTGTGGTAGTTGAGCCTCTAAACATGAACATTGTTATTTCATTTTGTATGTCTGTATTGTAAAACAGATCAGCACTTTAAGGGTTAATGAAAAATTAAAAGTCTCTTTGACTCCTACCCAATATCCTCTGGTTATGGACGTCCTTAGGTCCCATGGACTGCAAACAATGTAACAAGTGTAATACCATTCTGAATTATATTTTCTCTTTCGAAGCGGTTCTCAGTCCTTGATTAGTGCTCACCTGTTAACAGCTGTTGAATATGACACAATTAGCATGCTCTATAAAAGCGTAAATAAAATATAAATAAAACGACTACCATATATATATCTATCTCCTGATTATTCAAAGCTATGTGTACTATTGTAACGATACGAAACTTGCATGCAAAATTTCATTTGAGTTTTTCCCAGCAAAACGTGGGAAACTTTAATTTTTAACTTAAACAATTATTTTCTTGTCCACCCATAACTAATTTCTTTTAGGATTTATCTTTCCTCGCACCGTTTCTCACGGGACGAATCTCCACGTAAAACATTAACTAGCCTCTCTAGGGCTAACTTTTAATTTTGACCGCTGTGCAGGTGACTGCACACAATAGTCCCTTCACGCTGCGGCCTAATAACTTTTCACACATATTCCCCCCCCCCTCCCCCCGCAGGATACACATCGCTCTAAGAATAGCATTGCACTCGGGCTGGACAGATACATATTCGCTTAAGACTTTACTCCCACGGTAGGCAACGAATATTGACCATAAATCTGACCTGAAGCCTGACATCTCCGGTACATCGATACATGTGAGAAAATCAGCTAGATATCTTCCCCACCCGTCAAATGAAAAGTCCCAACTATACATAAAGAGAGACCAAAGCATTCCAAGTTAGGCCCGCTAGGACTCATACAGTCTCCTCTGTTAGGAAGTTTAGTTGTGAGGTTTCATTAGGGACAAACGGCCTGGTTGCTACCCCGATTGCTACCCCTGATTGCTACCCCCGATTGCTACCCCCGATTGCTACACACGATTGCTACAACTACCAGATCTCCATAGAAAGCGGTAACCGGAGCAGACCGCACCATATACCCCCCCCCCCCAATTATATACCTGTTAGCAAGAAGGCATTGCCTACTGTCCTTGGCCTTAACATTTTGTCCAGTGTCCACAGTGCCCTATACTGCCCAGTATCATCTGCCCAGTACCCGGCCCAAACTGTCCACTGCCCAATAGCTATTGCCTAATGCCGACAGATTAGAGCAACCTTCGCAGCAGAAGATAAACTGGTGTTGAGTTAGCACGGCTCTCTACGAGCTAGAGATCATAGCTGAGAGATCGTCCCACTACAACTTAGTCTGCAGCACCAACCATCTCTACTGATAAACAGGCAGCGGCCTCACCCTAGAGCCAGCTTGCCTACAGCATAGAGAATATCCCGAGCCGACGTCTTAAGACAGAGCCGGATGACTCATCCTTCTGAGTGCCAGTCCTACGACCGCCAGAAGACGACCCAAGGGCTAGCAGCTAAGAAAAATAAGTAGCAGACATAGGAACATTCTTCTCCTCCAATCACTCAATAATTAGCAATCCATGATGAACAGTTATTTTAGATATTAGCACCTTTACTTCATTTCTTAATTATAATTTTATTTGATCATTTTTCTTTTATAAACTTTCATTCATTAAATTATTTTTATTTATGAACTTATAATATTGGTCTGTTCTTACTGTTACTTGCGGTGTGCCTGTACAAAATCTTATATGTGAGCGGGATAAAGTTAATAAAATTTCCCCTCGACTCAAATAAACGCGCCAAATATTAACTAATTAGCATCTCGTCACAACTATATATAAACATCCAACAGTTTAATGAAATTAGCCCTACCCCCCTCTCTTCCCTCTTTTGCTCCCCCCTAACATCCTTTTTTTTTTTTTTTTGTTTGTTTTAAATCTTACAATTGTGAAAGCTCAAGACTTTCCGAGCATGTGATATGGTTGACGTGGACTAAACCTATCTAAGATCTAACATATCATTGCGAGTTGTGCCATCACACAGTCACATGTTTAAAACAGTAAAATAAAACCTGTTCTTTGTGTCATTTGAAGTTCATATGCAGTCGAATCCGGTGAATTGGACTAGTCGCTTATTCCGACCGACTCCAAAGTACCGAAACAAAGCCTATTATACAGTGGAATCCAGTTAATTGGACCAACCGGTTGTTTGGACCAAAAGGTTTTGAAGCCTCTACGTGATGGTCGGGTGGAAACGGTCGTTACAAGAGACGACTGGGCCAACCAGAAAGTGAATCCCCGTTGGATGCCTAATTCCAAATCCATTGCACTGGCGGGAACGAAAACCCAAATATGCCACTATCCATACGCCGTTCGTCAAAGGGCCGTTTTTTTTGTTTGTTTGTGTGTAGAATACCAACACGGCTTAATTGGTATGTGAAATATAGGGAGTTTCTCCGGAGTGCTCGGCTTTTGGTCTCATTTCTAACCCTAACGTTTTTGGATACGAGCCATCGGTAATAGGGATGTAAAAATATTACATGTGCTTGGATATTTCCCGGACAGAAGATTCTGTTCAGCCAGGCAGCAGACGGAGGCAAGCTTCTAGAGTTCCAAGATTCAATTCTTAGGGCAAATACAAAAGACCAAACCCATCTTGTCCCGATGTGGTCCGATTCAACTCTTTCGATTTTATAGTCACGTTTTATATTGTTTACACTGTTAGACACAACATGTGACTTGGCCAACCACGTGACATTTACTCAGTTAAGGGAAAAAAAAAAGAATAACAAAACGCCGCCTTTCCCTTCTGAAAAAACAAGTGTGTAGGTACTTCCACATGGCAGTCCAAGTAAAAGATCATTGCATAACATCATGTCGCGGGTTGACTCCACGCTGATCGACATATTGGCCCCGTGCCATGTCACTGGATTACCTGCTCCATTCCCTGGAACATCCAGCACGTCATACCTGCCCCGCCTAATTAGCTTTTGATCAGTCAAAACATAAATACACCCACAGTTGTATAGACCCATGCTATCCAAAGAGAAGGTTGCGCAGTAGCCCGGGGGAGGGTTGTATCTCCTTGGCAACCGAGAGGGAATTCCGCGACGACCAAAAGGGAATACCGAGACAGGAATGTCTTAGAGTGTCTCACAGAATGAGTATTATCTTCTGCTGAGGTTTGTACTCGCGGAGTGTAGTCCCCAGTCTGTAGTACCCTGCTCTCATCTATTACTGAACCTGAGCGTTCCTCGTTATTTTGTGCGTCTTGATTTCACGTGTCAAACATTCCATGAAAATGAACTTAAATAAAATTTACTTTTCCTTGAACGAGAGTATGCCATTTTTGTCTGTGTCATAAGATTTACTTGATATATTATCTTCATCTTCAAATTAATGCATCGTGTGTATATATCAGTATTTGAAGTTAACAGCTTAATGCTGAAACAGATGAGGAATATTAATGATATGTAACATCAAATAGCGGCACCATTAAAGCTTAATG
This sequence comes from Biomphalaria glabrata, assembly GCF_947242115.1. NCBI lineage: Eukaryota > Metazoa > Mollusca > Gastropoda > Planorbidae > Biomphalaria > Biomphalaria glabrata. Next base: position 34,263,110 of record NC_074714.1, read on the forward strand.
CTGAAACAGATTGTCACAGTGTGGTGTAAGGGTTATTAATTAGTTTAATAGCTGTTATCAAAGCTCACCGATAGACTTGACAGAGACCAGACAAAGGTTAGGACAATGTTAGTTAGGTGTTTGTCTTGTAGAGAGACTGATATGTGGCTCGGGACAGACACAGACAATTAGTAATGTTAGTTTAGGTGTAGGCTAGATACTCAGCCTATATAGAGTAGAGTTTTGGGGCAGTCGGGACACAGCGCCATGTAGTGTTAGCAGGGGCGTGTGTCGTGTGCTAGGCGTTTTCTGGTGAACGACACATACAGACATTGGGAGCAAGTCGCCGAGGTTGGCTCGCGATCTTGGCTCCAAGAGGTGTGAGTTGTTTGCCAGAGACAACATGTAGGAACTAATTCTTAGGGACCAGGGTAAGAAGAAATGTTTTTTTTAGTTATATATCCAGCATTAGATGTTATTTGATTATGATTAAATAGAATGGCGCTTTAGCGAGTTGTTAGCGATATTTTGATTATTTGTCTATTTAGAGTGACAGTCTTAGTGACAGTCTGACGGTCAGAGACGGTAGATCTATATATGGTGTATCCTTGCCTGCTACGCAAGGGGATATCACTCTAGTATTGTGCGGACTGTGACGTTGGGTTTCAGGATCCGTGCAGAGACTAGAGAGAGAGAGAGAGACAAGAGAAATGGAGAGTTCATCGTGACCTACAGCCAAGTATCAATATCTATGTGATTATTAAATTTTAATTCTAGAATCACATGAGTATTATATGTAACTATAGTTGTTAATTAAATATTTATTTTTCATATGCAAATTTGTGTCCAGAGATCATGATTTATATCATTATTGAATATTGTGGTCTTTAATCCATAGTCATCTGTGATATGTGTGTTTTATCAGTTAAATTACATCAGTAAGAATCACCCTAGACGTATAGCCATCAAGAGCTGATATCAAGTTTCTTGACACAGATGAGGAATATTAATGATATGTAACATCAAATAGCGGCATCATTAAAGCTTTATTGCTGAAACAGATGAGGAATATTAATGATATGTAACATCAAATAGCGGCATCATTAAAGCTTTATTGCTGAAACAGATGAGGAATATTAATGATATGTAACATCAAATAGCGCATCATAGTACACATATGCTGGCTAGAGTCGAGCCAGATGTTGGTAGCTGGGTCGCTGCTAGATGTTGGAGCAATCTTTGTTTCCACATCTTCACCTTCTTCTCTCGATAACTATGTACCCTAGTGCTGCTGTTGTTTGTACAAATCAAATAAATACTATTGGGAAGAAGGTCATTGCTCCAACATTAATATACTGTCCCGTGCTGCTCTGTCCAGCATAGTCACCAGCTTTTTACAACTACGCATGCGATGACCTGGTCATATCCACCATATTGTTACGTATTTCTGAATCTTCTGGCTCAATGTACTAGTACGCACACAAATAAAAACACTGCAAATAACTTGACGACTAAACTTTCAGTTTCATATAACTTTAATGACTATTAACTCTAACAATTCGTCACTGTAACATGTAGCGTAGAAGACTGTACATTATCTGATAGTTTACAGTTAGCTATACTTCGTTGAATTTCATGTCTTCTCAACTTGCATCGAGTCATATTCCGCTCTACTCAGCTGTTCCGAGTCGTACTCAACTGTACAGAATCAGAGCTCTACACGTCTTACATCGACTGTAACGGCTCAAGTTCGCTGTTTAGACTTTTTAACGACTGTAGTCCACTCAAGTTAACTCCACTCTAGTTAACTTGCATCGAGTCGTACACATCTCTCTTCTTCTACTGTCTCGCACAGTAGACAACAGTAATGACGTACTAACGACTGACTTTTCACATTGACTCTTAGGTTTATATAGAGTCCCTAATCGCTTCTCTAATGTTGCACAAACACTGCTAGTATCTTCTGGAACATCACGTGAGGACACATCACACCCTGTCTTTGTTTATACACGTAGATTCCAGAGAACACTGGCTGCTGTGTCATCACGCCGTGGTCACACGTTGACCTCTACCTGTCACTGTTCATTCGTAACAATATTGGAGAATCAGCAAATCCCCGAAGGCATCTCTATGGCGAAAGTGCGACAGGCTTTAGGAAAACTGCTTTGCGAATACCACTGTAATGCACATGTAATGAGGTCACGTGGTCTGCAAGCGGCGGACAAAGATCTAGAGTAATCTAGACGTTGTTTTTTTTATGAAGATGTAGTCCTAGCGCGCGCTATGTGGAGGAAGTAGTGATACTAGGGCTAGCTATCAGCTATGTGGAGGAAGTAGTGATACTAGGGCTAGCTATCAGCTATGTGGAGGAAGTAGTGATACTAGGGCTAGCTATCAGCTATGTGGAGGAAGTAGTGATACTAGGGCTAGCTATCCATAGCAAGGCAGCAGTGATACTAGGGCTAGCTATCAGCTATGTGGAGGAAGTAGTGATATTAGGGCTAGCTATCAGCTATGTGGAGGAAGTAGTGATACTAGGGCTAGCTATCAGCTATGTGGAGGAAGTAGTGATACTAGGGCTAGCTATCCATAGCAAGGCAGCAGTGATACTAGGGCTAGCTATCCATAGCAAGGCAGCAGTGATACTAGGGCTAGCTATCCATAGCAAGGCAGCAGTGAAACTAGGGCTAGCTATCCATAGCAAGGCAGCACTGATCTCAGCCGACGGAGTAAATCGAATCGAGCGGAACATGTTGGAAAGAGTCTCCTGAAACACCCAAAACACCAATTCCCACCGAGCTTTGGCATGCATTTTTGTTGGTGCCTATATTCTGTTCTATTAGGCATGCTTCCATTCCAGTCGTTAGACATATATCTTTTTTTTGACTTGCGGTTTGTTGTATAATTATTCCATCTCACGTCTGTCTAAAAACAATAATAATGAGATGGCAATGAAATGATGGATTCTCATGGGGAGTTTTTATATTATGTTATTTTTGTATGTTCCTTTTTGAAATGCGGACCCAAGGGCGGATTCGTGGGGGGTCGCCTCTGATTTTGTGCTATCACACAAACTATTGTAATTGTGTTTACGTACTCAACGATTAGATGGCGCCATGTCATTGTGTAATATGATGACGTATACATCAGTCTAAGTAGTTAATGGTCAGCGATAGTATCACACAACACAAACTTGATATCCTGATTATGTATTTTGATCTTTGACTAAGCCAAATGCCTTTTAATGATGATTTTATTTCTGCTCACGCTCAAAGGTGTCAGTTACACATAGAATCTAGACAGTTATCGCCTGCAAGATCTGCTGTTTGGAAACTTGTTTTTTTTTATTTAATGGATAGCTCTCTCATTTGTTTGGACTCTTTGTAAAGTTTTAGACATTCAAGGGAAACAAGTCCTATTTCAACAGTTATTTATTGAAACAAAATAATTAACAGCTAACGGCGAGGACGATGGTTGTGTCTTTTAAGTCTATTTATAGTTTCTGAAGGCGAGGTAGACATGAAGTGGCTTATTGAGTCTGGGAAACGTTTCTTTCCTATATAAACGCATTAAATAATATACCTTTGAGTACTTACCTAAAATAAAACGAATTACAAAGGATATATGTAACTACAGTTTTGAATTACTTTTATTTGTACAATGTCACCTTTACTTCATTACTACCTTTCAAGAACCTTGACTCCTGAACAGTATTATATAATATCTACTACTATGAATTTATAATTGATGAACTGCAGCGGTTATATTACATTGAACCGTGTAAATGGTCATGGACTATACACAACTTTATAATAACCCTGACAGTTCAACGTGGATGCGCTTGCCTGTTTGTCTTGTGTGTTATTGAAAGGGAAAGTATAATCTGAATTTTTAAAAAAGCCGGTGTATAAAACATTTGCCACAAGGTTACTGTAAGAGAGCAGCTATTATTATCATTTTTGTAAATATTTATTTTGATCCTAAACTGAACATGTTGTTTGGCAGAAGGATGCTGAGCAGCTTCAGGAATGAAGGCAAAACATCAATAAATAATACCTTTGTCTAGACCTTCACCTCAAGTTTCCTACTTCCAGAATAAATAATACCTTTGTCTAGACCTTCACCTCAAGTTTCTTACTTCCAGAATAAATAATACCTTTGTCTAGACCCTCACCTCAAGCTTCTTACTTCCAGAATAAATAATACCTTTGTCTAGACCCTCTCCTCAAGCTTTCTATTTCATAATAAATAATACCTTTCTCTAGCCCCTTGCCTCAAGCTTTCTTATCCATAATAAATAATACCTTTTGTCTAGACCCTCACCTCAAGCTTCCTACTTCCAGAATAAATAATACCTTTGTCTAGACCCTCACCTCAAGCTTTCTACTTAAAAATAAATAATACCTTTGTCTAGACTCTCACCTCAAGCTTCCTACTTTAATATAAATAATACCTTTGATTTGACTCTTACCTCACCCCTCAAGCTTCCTTCTGGCAGAAAACCTCCCCCCTCCCCCAGTCAGCACCCTAATTACTGCAGTACTTAAACTCCATTGGGATCTACTTATCAAATACTGGATGGCTTCAATGATGAAGTTCTGGCCGAACATTGACATTTGAACCATTAAAAAGAAATAAAATATTTGCTAGAAACTAGTACTAATACAAAATAATTGCATAGAACATCAAATAATGAAGATAGAAAAAACAAACGCCCAGATAATAGTGTACAAAAATTATTTTTTTTTAAATTTAAAAGCTTTAATCTTAAAATCTGGCCTACTTGTGTTCAAATCAAAGCAGAGGCCTTTTTTCTGTCCCCAATTTGTCTGTTGTGTTTCTGTTGTCCAATCTCCTGTCTCTCCTCCCGAGGTAAACACAACAGTTCTTTGTCCTGGGCCTCACTCTCCCTTTCAAGGTTTCTTCTTGCACCACCGGGGCATATTGTATTCTTTCACTGGCTGCTGAGTAGGGCTTCTTAGTCGGCTTCTATTTTGGGGTTGGTCTATTCTTGTTTGCTGACAGGATTTGCTGGCCATTGTCCAGAGGCATGGCGTTAAGTGTCAACAACACTTTTTCGTTATCTAGTTCGGGACAGGTCATCTCCAAGTCTGAATCTCTTGATTTAAAAAAAAACAACAAAAAACTTGTGTGCACTCGATGCAAAAATTGAAGGATCAAGGTTTGTAGAGCCTTTAATGAACCAAATATCAATAGGGCTTCGTTATTATACCATGACTATACCAGTACTGTAGTATTTATATTTCATTTACACACACACACACACAAGAAGAGAAAACTATATAATGTTTAAAAGAAATGGTTTAGGGTTTTCATTGTTTAGGGGCTTACTTCCAGATCTAATAGGTATCGGACACGTGCTTGGAAATGTCAAGGCGTAGAGTCGTTGTGCTGGCTTCACAATACTCGTTTGTCTTTACATTGTATCTCGTGTGTCTTGAACCAGAGGGTTACATTGTATCTCCTGTGTCTTGAACCAGAGGGTTACATTGTATCTCCTGTGCATTGAACCAGAGGGTTACATTGTATCTCGTGTCCCTTGAACGGGTTACATTGTATCTCCTGTGCATTGAACCAGAGGGTTACATTGTATCTCGTTGTGTCTTGAACCAGAGGGTTACATTGTATCTCCTGTGCATTGAACCAGAGGGTTACATTGTATCTCCTGTGCATTGAACCAGAGGGTTACATTGTATCTCGTTGTGTCTTGAACCAGAGGGTTACATTGTATCTCCTGTGCATTGAATCAGAGGGTTACATTGTATCTCCTGTGCCTTGAACCAGAGGGTTACATGTATCTCCTGTGCCTTGAATCAGAGGGTTACATTGTATCTCCTGTGCCTTGAACCAGAGGGTTACATTGTATCTCCTGTGCCTTGAACCAGAGGGTTACATTGTATCTCCTGTGTCTTGAACCAGAGGGTTACATTGTATCTCCTGTGCCTTGAACCAGAGGGTTACATTGTATCTCCTGTGCCTTGAACCAGAGGGTTACATTGTATCTCCTGTGCCTTGAACCAGAGGGTTACATTGTATCTCCTGTGCCTTGAACCAGAGGGTTACATTGTATCTCCTGTGTCTTGAACCAGAGGGTTACATTGTATCTCCTGTGCCTTGAAGCAGAGGCTTACATTGTATCTCGTGTGTCTTGAATCAGAGGGTTACATTGCCGCTGGCTCTCAAGGACCAAAGCGCTTTGAAATTCTTGCATTGTAAAATGATCTCACCTTCCACCTGTGATATCGTTTAAACATTTAACACTGAATTAAAAACAAACAAAATACTGGCTTCATTACAAGTAGATCCTCCTCCAAGAGGATGTTACACTAAGATCCCTTTATAGGGAAAATTACAGATAAATTGCCGAGGGCCTACTAACACATATATCCACTAGCAATGGGGATTACACGTAGGTCCACTCACTAGCAATGGGTATTACACGTAGGTCCACTCACTAGCAATGGGGATTACACGTAGGTCCACTCACTAGCAATGGGTATTACACGTAGGTCCACTCACTAGCAATGGGGATTACACGTAGGTCCATTCACTAGCAGTGGGGATTACACGTAGGTCCACTCACTAGCAATGGGTATTACACGTAGGTCCACTCACTAGCAATGGGGATTACACGTAGGTCCACTCACTAGCAGTGGGGATTACACGTAGGTCCACTCACTAGCAGTGGGGATTACACGTAGGTCCACTCACTAGCAGTGGGGATTACAGGTAGGTCCACTCACTAGCAGTGGGGATTACACGTAGGTCCACTCACTAGCAGTGGGGATAACCCATAGGTCCACTAGCAGGGGAGACTACACAAGTGTAATGGAGAGTCCACAAACATAGGCACCAACTATCAAGGCAGTTTAATCTTTTGGTGTTGTCCACATCTCCACTCTAAACACGTCTGCTTGGACAGTCACACTTGAAACACATAAGTCATAAGGTATCTGGTTCCTGTCCATTTGGTACCCTCTCAGAGTTTTATTACTATACTATTACCCTGGGAAGCGTGGTCGAGAGGCTAAATGCGCTTGGCTACCTATGAAAAGGGCTCGAGGTTCGACACCCGACTCGGACAGAGTTGTGTTTACTGAGCCTAAAGGCAGCTCGGAAAAACCTTATCCTAGATACCCCTTCCCCCCACTAGTCCACAACTGAGATTGGACCAAAGCGCTCTGAGCATGCTATAAACATGAAAGTAGCGCTATATAAAAGCCATAATTTTTAATTACTTTCTAAATTTATAAAGACCACAGTTGCGGCTTTGTAATCGAACGGCAATGTTCTAATGAAATTCTAAATCCATCATCCTGTATGTATAATGTACGTATATCACGATACACATAGCACACAACAATAACACCTCGCATGCCTTTGTTGCCAATGTTTTATTTATAACCTCATTAGACAAAGAACTAGGCGCTTATTGTTTTATTAGTGGCGTATGGGCACCACAGGGGAGTTGGTGACTAATGACTAACATTCTTTCAAGCTATTTGCTGCCATTGGGAAAAAAAAACACGTTTATTTCAGGCGATTCGATATGAGATGTTAAAGTAATGGGACAAAGAAAGTATCGTGGCGGCCGCGTCCTTGTTGTCACCCATAGAGCACTGAATTGCCCTGTAACAATAACACCCCCCATCCTCCGCTTTACAGACCACGCTGTCGTGAGTAGTCCATCTGTGGTCGTAAGTTGGCGGCCCTTTATTTTACGCCCTCCTCACCCTCCCTCAGTCTTCTCTTGGTCCCACCGCCGCACAGTAACAGCCGCCGCCCTGCGTTGATGGAGCCGAGTGGAGCTTACCACTCGATCGCGTGGAGAGAAAGAGAGAGAGAGAGTAAGCACCGAGGAGTTCGCGAGCGATGAAACAGCAGCACGTGCACGAGTAGCGAGCACGAGAAGACAGAGAGGGAGAGACCAAACAACAACAACCCTTCCTAGTGTGAGTGTTGAAGCAAGACTGTGTGGCTAGTACCCACCCATCTGTCCCTGGCCCTTGCCTGCAAGTACAAACACAACGACCCGTGAATCTTCTTGTCAATTTCATCTTCTCGTGTGTGTGATTCTGATTTTTTATTATTTTTTTAAATTTTAAGACATCGCGTCTTGTCAATCCAAGTGAATCCCACGATTGGGCGATGTCTTGAGGCAAGAGTCTGTCGGTCTGTTGGTTGTGCAGTGAAGACAAAGGCAACACTTCCTGGAATATATCTCAAACATTTTGTCTTTATCCACGTGCTGTGTTTAGTTCACTGCGCATGTTCGAGCCTGTAAGTGAAGTGTGAAGTTATGTTTATCTAGGGATTTACTGGAGCGCTAGGATAATAGTCTTCTGTAGCACTCACAAGGTAATGGCCATCACATTTATAATGCAGGATCTAGATCAATATGGTGTTGTTATGTGTAAACTTAGAGTTGGTACATTTCTGGTTTGTGTGATGTTACGTCTGTTGATTGTTTAGGTTCTGACACTAGATGTTTAGTGACAGTGGTTTCAAGTGTCAGTGGGTTGTCATCGTAATAAATATACATGTCTGTTTGACTGTCTGTCACTTGGTGTATCTTTGTGTCTGTTTGACTGTCTGTCACTTGGTGTATCTTTGTGTCTGTTTGACTGTCTGTCACTTGGTGTATCTTTGTGTCTGTTTGACTGTCTGTCACTTGGTGTATCTTTGTGTCTGTTTGACTGTCTGTCACTTGGTGTATCTTTGTGTATGTTTGACTGTCTGTCACTTGGTGTATCTTTGTGTCTGTTTGACTGTCTGTCACTTGGTGTATCTTTGTGTATGTTTGACTGTCTGTCACTTGGTGTATCTTTGTGTATGTTTGACTGTCTGTCACTTGGTGTATCTTTGTGTCTGTTTGACTGTCTGTCACTTGGTGTATCTTTGTGTATGTTTGACTGTCTGTCACTTGGTGTATCTTTGTGTATGTTTGACTGTCTGTCACTTGGTGTATCTTTGTGTCTGTTTGACTGTCTGTCACTTGGTGTATCTTTGTGTATGTTTGACTGTCTGTCACTTGGTGTATCATAATGTTGTTTGTTGACATTGAAACATAATGTTGTTTGTTGACATTGAAACATAATGTTGTTTGTTGACATTGAAGCAAAATGTTGTTTGTTGACATTGAAACATAATGTTGTTTGTTGACATTGAAACATAATGTTGTTTGTTGACATTGAAACATAGTGTTGTTTGTTGATATTGAAACATAGTGTTGTTTGTTGACATTGAAACATAGTGTTGTTTGTTGATATTGAAGCATAATGTTGTTTGTTGATATTGAAACATAATTTTGTCATGTTATACTTTGAGCTCACCGAATAATGTTGATCTCTTATTTTTCTGTTTGTCTTACACGCAAGTGCCTTCTCTAATTTTTTAAATGTCCTGTTTGCATATGTCAGTGTTGTGAAGGTGAATTCCAGGCGATGAAGGTCAAAGACTTAACCCCATCCCCTCTCCCAACAAAAATGTTAACTTTTATAGTCTACATTAGAATTGGATAACGCTTTTGTAATTAGTGTAACACCGTGACAAGCCAAATGGTAGATCTATATAGCTAACACATTGACCTAACATGATCTGTACATGTTTGATCTATATAGCTAACACATTGACCTAACATGATCTGTACATGTTTGATCTATATAGCTAACACATTGACCTAACATGATCTGTACATGTTTGATCTATATAGCTAACACATTGACCTAACATGATCTGTACATGTTTGATCTATATAGCTAACACATTGACCTAACATGATCTGTACATGTTTGATCTATATAGCTAACACATTGACCTAACATGATCTGTACATGTTTGATCTATATAGCTAACACATTGACCTAACATGATCTGTACATGTTTGATCTATATAGCTAACACATTGACCTAACATGATCTGTACATGTTTGATCTATATAGCTAACACATTGACCTAACATGATCTGTACATGTTTGATCTATATAGCTAACACATTGACCTAACATGATCTGTACATGTTTGATCTATATAGCTAACACATTGACCTAACATGATCTGTACATGTTTGATCTATATAGCTAACACATTGACCTAACATGATCTGTACATGTTTGATCTATATAGCTAACACATTGACCTAACATGATCTGTACATGTTTGATCTATCTAGCTAACACATTGACCTAACATGATCTGTACATGTTTGATCTATCTAGCTAACACATTGACCTAACATGATCTGTACATGTTTGATCTATATAGCTAACACATTGACCTAACATGATCTGTACATGTTTGATCTATATAGCTAACACATTGACCTAACATGATCTGTACATGTTTGATCTATATAGCTAACACATTGACCTAACATGATCTGTACATGTTTGATCTATATAGCTAACACATTGACCTAACATGATATGTACATGTTTGATCTATATAGCTAACACATTGACCTAACATGATCTGTACATGTTTGATCTATATAGCTAACACATTGACCTAACATGATCTGTACATGTTTGATCTATATAGCTAACACATTGACCTAACATGATCTGTACATGTTTGATCTATATAGCTAACACATTGACCTAACATGATCTGTACATGTTTGATCTATATAGCTAACACATTGACCTAACATGATCTGTACATGTTTGATCTATATAGCTAACACATTGACCTAACATGATCTGTACATGTTTGATCTATATAGCTAACACATTGACCTAACATGATCTGTACATGTTTGATCTATATAGCTAACACATTGACCTAACATGATCTGTACATGTTTGATCTATATAGCTAACACATTGACCTAACATGATCTGTACATGTTTGATCTATATAGCTAACACATTGACCTAACATGATCTGTACATGTTTGATCTATATAGCTAACACATTGACATAACATGATCTGTACATGTTTGATCTATATAGCTAACACATTGACCTAACATGATCTGTACATGTTTGATCTATATAGCTAACACATTGACCTAACATGATCTGTACATGTTTGATCTATATAGCTAACACATTGACCTAACATGATCTGTACATGTTTGATCTATATAGCTAACACATTGACCTAACATGATCTGTACATGTTTGATCTATCTAGCTAACACATTGACCTAACATGATCTGTACATGTTTGATCTATCTAGCTAACACATTGACCTAACATGATCTGTACATGTTTGATCTATATAGCTAACACATTGACCTAACATGATCTGTACATGTTTGATCTATATAGCTAACACATTGACCTAACATGATCTGTACATGTTTGATCTATATAGCTAACACATTGACCTAACATGATCTGTACATGTTTGATCTATATAGCTAACTCATTGACCTAACATGATCTGTACATGTTTGATCTATATAGCTAACACATTGACCTAACATGATCTGTACATGTTTGATCTATATAGCTAACACATTGACCTAACATGATATGTACATGTTTGATCTATATAGCTAACACATTGACCTAACATGATCTGTACATGTTTGATCTATATAGCTAACACATTGACCTAACATGATCTGTACATGTTTGATCTATATAGCTAACACATTGACCTAACATGATCTGTACATGTTTGATCTATATAGCTAACACATTGACCTAACATGATCTGTACATGTTTGATCTATATAGCTAACACATTGACCTAACATGATCTGTACATGTTTGATCTATATAGCTAACACATTGACCTAACATGATCTGTACATGTTTGATCTATATAGCTAACACATTGACCTAACATGATCTGTACATGTTTGAGCTTGATATCTGTATATGTGTTTAACTCTTTAAACGTATTGCTCTTATGTTTGTCGTCTCCTCTTTATTAAGTCTGTGTCATACAATAAAGAGATAAAGTCTGTGTAATACAATAAAGAGATAAAGTCTGTGTAATACAATAAAGAGATAAAGTCTGTGTCATACATTAAAGAGTTAAGTCTGTGTCATACAATAGAGAGATAAAGTCTGTGTCATACAATAAAGAGTTAAGTCTGTGTCATACAATAAAGAGATAAAGTCTGTGGCATACAATAAAGAGATAAAGTCTGTGTCATACAATAAAGAAAGTCTGTGTCATACAATAAAGAAAGTCTGTGTCATACAATAAAGAGATAAAGTCTGTGTCATACAATAAAGAGATAAAGTCTGTGTCATACAATAAAGAGATAAAGTCTGTGGCATACAATAAAGAGATAAAGTCTGTGTCATACAATAAAGAGATAAAGTCTGTGGCATACAATAAAGAGATAAAGTCTGTGGCATACAATAAAGAAAGTCTGTGTCATACAATAAAGAAAGTCTGTGTCATACAATAAAGAGATAAAGTCTGTGTCATACAATAAAGAGATAAAGTCTGTGTCATACAATAAAGAGATAAAGTCTGTGTCATACAATAAAGAGATAAAGTCTGTGTCATACAATAAAGAGATAAAGTCTGTGTCATACAATAAAGAGATACAGTCTGTGTCATACAATAAAGAGAAATAAGATTTATTGTAACTGAGTATCGCTGCACTGATAAACTGTGTGTGTGTGTGTGTGTCAATGAGCATCACGTTATTTTAACAGTGTGTCGTCCCAACGTGAATTGTAAGCGGACACATACATGAGTCAGTGCAGCGTGACCTTGGGCTGTGTGTGGACCGGGGCTTGTGCGATAAAAAATTACATAATGTGTGGTCAGATTGCGCTTGCTGATGACCTTATTTTTGACCTCCTCGTGGAGAGATGTACTTGATCTTTCTTTGTCCAGTCTTCATTGTTGAAACATTGACACATGACACTCAAAACATTGACACATGACAATCAACAGAGAAACGGTCAACTATAAATAATGTTTTGTCAAACGTACCAGGTAGTCAAAGATTTTACTTTCTCCTGAACAAGATGTTCACATATTTTAATTTTAGTTATCTCTCTTTCTCAATATCTTCCTTAACCTCACTTTTAATCTCTCACAAACTCTCCACAACTTCTTTCTCAATCCTTCAATCTTTCCCTTAAACTCTCCACCAATATCTCCCTCAATATCTCCCTAAATATCTTCCTCAACCTCTCCATCATCATCTCCCTCAATATCCTCCTCAACTTCTCCCTCCCAATTCAAACAGATGCTGGTTTTATTCCACTCCCACATTAATTGCACTCTCCAATGTGGCACAAAGAAACAAACAAAAAAAGGTCTAATTAGATGAATAACTTCTAGTCAGGGATTAGCTTTCGTCTATGCACTGAAGGTTAACTTCCTATCTCCGAGCCTCACCCCCCCCCCACACACACACACCCCTAGTAGTCCACAAGAGCATCACGTGGGCAGGACACAAACTTGAATGCACCAGCTGAGGCTGACAAAAAAGCTGCTTCGTTTTTCTTTGAAACGTGTGTAAGTGGGCCACAAATCTCATTCATATGCTTAGAGACCTGGGCCTGGACAAGTGTGTGTGTGTGTGTGTGTGCAGAAAAAAAAGGTGGGGGAGGGGGGATAATTTTGTCTTATGAGAAGGCTTTGTGAGTATTAAAAGTAGAGAGGGGGGGGTGAAAACGTGCTTGAAAAAAATCAATAGTAACATGGCGTCTAACGACAAATGTTTATTTTTATCTCAGGGAAATTAGGCGACTGCTAGATTTAACATAGGACTGAAATCTTATAGCACTGACTGGATAGTACTTCTGACACCAGCTGAACTTTGTAAGATGGTGATGTACTTTGAGTTAATGAGTTGAACAATGAAACTCTACAGGAAGTCGTTAACAGGAAAAAAAAATCTTTTTGTGTAATCTACAGATCATGAAATAATTTAGTTCTAAAGTAATAATAATTATGATACAATTCAATATTTAGCTGAAAAATGTTTTCTTTTCTTTCTTTATCATTAAACTTAATGTAGAAAACATACCCCACCTCCTTTTCCCAACTAACCCACACACATTTATGTTTATGCTATGCACAACTTTGTTTTGCTTCTGGCACCTCTTTAATTTCATTCTCGACAAATGTGTGTATGTGTGCATCTCTGAATAAAAAAATAAGCGCTGAGATAGGTCTTCTGGTCTGACCTTCATAACATCTTCAAATTACCTTTATTTTTTAATAAGAATTTAAAATATTTAGATTAACAAAAACAATAAAATTCACAAAACTGTATAAATACTCTCTCCCAAAAGAAACTCGACTGACGGATACACAGATTGGAATGTCTCTAGTGCTGACATCAATGTTCTTTATCTTTCTTAGTCTCTGTTCACTGCGAGTCAGTCCTATCATACTCTGTCACATATCTACGCACTGACAATGTGACGCAATGTAAACCAGAGATTTTGATCCAGATTTAGCGATACTCTAATATTACTGCCAGTGAATGAAAGTTAGCACTAAACAGTCAGCTCTTGCCTTGGACAAAGTTTTTCCACCCCACATTTCCCACAAACCTCCCACACAAAGGCTATTGTAAGGCAAACGGGTGCATCTGTTTATCTCATTGAGGTCTGGCTGTTGACTGTATGGTGGAACACCGCGGACGGGCGAGTTCTCTGTGAAAAAGTCGGGTTACTTTCTAGCTGTGCTGTCGTAGATCTGAAGGGAAGATGTTGTTTTAATGCCTTCCTTATTGCCTGTTGAGTCAATGTGTTTCTCTGGGTGTGACGAAGACAGTTTTTGCGTGTGCTAAATTTAAGTATAGGCCTACTCTATAGTTGTGTTTTATCATATTCCTGACTCTTCCTATAGATAGAACACTCGAGCCTATATAAATCTGCAAGCCTAAAGTCTAGTTAGTCTCTTCACTTTATAACAACGTTGCAAGTGTATACGATACTCAACACTTTAACACTTGTGTTTGTTTCCTACAAAGGCAGCCATAATTACAAATAATAACCATACATATCACCATACTTCAGACGATCAAAATCCTTGTTAGTCTACTTACTTCTATAACAATCACTTGAAAAAGTACAATGTACACTTTGATCCTTTTTTTTTTCCCATCAGAGCTACTTCGCGTTATTCACTGAAACGACCACGTGACTTGTCACTATTACTATCAATATCGGCACGCGCGAGCCCATTCATGCCAGAGTCGCTAACTCTCGTGCAGAGATCCCGGCCTTGCTTTCCCCATTTCCTACTTCCCCCCGGACCCTGGTGCTTTGGTTACCGTGCGTGGACCCGAAGCTGTCGCCTATTTATTTGACTGTCCCACTTGGTCAGTGAGTGCCTGCCACCTTTTAATCCACAAGGCCATAAATCGTTTGTAGCTGTTCATTCGCTTTCTGTCTCGTGCCACTCTGTTCCCACTGACCTGACCCTGGTAGACATTCAATCCATTATGGGCACTCTTTCGCGTTTTCCTAACCTTTTTATGTTCATCTGACTGGCGATCATTCTACATAGTGCACATTGGTAGGCAACATTGTCCAGTAGAAAACAGAAACACTCACACCTATTTGGTGACGTAACAATGCAGGTAGAACTAGAAACGTATTGATGTCGGTAAAGTAAATCGTAAAGTGTATTCGAGGCCTATATACGACAGGTACGTTTATGGTCAGCGGGTTTATTTGGTATTGTTGTGTGTATAGTGTATAGATCAACCACTTTTCTGTACTTCATTCAATGACTTTGTCAGTAGACCTCCAACCTCCAATGCAAATCATTGTGTCCACAACAGGACGTGAAGTCAACCGATTTCTAGCCGAGCCATATCGTAATCCAACTACCCCTTCTTCATTTGTATCGTAAAGTCAATATCTTGACCATCTTTATCACACCTTCAGGTATTACATAACTATGGTCAATTTAAAATTCTATCGTGAATCCGAGTTAAGGCATACTGAAATTTAAACCCAAGTTCTATCGGCTTGAAAACAAAGATTCCTTCTAACTTTCCTGTTTGGCGCTCTGAAACATTCTCATCTCCACCAGACTCTCTTTGCGCTCAGAGATCTATGTTTAAACTACATCCAAGAAAGTAAAAAAAATGGAGCGTCTTAAAAAGTTGCTGTTTATTTCAGCTGATACCTGAGGATGTGATTCTATTGGGCAACCTGCGACTGAACCACTAGATCGCCCGTGCCTCTCTTGATGTTTCATTTCCTGCTCACCTCCATCAGACAATGGTGATAGGTAGCTCAACACTTTCCCTGAGACATACTTGAAGTGATCTACACATTCTTCTTTTTTGGATTTGTTATTTTCGTACTACAATCACATGTACCTTTTTTTCTTCACCATTGATCTTGATCTTGTATAGTAGCATTTTGTCATGACATTTATAGTCCTCGACAATGTTCGACGATATAGCGGCTTTACGGATAACTTGTATCCTTACATAATGATAACTTGTATCATTTACATCATGATAACCTTTATAACATGATACAGTCAGCAGCTGAGTGGTAAAGCGCCTGGCTTCCGAACCGGGGGGAGGGGTCCCGGGTTAGAATCCTGCTGAAGACTGAGTCCACCTAACCTTAATGGGTACCTGACATTAGTTGGGGGAAAAGAAAAGGCGGTTGTTCTGGCGACATGACACACTCGCTAACCGTGGGCCATAGAAACATCTGCCCTATAGATCGCAAGTTGCGAAAGGGGAACTCTATAGTCAGCAGCGGATATGCAGTTGTAGAGTGTCGTATTTTGAGGCCTATAACGCTTCCACTTTAACTGGTCCTCAAACTGAAACTCAAAGAACTTCGCAATGATTGCCTTCTTGATCTCCGACCTTACAATGTGCAGCAGTATATTGATTGCAGAGTGGCTTGATGGATGCCTGGGGAGGTTATTGGCTGCTGAATGTTCTCAGGAATACATTCGGTTGTACTCGAGACCTAGATCCCTCTAGTCAGGACAGAAAATTAGTGCTAGTTGAACAGATAACGCTGATACTTGTACAATGTCTGCTCCACCACAGTAATGGGCAACTCGCAGCCGTATCACAAAATGGCTAGCAACCATACCACGTGAAGTGAGCATGTCACCAAACTCTAATCTTTCTTTCCGAAAGATTGAGTGGCAGATTGACTTGGGTGGCACGCGCCAGTAACTCACCTTTTGTTTCCCTTTGAACTGAACTCTCTTGTGTCTGCTACTATGTCGTTACTTCCCATTCTTTTTGTTGTTTGAAACATTGTGACCTTTAAATAGACACTTTCATGTCTAAGCTTTATCGAAAGTTTAAGAGACAAAACTTCCATGCCTTTGATACTTTAAAGCGACATCTTACAACGTCTCTGCCCTAAGAGGACTACTTAATATTTCCTATATGAAAGAAATAACAGCTATTGGTTTCAAGACGTCACATTGTTGGTTGTCTAGTTCTCTGTGTTCAGCTCACTCACAGGCTGTTCACGTAAGGTCAAGTCAAACTACGCGCACGCATTCATTGAATCAAATATTGTGGTACTTTTGTTTTTACCTGTTAACCACCCCCCACTAAAATGTAATGATCTATTGCTTACACTACGTGGTCATCCACCTTGGCCCCGCGGTAACGCAGGTTTTGGACTCACACGTTGGGTTCATTCAATGAATTGAGACAAGCGTCTGGTGGAGCTATGAACATTCACTATGTATGTATCTAAAATTACATAAGAAAGTCATCTTCGTTTTGTAGCTCTTAAAGAAAAACTATCCCATGGTTTTATGTACTTTAAATAACTGTATCTTTGTTTATGTACATTTAACAACTGTATCACTGTTTATGTACATTTAACAATTGTATCATTGTTTATGTACACTACAGAGCAAGCTTAGTTTGATATACAAAATGGTGTAGACCTAAATATAAATATAACATAGAAAAATATGTTTTTTTGTCTGTGTTTCCAAAGAATTATTGCATATCAACCTGTCTATATGTTTCAATATGTTCAAAAAATAAATAAATAAACACAGTTAATGAATGCGCTAAAAAAAAAAACAGTCTTGTCACTGCACCTAACGACTGGTCAGTGAATCGTCTAGGAGCTCATTAGGCGCATGTCACTTAAAACCTCTTGAACCGTAAAGTTTGCTGACTGAGATTAGTTTAAAGCCCTGACACTAGTTAGTTGCACACCTTCTTACCTGACGTTATTTATTATGTTTGTGTGCGTGTGTGTGCGTGTGACTGGCTGTTGTTCTCACTGACCAGAGTTTCTTTCATTGTCACTCAATTCCGTAACATGTTATGGAAACAAGTGGTATATTACTGCTGACTCTTGTCACAATCCTGTCCCTACTACATTGGTCTTTCGCCATCTTCAGATGCTATTTTTGTTAAATCACTGACCCATCTTCAAATGATAGTCTTATAAATCAATGACTTCACCCATCTTCAAATGATAGTCTTATAAATCACTGACTTCACCCATCTTCAAATGATAGTCTTATAAATCAATGACTTCACCCAACCAACTTTCTTTTGACTTCCTCTTATTCTCCCAATTAATTAATTGGCCATCAGGCATAAAAAAAAATTGCATGACTGTGAGTCGTATCACGTGACCTTGCCATGAAAGCATTTTTTTTTGGGGGGGGGGGGGACTTCATAAGAATTGGGCAATTGATAGAACAATTTTCTAATAATTCTGATTCTAACATCTGAGATTGTTTGGTGTCTGGACACATCTTTTAAAGATCTTTTAAGTTTGTAGCCTGACTGGAAAACCGGAGTGACGGCATCAGTCAAGAGTTTTGAACACCCCTCAAAAACAAAATGTTGCCTCGAGTGTACATTTACCATAAATTAAAACAATTGTTAGGCTACTCAATGTCCCCGTAATGTCCGATTTATTTGTTCAACTCTGTCACAATGACCCCAATTTAAAGTTTTCTACAAAATATTGTCGATGTGACGCTTCAATTGAGACATTTGAGGTAACTGTATTTGTTCGATTTACAGTGTCGCCTTGACATGTAATGTGTAGTCTGTTTAAATGTCTTTAATATTGCAATTCATTCTTTCTATTGCCATTAATATGTGCAGTGTTTCTATCCAGTCTAGAATTACTTCCCTTGAACCCTGGCTTTCTGAAAGTTTGGTGTCCATTGTCTCTCGCTGGATTTTCTTCTTCCTTTAAAACCTAGTTGTTGTTTGAAGGCTATCGGTTTGTCCAGTTTTAATTTGAACATGATGTACAACGATGTATCCATTCGTTAGTACAACCCCTCTCCCCTTTTTTTTAATTAACAAAAGTCCTGAACAGCGTTCACGAGTCCTGGCTTGCTCTGTCATTCTTGGGCCTGAATGACAACTCTGGATTGTAGCGGCTTAAATCGTTCGGACAATGGGGAGAGACCAGCTGGTCAGCATGGAAGGAAATGAGACATGTCTGTGGGGTAATTACAGTGAATGCTGTGGTCCGCGCTGGAAACCGATGATATCCCGATGGCCCGGCTTCAATTTAGAATGGGCCCAGGGACCCCGCTAATCACTGATAATTGTGGAATGATGTGTATCTGGACAATAGGCGGCCCACTGGGCTCAGCGCTGTTAAAACTATCCCCTTTGAGGCTAATGGACAATGCCATCGTTTGATGTGAATCCCATTAGACTGGAGAGAAAAGTACGACCAAATAGTTTCCATTCCTCTAATAGATGTAAATGTTCGTAAACTTTTATATTTTTAAAAATATCTTGATAATTTGTGTGTGAGACCAGTGTGGTTGTACCGTTGTACAAATGTATAGATTGGACAAGCATTACGTCATATAAAACTCTCTTTTTAGACGATTTGAAATGAAAAGATTATATTTTCTTTCCACGTAGAGTGTTTATAAACAAAAATAATTCTCTACTAAATGTAGATGTCTATTTCTGACTGAGCTAAAACAAAACAAAAAGCTTTGTGATGTTTTATTTGCTTCATGCGACATTGGATCCTTCTCCTAAGAGATGTCGTCCAAATCTAGGGTCTAACAATTACAAGCGATGTAGAGACGTCGCTTTTTTTAGTTTTGTTACGAGTTCCCCTGAAGTCATAAATAAATAGAAATATTTGCAAGGCATTCATAGTGCATTGTTTTTGATGTACGGAGGTGGAAGTCAAGGGAATTGTGTTGTCTGTAGATTCGTAAAACTAATGACCACGCGTTTTGTTTCGGGTGAACTCCCAGAATCCATCGCGTTTTTTCATCATTAAAGATTGTCATAATACAAATAGCGAATAAAAATAGTCTCTTGAGCCAGTCTGATTATTTCTCTCTGTAATTATTGATTAGTAATAAGTTCATGCTAGTCAATTCTCCACTGTAAACTATAATCTATAAAACCTTTCTACCAGAAGATATGCAAACAGTTGTAAACTGTGGTCTAGTGCTATGATTTCCACAGTTAGAAAATGGTTCTTGATTAAACTTTATACAGCCAAAACAACTCAACTATTCTTTCGCCTTTTTTTTTCTAAGTCTCTTCCTCTCCCTTCCCTTTAGTCCAAGAACTTGGCCAGCTCTCTCGTGTCCAACTAAGTAATTATGTATACACTCTATTGATTTGTGGTTCTTTTTTTTTTTTGTCCCCCCGACGTCCAGCTCGTGAAACTGCCGAGAGAGTAATCGATGCTCCCTCTTTTGGTCTTTCAACTTCATTTTCAGACCGTTCCGGCCCCCTAGCATGGAGCCAAGTCTCGCCCGACCCGAGAGAGTTCCTAGGAAATTGTTTTACTTAGCACATCCTATTGAACAGAACCAGATTGAACATCGGGGCAGGTGTGAGCAGGGGCGATACCTGGCATTTCTCTCTTCATATCTCTGTTTGAATCCAAGAATACACAGCGTTCAATTACTGGCTGGAATGTTTCATGTTGGGGGCTGCTTTCATTCTCTTTGTATAGCAGGTGTGAAAGCTGTGTTTCTAGGTAAAATTTAAACACAGAATAACCTAGACAATACAATGAGGCGAAGCTGTTTTTTTTTTTTTTTTTGTTTGAAGTAATGGTTTGCTTTGCATGGGCGCCTGTAAAAAAGTGGAAATGTGTTTTATATGAATCGTGACATAGAGATGTGATCTATCACTTCTTATAGATGTGACCTATTACAATGTAGAGTTGTGACGCATCAAGAAATCAAATTATAGGGATGTGTATTCTAAAACTTCTTTTACTAGAGATGCGAGTCTATACTGAACAGCTATCTGCGAGCGGGAAAAACAAACATTTTTCATTGTCTCCTACAAGCAAATCATTACTCATTCCAGATGGAAAATTATGTCTTGTGTGTGTTACAGTGTGTGTGTGTTTGTTTATGAAGCTAGATTTGATTGTGGTGTATTTAGGATCTTAACGTGTACATAAACATGTGTCAGTGTGTGTTCAAACCTTCTATTAAGGTGTAGTAACGATCTTAGTAGTGTGTGAGCAAGGTTTGGAATGCATGTATTTGAGATCTGAACACATTGTGTGTGTGTGTGTGTCTGTTTAAATGTAATCAGGGTGTATTTAAGATCTAAACTCGTTGTGTGTGTGTATGTGCGTTTGAATCTAACCGGGATGTATTTATATCTAAACACATTGTGTGTGTGTATAAATGTAATCAGGGTGTATTTAAGATCTAAACTCGTTGTGTGTGTGTATGTGCGTTTGAATCTAACCGGGATGTATTTATATCTAAACACATTGTGTGTGTGTATAAATGTAATCAGGGTGTATTTAAGATCTAAACACATTCAGACGGTTTAAGCATCTTCCACGGAGATTTAAGCTGGAAAGGGAATTTAATAGCGGGGAGGTAACTCACTGTGATAATTCTTATTGATCAAAGTAACAGCGTCCCAGAGCTTGGGGACGGGGGAGAGAATGGTGTTGGAGTAGTTTCCAGTCTGAATAGCCAGCGAGACTTTTGTTCTCAACATGGTCACGTGCCCTCCCTCCCCCCCCCCCTTTTAAAAATCAAGCTATAACCCTAGCAATTTCCATCTTCTAAAAATAGAAACGTCTCTTGTTGAGGCATACAAAATCTATTGTGTTTTATTCGTCTCCCATGTTAGACTCTCGAATCAGAAGTTGAAGTGTGTCATGGAAGTTCTTATTATAACATATGTCAGGACTACAACTGGATCAGATCTTAAAGAACAGTGCTTTCATTTTAATGAAAATATAACAGCGTGAAACTTTTTTTGTACAAAGCTTCTATCAACTCACCCTGTCTGTCAGTCTGTCTGGTCAAAAGTTTGTACACGTTATTTCTCTCACACCCAATCTCGGATCAAGCTGAAATTTTGCACAATTATTTCTTTTACGTGACAACACAAGAATCAATTTTTAAAAAGTACAAAAACATAAGTTAATGAACTATTGGTAATTAATTATTTTGTTTGGTATCTTGAACAATGGAAAGAACTCGTATTTGACATAAGTTGAATTAGTCCCCTTGTGGACTCAAACCCTGAGTAAACATTTTTATGCATTTAAAAAACAATCATGTAAACAATCAGCAAGATAGCCCACCTCCTTCTTCTCCCACCCCCCTTTCACAACTGGACCAGACCAGACGCATTGAAAAAGCTAAACCAAAACGATTGGTAAAAAATATTTCTAATCGCACAAATTTATTATGTTTAGATCAATAGCACATATAAATGCATTACTGATCCAAACTAATTGATACAATTAGACTTAATATAAGCTTCGTTTTTTTTTTTAAAGTATTTCTTTTTTTTTATTTAAAAATAATCTAGATCTGGTGGTAAATACCTAGCATTTCTTGTTGCTACGTTTGTAACTTTTTTTTTTTTGTTGATAAAAGTTTGTGAGTTTTCTGGCCTTCACCTTGACCCAGGCCAACGTTCGTCTAGGCTCGAGATCCAGACTGCTGGAAGAAAGTTCTGTAGACCAAACTTCAGATAGGTCGTGGCAGCACATGTTGAAACTATGCGTGATGTTAGTAGTGGTCGAGTTACAGGGACTCGCCTAGGCCGGCTGATGAAAGGGCCGACATTGTAGCCACTTACTTCGCGCATGTAACCACCACAGCTTTGTTTCGTTGTTTGTCCCCTCGTTGATGACGTCAACATTGTAGCTTTTGTTTCTCTTGTTTGAAGTTTCTAGTGAACACTTGTGTCGTCTGGAAGCCTTTGGAACACTTGTTGGACTGCAACTTGGTTATATAAAGCATTAGACGGCTTTTCTTTTTCTTGAGCTGAAGGTGTTCAAAAAATTGTAGACAGAGCTTTTAGACTCTGTACATTGATTTTAGGTAAACGTGAGTTCTTTAGTTCGAAACTAAAAAAAAATAATTAAAAATTAAGAATTTACAAGACAAAAAAAGATGGGGGGGGGGGGGTATTTTGAAAAAGATTATTGTGTTGCCTTAAGGCTCTCAGCAAATACAACTCACCTCGAGTCTCAATGAGCCCCCTTGATAGATAGTCTAGCAGTTTATGGCACTAGGTCACACATCTAGCTATGGCATGGACGGCGTTTCAAAGTCTAGAGGGTCTGAGCTCTGCTCTTCTTACAATCATTTGTCCCGTTCCCTTGTGTACAATCTTCTCCCTGGTTCCCATTATGTTCCCTAATACCCAATCTTTTAGGTCCTTGAGAGGTGGTTTATGTCCTCACGCATGTTTAGGACCCATGTCTTCATCATGTGTTCTCATCATGTTATGTTGGCTGAAGTTTCTATTGGCCGGATAGCACGGGCCGAACACGACCTGAAGGCCCGTGGTTAGAACATCACTGGTCTAGTTCCAATGTTCCACGACTGCTTTAAGATCTCGGAAAAAGAAACTCCTCCTATTGTCTCCGGCTTCAACAAGAACGTCCACATCAAAACTATTCATGCATGACTTCACGAGACAGGAGGGAAAAAAATGTATTCGATGTAATTTGACATCTTTGATTCCGACTCTTTTGTTGTCACTCCTCTCACCCCCCCCCCTCCTCACCCCACCGGAATTTTCTGGTCGACTAATGGTGGACAAAATAACAGCACAGAGAAATAACAGCACAGAGAAATAACAGCACAGAGAAATAACAGCACAGAGAAATAACAGCACAGAGAAATAACAGCACAGAGAAATAACAGCACAGAGAAATAACAGCACAGAGAAATAACAGCACAGAGAAATAACAGCACAGAGATATAACAGCACAGAGATATAACAGCACAGAGAAATAACATCACAGAGATATAACAGCACAGAGATATAACAGCACAGAGAAATAACAGCACAGAGAAATAACATCACAGAGATATAACATCACAGAGATATAACATCGCAGAGAAATAACAGCACAGAGAAATAACAGCACAGAGATATAACAGCACAGAGAAATAACAGCACAGAGAAATAACAGCACAGAGAAATAACAGCACAGAGAAATAACAGCACAGAGATATAACAGCACAGAGAAATAACAGCACAGAGAAATAACAGCACAGAGAAATAACAGCACAGAGATGTTTGACTTCTGGAGATTAAAGGAGAGCTAGAAAAACACGATGTAGAGATTGTAGATGTGTTTTTCTTTCAAATTGTCTGTGTATGTATCTTTGTCTTGTGTCTGTCTGTGTCTGTCTGTGTCTGTGTTGTACGTGAGTGACGTTGTTGAAAACGAATGTTGAATGTTATTTTTCATTTTGACATTATTGATTTTAATCAAGCAAATTTTATACTTGAAATTTGATAAAAACACAATAGCAGGTTTCCTAATATCATTTTTCTAATTTCATTAATAAATTGACCTTATTTTGAAAATGGTTCGGGAAAGAGGGGGGGAGGGGGAGAGTTACATCGATGAAAGAAATAATTGCATTGTATGACCTCCGCCCTCAAGTCTCATAACTCTCCGTGCTCAGTGTACACTAACACAACCGAGTTGTCTTCTCCGGGACAGATTTATTTAACATACGTTGTTTCTCAATCTTGATAAGTGAACGTCTGCTGAGACCCTCGCCAGGGGGCGCTGTTGTATGCCGGGGTTTGTTTCTAGCCACAATGGCGTTGAGCATAGAGTGAGTAGTGCTAGTCCACTCCCTTCGTACTCGTCATCGTCATTCAAAACATCCTTAGTGTGAACCCCGGGTGTAGGTGTGTGAGCCCCGGGTGTAGGTGTGTGAGCGTGTATTGGGGGGCATGCAGAGGTTAGCTTGTGATTCATTGTTTTTGTTACCATTCTTTCTTTACCCTGGTTCTAACAGGGATATAGAATGACGTATCTCTACAATGACGTCTCTGGGGTAGAGAGGGACGTATTGTTCGCCAGCTACTTTGGAAACGAATCCAATGGTGAAAAAGAACGAGATGTCTAACGAGGGAAAATAATCAAAGGGAGGAGAACTCTGTTCTGCTGGCCAGTGTCCTAGAGTTTCACTTCATGAACGGTCTCGGCCTGCTGCAGTTGAACTTCTCCTACACGTTTCAGTTTTCTATCGGGAGTTTTTTGTTTGTTGCGTACAACACCATTTTTTGTTTGATCTTGTTTTGGTTTTGTCTTGGTCTTGGCATTGTTTTGGTTTTGTCTTGGCATTGTTTTGGTTTTGTCTTGGTCTTGGCATTGTTTTGGTTTTGTCTTGGTCTTGGCATTGTTTTGGTTTTGTCTTGGCATTGTTTTGGTTTTGTCTTGGTCTTGGCATTGTTTTGGTTTTGTCTTGGCATTGTTTTGGTTTTGTCTTGGTCTTGGCATTGTTTTGGTTTTGTCTTGGCATTGTTTTGGTTTTGTCTTGTTTTTCTAGCCAATCCGTTGAACGGCTAAATAAGCTTGAAATTTATCTCCTTGGAGTGACTGTGCAGGACTGTAACATGTCCAAGTCTACTTGGTAAAGATATATATCCTGTGTAACTGAATACACATCTTCTTGGTTCGACGTCCATTATGTGTGGCTAAATACACATCTTTTCGGTTTTCCTCCACCCTGTGGGGCTAAATAGTTGTCTTTTCGGGGTGTTTATTGTGGCTATGTACTGACCAGCTCGATGTTACTTTGTTCATTTCACTTAAATTGGTGCTCAAACTTGACGTGTTACTTTCACATACACAAATAATTTCTCTCTAGCGTTGTTACAAGAGTGTGAAGGCAGAGGGCAAAGTCCATCCCACTTCAGTCTGACCAATGCGTGCTGATAAAGTATTGAGGGTCCGTCTAGATAGCAGGACAATTATCTGGCTGTTACAAGTAGTCTGGGAATAGTGCTTTGAACAACTGTTGCCTAGTTACTCTCTAGACAGAGTTGTCTTTTCTTTTTATCGATACTTGTTTTTTTAAACACGGAAACTAGAGAATTGCTACACGTCATGGCACGTCTTTCTTTCAACGTCTGATATTTTAAAATTTTCTCTCTCCCTCTTTTCTTTTTTTCTCTCTCTCTTTCAGACAGTTTTGCCTATTGTTGGATATTTTTACGATAAACTAAAACAATGTCAAGGACACTCAATTGAACTTCACTTCTGCCAACTAAATAAAAAAACAAAACAAAATTGAGTCGTAATGATATCTCAATGCGTGGCAGTTGATTTTCCAATCGAATCTCCTTGATCACCCACCGCTTATTAGTTGTCCATTTGTTTTACAAGGACTAGGCTATTATGTCTTAGAGTGGAGATCTAATGATTCCACCATATTGACATTATTTTGTGATACGAACGGAAGAGCTTGGAACATTTGATTCTGCACATTCATGATCCTAGACCTTTAAAAACAAACATATCAATCAATACTTCCTTTATATCAATCAATACTTCCTTTATATCAATCAACACTTCCTTTATATCAATCAACACTTCCTTTATATCAATCAACACTTCCTTTATATCAATCAACACTTCCTTTATATCAATCAACACTTCCTTTATATCAATCAACACTTCCTTTATATCAATCAACACTTCCTTTATATCAATCAACACTTCCTTTATATCAATCAACACTTCCTTCATATCAATCAACACTTCCTTTATATCAATCAACACTTCCTTTATATCAATCAACACTTCCTTTATATCAATCAACACTTCCTTTATATAGTACACCAGAGACACCAAAAAGGTGACCGCCATGCTTTGAGAATCTCCAAAACCAATTACGCGATAACTGAATATTTACAACCAGTGAAGTTGGGATTTAGACTGAAGTATTCCATACATGTCATTTACATTCACCCTGTAATATAAAGAATCTTATTATTTATTTTATTATATTCTTTTTGTTTTCTGGCCACTTGTAGTTGTTATATATAATTGTGTTTAAATCCCTACTAACACTACGGCCATTGTCTCTTGTCATTCCACGTTGTTGAACAAAGTTTTATTACACTCTCAAATACCAGATGCCATTTCCATCCACTTACCGGAAATAACTCTTGGTTATGACGCCATGTTTATGCATCAACTTGTGTCGCTGACAATGTTGGTCATGGCTTGCTGCTCTTGATTCTTCAGTCTTAAAGTTTCAAAAGAAAGTAGCTCGCAAAGCAACAAGGAAAAAGTCTTCGGACCCTAGAGCTAGAGGGACAGGGGATCGGATCTCGAGTCTTGTTTTTTTTTCTTCCACGTTCACTTTGACGCGGTACTAACATGTCCGGTGGTCTGGTAATACCAATAAATAACGGGATTCTGTTTCAGCGAGGTGTGTGGTAGATGTGTGAACTGGGAAAGAGGAAGGATGGGTGTGTGTGTGTGGGCGAGAAAGTCTCAGCCCCGGTACTGGTGGTATGATGGTTAGATTCTGACCTACTGTGAATTATGTTCCCCATTGATTTTTCTCCTAACATTTGAAATGAACTGCGTTTGTCGTCTGGCAAAGAAAACTGACTGGCCAGCGTTCTATTCCTGGCCCCTTTTGATGCAAGGTTAGCTCCGTGTTTGTAGTTTTCCCTGCCAATGGTTTTAAGTGTCACGTGATAATAAGTGCCAAGTTCATGGTTGTTGTAAGTGTACAAACAATAAACAATATCTTCATATTTCGAGAAACAATAATTTTCCAATAGAACTATAAACAGCCAATAGAGTTTAAAAAAAAATAAGCAGGGATCTTTTCAACAGGAGGTTATGATTCTTTCTTGTCTGAGACACTCAGTTTAGAGAGGCTGTAAATACCACGGAAGACAATAGTGGGGAGGGTGGGGGTAAATTAAAATACATTTCAATATGTGTCGTAAACTTTAATGATTCTGTAATTAAAACTATGCCTCATTATGTTACTAGTGTGTGATCATTCTTTTCCTGATATCCACTCGGAGATTTAAAGTGTTTTTATTTGATCAAGAGGATGTTTTTTTTTTGTTTTTTTTACTTAAACAATAATCTGCGGCTGACTTTGCTATTGGATTAATGGATTTAACTGCTGGCGATACTATTTACCATCCCCTTCATATGTACCAATGAGGCTATAAGTTTTGTATATGTTATAAGCAGACGTTGTGAAGTCCAGTATACAACAATAGTATCAGTAAAAAGTGAAACCAATCTATGAGTAGTAGCTCTATATGCCTGGCTATCACTTCGAGTAGCTATCACTTAACAGTGGAAGTGTCCAACAAGTGGGTACACTCAGGTCTGAACGAGGGCATTATATCTCCGTTGACCTACTCCTCTTATAGACTTTGTTATCTACCCTATCTTACTTTGAGAGAAATGGAGAGGGGGAGGAGAAAGAAAGGGAGGAGGGGGAGAATGAGAGGTGAGAGTGAAAGAGAGAGTATATGAAAGTGGATTTCTGTATACGTATGTTTGCTTTTCTTTGCTTCCGAATCGATGAGTCCCGTGTTCGAATCCTGGTGAATTCAGTGATTTTGAATTTCGGGATTTATAGGGCGCCCATGAGTTCAGGCAAATGTAATGGGGCACCTGACATTTGGTTGTGGAAAAGTAAAGGTTGTTGGTCGTATTGAAAGCCTGGCTACATCATCTGCCCTATAGATCGCAAGGGTGAACTCTATTTCTTTGTCTACAATAAAATAGGATGAGATTTAAGTGACTTGAGTTCAGTGAACCAACGGTCTCA
Organism: Biomphalaria glabrata; assembly: GCF_947242115.1. Taxonomy (NCBI): domain Eukaryota; kingdom Metazoa; phylum Mollusca; class Gastropoda; family Planorbidae; genus Biomphalaria; species Biomphalaria glabrata. The sequence goes on from NC_074714.1 coordinate 34,292,087, forward strand.
CATTCCTAGAGGGCAGGACGCTGTCAAATTTTCGTTAGAGAATCGCTGCTCGGGGATTGCTTCATCTATTGGGGTGACATCTAGATCTAGGGACATAATATCGTGCTCGCTAGAGCAACCTTCATTCTGCAGTTTAATTCAGAAACTTTGTGAACACTTTCACAACAAAACAAAAATTCATTTATTTTTAAAGAAATTACTTAATTAAAAGTAGCTTGAAAATATTGTTTCATGTTTCCACCTGCGAAATTAATCTAAACATTTCTAGCTCTCAACCCTCAGTTTTCAATCATCTTTTCTTTCTCTCTAAATAATACTATGCCCATTTATCTCACATTATTTTTACGTCTGATGAGTTTGTCCATCGATTGATCCCATAAATAATATACTGCTGTTTGAAGGTTGTTTATTTTTACACTTGCAGTCGTTAATTTCTCTTTTAATTGCTTTTTTTTTTCTTCAAATTACTTGTGTGTGTGTGTGTCTGTCTGCCTGCCTCTTGCCAAATAACTAAAAGTTTTGTTCACATTTAAAAAAAATAAAATTTTAATTTCTCTGTCCGTTCTCACTTTGTCAGAAACACACACACACACAATCTCTCTCTTTCTCTTCATGTCTGTCTATGTGTGTGCGTGCGTGTGTGTGTCTCTGTATCTCTCTTGTCTCTCTGTCTCTTCATGTCTGTCTATGTGTGTGCGTGTGTGTGTGTGTCTCTGTATCTCTCTTGTCTCTCTGTCTCTTCATGTCTGTCTATGTGTGTGCGTGTGTGTGTGTGTCTCTGTATCTCTCTTGTCTCTCTGTCTCTTCATGTCTGTCTATGTGTGTGCGTGTGTGTGTGTGTCTCTGTATCTCTCTTGTCTCTCTTATTGTCAGCTCGACTCCCATTTTGTTCTTTTTGTCATGTTCATCTGTTTCTGAGTCACGTAACGAATTGATAACTTCTTGACTACTTCCTGTCCTCTGTAAGACTTCCTCTCTTGGCATTGTTTGATTTCTGGCATTGTTATCAGTCGACTCTTGAGTGGCACCACATCATCACCTAGTGGCAGCTGGAGTCGTCGGGGCGGGGGAGGGATACTTATAAATATCTATCTTCAATATAAACAGCGCCACCTACCAGAAGTTCTATTAGGCTAGCCCGTAGCACTCGGCGTGATATCGACTGTTTCCGGTGCCATGACCTGTCACCTGCTGAAATAATTCTTTGTGTGCCTTGTGCTGAACCACGTGACTGTGTATAATGAATTCATACCAAAGTCAACACAAACCTTTTTTTTTCCCTCCTCTACTTCTGGTAGATCTAAATGTACTGCACTTCAATGTCATATAATATTGGATATATCAAACCGAGCTGTAACACTGCACATAGAAACACGCTATTACATAAGACTTTTATTTCTCGTTGTTATGTTAATACAAACACATGCCCGAGAACTCTGTTTGGGATTGGAACGAGTTGTCTAATCTAGCCAAAATATAATATCACTGTCAGTGTGTCTTAAAAGTGCTTTTTTATTACCCTTATACACACAACTATATCTACGTAATACAACCTTCATCCCAACATATGCATGCGAGACATGGAAATATTCGGTCAAAATTGGGAAAAGACTAAATGTGGATGACTAAGACGGATTTTAGGATTCAGCTTATAGAGATTGGGTATCAAACAAGGAAATCCTTTGCCGAACTGGGACTCGACCACTAAGTGAGGTTGTTTCAGAGCGTTGCTTGAGATTTGCGAAACATGTTCTCCGACAAAATGAATTACGCATACCAAGAGTTGCGATAACATGGAGGCCAAATACGGACCTCAGAGCAGTGGACAGCAGGTGGGAAGAGGCTTCAGACATTGCTAGTGAGAGAACCTTTGTGGAGACAGCTTGCCGCCCAATGCGCCGAACGGCACAGGAGGATCTATGTTTGAGAAAAGTATTTTGAATATTCTGAGACACAAAAGTTGTCACTATCAACACAATGACAATATAAATTAACTCGTTAAAACATCTGAACGTTAGTTGTTAGGTATCACCACGGAATAGTTGGTCATCCTACACATCTATTTATCTCACAGACTCTTGTAACAAGGTTGTGGTCTACGAGCTTATCCAATCTCGTTAGATGTACATTGGCCAATCTCGCTAGATGTACATTGGCCAATCTCGCTAGATGTACATTGGCCAATCTCGCTAGATGTACATTGGCCAATCTCGCTAGATGTACATTGGCCAATCTCGCTAGATGTACATTGGCCAATCTCGCTAGATGTACATTGGCCAATCTCGCTAGATGTACATTGGCCAATCTCGCTAGATGTACATTGGCCAATCTCGCTAGATGTACATTGGCCAATCTCGTTAGATGTACATTGGCCAATCTCGCTAGATGTACATTGTCCAATCTCGCTAGATGTACATTGTCCAATCTCGTTAGATGTACATTGTCCAATCTCGTTAGATGTATATTGGCCAATCTCGCTAGATGTACATTGTCCAATCTCGCTAGATGTACATTGTCCAATCTCGTTAGATGTACATTGGCCAATCTCGCTAGATGTACATTGGCCAATCTCGCTAGATGTACATTGTCCAATCTCGCTAGATGTACATTGTCCAATCTCGCTAGATGTACATTGGCCAATCTCGCTAGATGTACATTGGCCAATCTCGCTAGATGTACATTGGCCAATCTCGCTAGATGTACATTGGCCAATCTCGCTAGATGTACATTGGCCAATCTCGCTAGATGTACATTGGCCAATCTCGCTAGATGTACATTGGCCAATCTCGCTAGATGTACATTGGCCAATCTCGCTAGATGTACATTGGCCAATCTCGCTAGATGTACATTGGCCAATCTCGCTAGATGTACATTGGCCAATCACAAACATTTAAGCACATAATATACCCCCCCCCCTTTTCGCTGTTTTCTAACAACTTCACTTGTATCTACACAAACAACTTCACTTGTATCTACACAAACAACTTCACTTGTATCTACACAAACAAATTCACTTGTATCTACACAAACTATCTTTATTCTTAAGAGAATATACAAATATCCGATACATATTTTGAACTCATAATGTTAAATCTTGATTTTATTTGTGTACCACGTCACAGATCTACTTCCTTACATTCCTACCTGTTTCCTCGTTCTTCATGCCCCCCCCCACCCCCGGAGGTTATAAAAAATTCGTAATTTTCTTATTTGGAATAAGATCCCCCCTAAGTTCCAACTAATAGAGCTCCATCATTCCAAAAGTATTCTACACACAGTCCTGGTACAAACCCTTCACGTATATGTATATAAAACTTTTGCTTGACTCTCAATGGACATATTGATTTCATAATGTCTTTCATTGTTTCGTTTCAGTGTTAAGATAGAGGCGGTTCCAGCTTAAAGATAGAGGTGGTCCCAGCTTTAAGATAATGTCTCGAAAGGATTAGTCGTTTTATATGATTCCTTAATGGTGAGTATCATTAAACAATGTCTCTATTTTGTCTATTTCTGTTTCAACTATAACAGTCCATCCATGTCCAGTGTCCTCTCTGAGCGGCATTGAGATCCATTCAGTTGATCCCTAGAATGCTAGACCCGAAGGGTGTACTCAATGATTCAAAGATATTCCATTACACAGTGTGAAGTTCAACTAGGGGAGGTGTCCGTGTGTGTTGTTATGTGTGTCTCAACTTACGTTCAAAACAACAAACAGATCTGTTTTTTGACCCGAAATAATGAAGGATCCCGCTGCTTCAGTAATGGAATTTTAATCTACCTTTTATCCTGTAACAAGTAATACCCACTCGGTCGTTGTTCTTTCTTGTCACCCCTCCCCCCATCCCTCCACATTGCTTAATAACATAATCCAGTCTCCCGCCTCTTCCATTTCTCAGCATTATGTCCCATCATCCTCTGTCCTAACCAGACGACCGAAGAATATGATCTTGCTATTATCACGTGACACTGTCCAAAAGTGTAACCACATTATCTCATAACTCATAAATCTAATCCATACAATTGTCTCAACATACTTACTCAGATACACAAACACACTAGTAATGCTTTGTTCGCGTGCCCACATGGACCAAACTGCTGACGGATTAGCCAGGTCAGTTTAGACAAAGACTCGGAAAGGCCCACACCTGCAAACACTGGACTCGTCGGAGCAGAAAATCTGGGAAAACGAAACTCTCGCAGAGTTTCCAGAGAAAACAAGGGCCAGAACTAGGGGCGGTCGATTTGCAGCATCCATGCTTGATTTGTCCTCTAACTAGATTTGTCCGCCTCTTTCCCCTCCCCCATCTTGAATCGTTTATTTGGTCTTTTTTTTTCCCCTTCTGTGGACATTTCTCTGAGACCATTCGCTTTATCCTGCCACAGGGGACAGACACAAACTATTTATTGACTGTAAACGTTTGGAAGCTATTGGAACAGAAAAAAGTTCTCTGAATTGTTCTGGTCATTCACGACCTCACAAAAATCTAGTTGACAAGACCTGACAAAGATCTAGTTGACAAGACCTGACATAGATCTAGTTGACAAGACCTGACAAAGATCTAGTTGACAAGACCTGACATAGATCTAGTTGACAAGACCTGACAGAGATCTAGTTGACAAGACCTGACAAAGATCTAGTTGACAAGACCTGACATAGATCTAGTTGACAAGACCTGACAAAGATCTAGTTGACAAGACCTGACAAAGATCTAGTTGACAAGACCTGACAAAGATCTAGTTGACAAGACCTGACATAGATCTAGTTGACAAGACCTGACATAGATCTAGTTGACAAGACCTGACAGAGATCTAGTTGACAAGACCTGACAAAGATCTAGTTGACAAGACCTGACATAGATCTAGTTGACAAGACCTGACAAAGATCTAGTTGACAAGACCTGACAAAGATCTAGTTGACAAGACCTGACAAAGATCTAGTTGACAAGACCTGACATAGATCTAGTTGACAAGACCTAACATAGATCTAGTTGACAAGACCTGACAAAGATCTAGTTGACAAGACCTGACATAGATCTAGTTGACAAGACCTGACATAGATCTAGTTGACAAGACCTGATAAAGATCTAGTTGACAAGACCTGACATAGATCTAGTTGACAAGACCTGACATAGATCTAGTTGACAAGACCTGACAAAGATCTAGTTGACAAGACCTGACAAAGATCTAGTTGACAAGACCTGACAAAGATCTAGTTGACAAGACCTGACAGAGATCTAGTTGACAAGACCTGACAGAGATCTAGTTGACAAGACCTGACAGAGATCTAGTTGACAAGACCTGACAAAGATCTAGTTGACAAGACCTGACAAAGATCTAGTTGACAAGACCTGACAGAGATCTAGTTGACAAGATCTGACAAAGATCTAGTTGACAAGACCTGACAAAGATCTAGTTAACAAGACCTGACAAAGATCTAGTTGACAAGACCTGACAAAGATCTAGTTGACAAGACCTGACAAAGATCTAGTTGACAAGACCTGACAAAGATCTAGTTAAAAAGACCTGACATAGATCTAGTTGACAAGACCTGACAAAGATCTAGTTGACAAGACCTGACAAAGATCTAGTTGACAGGACCTGACAAAGATCTAGTTGACAAGACCTGACAAAGATCTAGTTGACAGGACCTGACAAAGATCTAGTTGACAAGACCTAAAGCAGTACACATTTCCCACACTCTTGTGCCGAGACACATCACCGACTCCTCTTGTGCCGAGACACATCACCGACTCCTCTTGTGCCGAGACACATCACCGACTCCTCTTGTGCCGAGACACATCACCGACTCCTCTTGTGCCGAGACACATCACCGACTCATCTGGGGCCGAGAGACTCCTTGAGGACAAAGGTACAGATGCAGCACCCCGTCACGTATCTTACTAGATTACTGACGGGCTGGATGTGACCCTCGAGACATAAGCTGTGCATCATTGACCTAGTCTTTAGGTGGGAATGTCAAAACAGCGTGACTATGAAATCGTTGACTCTTACAATGTGATAAGGACAACAAAGACAACAGTATCTTTATCTTTACTTGAAAGCAACGAACCCTTGAAGTCTTTGGATTTAAACGCACAATAGTATTTACATTTTCATCAATCAATAAAAAAGTGTAAACAATTTAGCATGACTCGTCCGTATAGTCAAGCATCAATCAGTGCAGTAATAGTGGACATTGTTATTGGGATTTCAATGGTCATCAATGTGAACTGTGATAAATGTCATAACATTCTAACCATGGCAGAGCAAAGACTTGCATTTGTTCAAAGACTTGCATTTGTTTAATATCAAAATAATAAACATTGAGGGAAAGATTGGGAAACATGAGTCTGTATACGTTAGTTATTGTACATTTCTGAACAGTTATAATAAGGCTTGTCTTCGAGTCCGAAGATTAATGAGGAATGCAGTATTTCCCGTGGATACGCAGCCGAGCTGTGACCTACATTTTTGGCACATCCAGGGCAAGCATATCCATTTTTTGGCCGCCGTTGGTTGATTAATATTTTCTTTTCGCCGTCTGCGTCTGTCCTCAGCAGCGGATTTTCTTTTGGTCTCAAATGTGCATCCCCGCGGCCTTTGTGAGTGATCTCCGGCGGTCTCGTTCTGAGGCCGCATACAACCAGGTGCTCTCTTCTATGTCAGCTAAGGCAAGTTGGCGCCTAAGCAGGTATATTTAAAAGAGGAGACAGGAACTGCAGGTATATTTAAATGAGGAGACAGGAACTGCAGGTATATTTAAATGAGGAGACAGGAACTGCAGGTATATTTAAATGAGGAGACAGGAACTGCAGGTATATTTAAATGAGGAGACTGGAACTGCAGGTAAATTTAAATGAAAAGACAGGTACTGCAGATATATTTAAATGAAGAGACAGGAACTGCAGGTATATTTAACTGAGGAGACAGGAACTGCAGGTAAAACTAAATGAGGACTCATGAACTGCAGGCATATTTGAATGAGGCGACATGAACATCTGGTGTATTATATTCAAATGGATATATAGGAATTATATTTTCTACATTGAGTATGTCATGATACACCGATATCCAAGTGAAATGCAATCCTTGTGAAAAAGAGAATGAAACTTAGAGTGGGTGGGGAGTAGTGTGAATACAATCAACGATCGATTACGGACTTAACAAAATGGAAACCTCGGAGCCAGATGTTCTCATGATGTTATTTATTAGCTTGTCTGAGTGGACAGACTGATGGAGCACCAGATATTTATTTCATGAGCTCTCCTGGCCCAGATAACTTTCCTGTCATGGCTATTTATAGTAGTCGGGTGGCTGGCTCTTGTGTTGGTGCACTGTGCAGAACAGAAATAAACCGGAACGTAGATTTCTATTTAGTTTCAATGTGACCTTGAGCTGATAAACTTGATTTAATGACGGGCGTGCTCGGGAACCCCCGATGCGAGATGGATGTCATTTTTATAAGTAGTTCGAGCTTATTTCGGGGAGAAGACGAGGGCTATAATACAAGCGTTATGGTGTACGGGCTTCTCATTCTCTTGGGGATAGGCATTTATTATCTGTCCAGTTGAAGAGGAAGTGGACGAGCGGAAGTGTTAACACTTTCTCCTGTTCATGGGTTTGGAACTGTTCTGCTTCACTTTTTAGGCTCATTTGGGTTTTCAGTATAAGTGTGTTCTTATAGAGGCGGGGCTGGTGTTGTGGTTGTGTTTACAAACTTACAATTCTAGAACCTATAGACATAACCAACCAGCCGGGGATCCGTGAGAGGGTACTGAATACAGACAAATCCACTTCACAAAATTAAGTAATTTAATATCCCAAACTGAATTGTAGAATAAATAATCACCAAGAATACCTGAGGTTTATAGACAGACTAGAAATGAATTGAGAGGATACATCCACAGTGAAAGTGTTCAACTGAAGAGCAAATAACTAATGACCCACTTACTTCTCTTCCCTTTCTATTTCAGAGGAAAGATTCTGGGACTGAAACGTCTTTATTGTTAGAGCCCTTGGGAGCTTATGAGCTATTTATATCCCAACACCACTAGCTCAATGTGTTTTAATATAAATGAAACAAAACAACTTTAGGTTTTTATTCGCGACCACGTGATTGGCGTTAAATGAACGCATGAAAGCTCCAAATAAATACTGAAATTCATTAGTTCTAAAGAAAATAACGCAGAATTGTTGTTGTTTTTCTTTTGGTGAAATTACAAGCGATTCCATTTTTATCAGTAATTCACTTGACAATATAAGCCTGTTGTCTCATACCCATAGACATACATATATAAATATAGACTGGCCGATAAAAGAGTTTTATGAAACGAAAATTTGTGACTAGCAATTTTGTGTATTTTATTATACAGCAGTGTAGTTTTGTTTAATTTCTAAGACTGAAAATCATGCAACTTTTCAGAATTCGGAAATCCGACAACAATAGATATACATGTTTTCAAGTTACATGAAGTTATTTCCTTTTTCCAGTCTATATTTATGTCTATGCTCATACCTCTCGACCTTGACAGAACTGAACACGACCTTGCACTTGCACGTGGCTAATGTCTTCATTCATCGGATGTATGTTTCCTCTGCGCCATTGACCTGTCCCGTCCTTCCTCCAGCGAATCCATCACATGACAATACCATGTCTAACCTTGTCTAACCTTGTCTAACTTTGTCTTACTTTGTCTAACCTTGTCTAACTTTTTCTAACCTTGTCTAACTTTGTCTAACCTTGTCTAACTTTGTCTATCCTTGTCTAACATTTGGCTAATCTTGTCTAACCTTGAATCCTACAGCTCGCCTCCCAGAGTTTGGTCTGTGAAGCCAACGAGTATCACTTGCTTCAATCAACATTCAACTTAAAACCTTCTCCAATAACTAAAGTCTAGGAGGCCAAGTTTCTTTCCAAACTCTCGGGGGACTTGGGGGGAAAACGTTTCATTGGAAGTGAATCCTGTTGCCATAATAAGACAAGTCATAATGAACTGAACGCAACGTTTAGGTTCAACCCTGGGCCATGTTATCTCTACTTGGTTGTCTCTCTCTCTTCATAACCTTTTGTTAACAAAGAGATTGTGGCAAACCAAGGCTTCACATTGCAACTCATTGGACTGGATGGAATGACAGCCATTTGTGGTTAAATGAGTTGATTCGTTCTGTTGACATAATGCTGGACATTCCTCAGAATCCAGGGTTCAACTTGGTTACCAAAAACACAGTCTCACACAAGCACACACACACACATTGATATCCCCCCTCCCATCTATCAGGCTTGACTCACGTGAACATCTCAGGCCTTCTTAGGGAGCTCGAGTTCTAAAAGTTTCATTTTGAATTGAATACCCCCATTGTTACTCTTATGAAGATTAATTTTTTTTTTTTTTTTTTTTTTTTTTTTTTTCGTAAATCAAGTATTAAAAAAAGATTTCATTTCATTATTACATTTTTACACATTCTTTTAGTACGTAATACACTTTTTCTTTTCAATTAGTGCTTTTGTTTATACGTAAACCATATTGCTTTGGCCCTAATGACCAAAACGCTAACTGCTGCCCATGGTCCTTATCATTTAGATACATCATTCAACTAACCGTGTTGACCTTATCTGCGGGTGACTAGACACAACACTCTCCAATAACTGTGGGTGAGTGCTGTTATCGCCATTACATTCAATGAGCTCACGTTTCTGAGCTGTGGGTCTCCGATCTGTCAACATTCACCTATCTACTCCTCTCAATTAATTCCCCCTCCCCTCTGCCAGAGCTGGACGAAGTAGAGAGCAGTGTTTAATTGCATGCACTTTGCCTCCTTAGATTAGTCTGGACAGGTGGCTTGAAGGTTGAGAAACCTGGTGGTGACTTTGATTACCTGTAAACCAGGGTCTCATGTTGCGCCTCTCCAGTCGTGCAGTAGCTTCACTTGTTCTTAAGCATGCTGCGTGTCTCAACATGGGGTGAGCCTACCCCAAGTAGCAGTGTAGTTCTTACAGTTAGATACAAATTCTGAGATACAGCGTTGTGATTAATGCTTCGTCTGTTCAACTTCATTTGCCTCACACTGTTACGAGTTGGCTGTTGCACATTTGATGTGGTGCTATAGACTACACGGCCGTGGGCTCCTCCTCGCTGCTGCTAGTCACGATGTTCAATCAAATGATCAAAAAAAAAAGTAATGCTTCGTCACCGCATCGTGTGATGTCTCGTGGTTACATTTACAATCATTTGACATTGATAGAACTCACCAGAATATTGAACCTTACATTACACAACTTGAAACATTTCTACTGTTTGCCATCGAGGGTTTTTAATAATGATCTGTTCTTCTCTGGGGCTAGTGTATATTCAGTGCGAATAGTTCTTTGTTTTATTTTTATAAACAGCATTTCTTGTTATAAATCTTTAGTCTTTCCTATTTAGATATTTGCCTTGAAAAAGTTTTTCAGTAAACAAAAGATATTAAAAGTAAAATAATCACGGCAGTAAATATTCTGAACACGTGACCCCGAAGTTTTAGTTTCTAATGCATGAATAATGTTGAAGCACTTGTCTGCTGTTTGTCTGTTGTTTGTCTGTCGTTTGTCGTTCTCTTCTTCTCTCACTCTGTTACGTCTCTGGTTCTGCTACTTTTACTCCTCTCTCTCTCTCTCTCTCTCTCTCTCTCTCTCTCTTTCTCTCTCTCTCTCTCTCTCTCTCTCTCGTATTTACGTATACTCTCTGTTATTTCTCATACTCCTTCATTTCCTCTTTCTCTACTCCCATGCGACCAGCCAGTGAGCCGCGAGTTTAAGACCACAATGCCTATAAACGAGAGCGTGTCGAGGGCTCGGGGCCAGAAGAAGTGGACATGTATTATTTAGCTTGGTCAACACTTGATCTCACACGCCATGGCCCCTAAGCTGCTGAAGGAGGTGTGTGTGTGTGTGGGGGGGGGGAGGAAGTGCTAATGTGGACATCACGCAATAGCCCCATGGACAACGTTCACTGCCCACCCCAGAGCTTAGGTGTACCGTCACACGTTTCCTGGTCTTGGTTTTAGCACTGTCTGCTGATCTGTCTCTCTGCCTGTCTGCTGATCTGTCTCTCTGCCTGTCTGCTGATCTGTCTCTCTGCCTGTCTGCTGATCTGTCTCTCTGCCTGTCTGCTGATCTGTCTCTCTGCCTGTCTGCTGATCTGTCTCTCTGCCTGTCTGCTGATCTGTCTCTCTGCCTGTCTGCTGATCTGTCTCTCTGCCTGTCTGCTGATCTGTCTCTCTGCCTGTCTGCTGATCTGTCTCTCTGCCTGTCTGCTGATCTGCCTCTTTGCCTGTCTGCTGATCTGCCTCTTTGCCTGTCTGCCAATATGCATTATTTGTTTGACTAGTCTACGTCAGAAAACAAAACTATCCGTTTTCCTACCTACCTATTAAACATTCTTATCACGCATCAGTAAGCCATTCTATCCCTGCGCTCATGTTTTCATCATTATGTCTAATTACTGTTGAAACGAAACAACGAAACAAATTCCCATCCAATACGTTGTTGTTGTTTTTTGTGTGTGTGCCCCCCCCTTATTCCAATTTAAATCTTGACCTTTCACCCCCAGCACATTCAGTTTCAAACATTTTGTTCTGGTATATTGTCTGTGTGTGTGGAGGTCACCGTGACCCCGGCGCTGTTTAATTAGAAAACAATACACGGCGAATGGCATGTCTGCAGGTAAAACTGTTTCTTACCCACCTACTCCCCTCCCCTCTGCCAAGCCTCCTCCACCTCCCCTAGGTGTTCAACAGTGAAGGTTTTGTAGACCCAGAGCTAAACCTTTGGTTTTTTTTTATTATTTTAAATTTAAAAAAAAAATCCACTTCTCAGTAGGTTAAATAAATTTTTTAAAAAAGGGAGATGACTGAGTTTTAGATTTGTAGTTTACAAAGAGAGAAAACACAAAATCCTGCGCAGGTTATATAAAAAAAAACAACACGTGGAAAACCCTGTACTTTAACACATATACAAATACAACACACACACACACACATAAATGAAAGCTGGTTTCTTTGTTGAGACTATTTTTCCATACTTTTAAACTATGTTTGTCTCACGTGACCTCTCGACACGTTTATATAGGCTAGTTGAAATAAACCAACACACAAGTTCTCAGGCATACATCGTCTGCTGACGTGCATAACAAAGTTCTGTATCACATCTCCCTAAGATAACAACCCCCCTCCCTCCTTTTCCGTGGCCAGCTACTCCCCTGTCTCAATTTATAATTTATTTCATGCAGTGAAGAGGGTTTTTTTTTTAAAAAAGAATGAAACTTGATAAATCAATAAATCTTAATGAAGTATTTGTTGTCCACGAGATCTCTATTGTAAATACTTTTAGCCCTACTTTGATGCAGAAGTTTTAGTTAGAGACAAACACAATCCTTATACTGGCCAAACATTCTATAGTGTGATATGAGATACACCAAAACGATTTATCATCCAGACATCCACCTTATATATCTACATATATCTACGCCCATGACCGTTCACTTGATATACACCACTGACAAGGGGTTGACATACTCTACCGGTAAATACGTTTATACAAATTTAACTTCTTCCGTTTAATTGTGTTTTGCTTGTCACAAAGCAATATCTAGCAACAGTCTAAAATCTAAATAAAATAGAAATTTGGTTGATTTCCACTTTGCATAGAGTCTCCGCTCAATCTGGGCAATTTATATTCAGTCCTTTATTTATTTGTTCTTGTCATCAAGTCATCATCATTAAGCAGAAGTTCCTCAACTGAAGCATGTGATTGGATCCTGCTAGCCGCCATACGTTCTCTGCGCCCTCCTCCCCCCCTGCTCCATTTTGTTTTGTTTTAGATCTTTTTTTCTTATTAGATGATTTATAAATGATATCTGGGTATTAAATCAGAAATTGTAACCTGGGTTTAATTCGACATCTGGAAGAAAAAGTATAATACATACTTTGTCAATGTGGGCAAGATTTTTTTTTATTAATGTTTGAATATTTAGTTTATTAACAAGAACTTGCCAGGAGCATAAGAGACGTATGGAGCCACATTGGCTTCTGAACATTCAAATTTTAAAAGGCTGTAAACACTCTAGAAACAATGCAATTACAAAATGTTATAAAACCTGCGGTCATGCAGACCTAGCTGTGCTTTCATATTATGTACATTTAGATGTAAATCGAGATTCCACATAATACATATTACCAAATGGTTCAACTTTTGTTACATCTATTTGTACATTTTTTTGCCCCCTTGTTTAGCTGCAGAGTGTGCATATATATATATATATATATATATATATATATATATATATATATATATATATATATATATATATATATATATATATTATTTTTTTTTAAAGTAATCTCCCTTAGTGGAACACAATTTTGGCCCAATTACTTCGTGCAGACTTGAGTTTTGTCTCCAGGGATGGCGATGGAAAAGGTGGGGGGTGCTATATTGAGGACGGGTAAAAGGGTGAATGGAGCGCTAGGGTCAACAAGAACTCATTGACAAATTGATCGTTTACATTAGGGGGGTGGGGTAGTTTCAGGTTACCTCATGGTAAACAGGGGGGGGGGAGTACTTAACATACCAGAGTAGAAAGTTAAGGCCGGGAAGGCGAGAGGTTGATTGGGAGGGAAGGGGGGGGGATGTCTCTACGGGACCTGGTCGCGTTAATCAAAATGTGTATTGCTTTTCTTCCTGCAGGACAGAGTACAGTCTAGGGGCGTGAACTCTGCTCTTTTCACGTTACTGCTCGACCCCCACCTCTTGACTATCTCCCTCCTCTTGACTTCAGGGGAGATGCGATGGGTCAGTGAATAATCGGTCGGACTTAATTAGTCTGCCTATTGTCCAGCCCTTATTAGGAATGTGTGTTTAACCATTATGACTTATTTGTTTGTGTAGGTTTGTTGAAAGCGTGTTAGTCTTAGTTCGTAGAACCATAAAAGTAGTTGCTTCCCTTAGATGACTGAGGTCATTGAGATGTGAACATACACTATTGTCTTTGAAACATCGAGAGACTTTCATTTTAGATCTATTCACTTCCTGATTGGTGACGTTGTTACTGTCTGCCCTGTCACCCCTCCCCCCGCACCTACCCACACATACATGCGAGCGTTTTCTTTCCCACACACCAAGAAGAAAGAACTCTGCGAGACGAGGCTAAGCGAGGTTCCAAAGAACTCTGCGAGACGAGGCTAAGCGAGGTTCCAAAGAACTCTGCGAGACGAGGCTAAGCGAGGTTCCAAAGAACTCTGCGAGACGAGGCTAAGCGAGGTTCCAAAGAACTCTGCGAGACGAGGCTAAGCGAGGTTCCAAAGAACTCTGCGAGACGAGGCTAAGCGAGGTTCCAAAGAACTCTGCGAGACGAGGCTAAGCGAGGTTCCAAAGAACAAGGTTTGTTGTGTCTGTGTGTTTAGGAGAGAGAAATCTGAAAGAAGAGATCTAAAATAAAGGAATGGCGCGTTCACATCTTATTGGCCATCTAGCATTCAATCTGAGTTTCTATTTGACGTCATGTGCTATTGAAAGAAAAAAAAAACAACAAAGTTTCTTCAGTCATAGGTTTCTGGGTCGTTATGACATGCATACACACCTGACTTCGCCACATTGTGCACCGATGCACAGATCTTAACACGCTGCCAACGACACGTGCGCTCATAATGTAGCACCTTAGCACGCAGACATGCACATGCTCTTTCACACCTTGACGGGTACTCACACAGACACACTGCACTCTAGCACTGACCTAGACAGTCTATTGAGGTGAGAAAATACCATTCTACCTTCTGAGATTCTTTGTTTGTTTCTCAAACCCACGCCGTCTTTCATACACACTTCGTGTCACCTACGCACTTGCACCTAAACACACACATACAGCGCACAACACTCATTTTTTTTGTGTTCAAGTCCCAACTCTTATTAAAAATGTGCTAATGTCGCTAATGACATGACGTAATGGTGCTAACAAGGGCGGACTTGCTGGAGGGGGGGGGGATGAGACCGGACTAAGGCAATGTTTATAACGCTATGACGCTGTGTGAAAATTGCAAGTCTACCGCTGTATTGAATGTTAGTTAGACTTGGTCTCAGGACAACAGGACTAGTTCAAGTCTACCGCTGTATTGAATGTTAGTTAGACTTGGTCTCAGGACAACAGGACTAGTTCAAGTCTACCGCTGTATTGAATGTTAGTTAGACTTGGTCTCAGGACAACAGGACTAGTTCAAGTCTACCGCTGTATTGAATGTTAGTTAGACTTGGTCTCAGGACAACAGGACTAGTTCAAGTCTACCGCTGTATTGAATGTTAGTTAGACTTGGTCTCAGGACAACAGGACTAGTTCAAGTCTACCGCTGTATTGAATGTTAGTTAGACTTGGTCTCAGGACAACAGGACTAGTTCAAGTCTACCGCTGTATTGAATGTTAGTTAGACTTGGTCTCAGGACAACAGGACTAGTTCAAGTCTACCGCTGTATTGAATGTTAGTTAGACTTGGTCTCAGGACAACAGGACTAGTTCAAGTCTACCGCTGTATTGAATGTTAGTTAGACTTGGTCTCAGGACAACAGGACTAGTTCAAGTCTACCGCTGTATTGAATGTTAGTTAGACTTGGTCTCAGGACAACAGGACTAGTTCAAGTCTACCGCTGTATTGAATGTTAGTTAGACTTGGTCTCAGGACAACAGGACTAGTTCAAGTCTACCGCTGTATTGAATGTTAGTTAGACTTGGTCTCAGGACAACAGGACTAGTTCAAGTCTACCGCTGTATTGAATGTTAGTTAGACTTGGTCTCAGGACAACAGGACTAGTTCAAGTCTACCGCTGTATTGAATGTTAGTTAGACTTGGTCTCAGGACAACAGGACTAGTTCAAGTCTACCGCTGTATTGAATGTTAGTTAGACTTGGTCTCAGGACAACAGGACTAGTTCAAGTCTACCGCTGTATTGAATGTTAGTTAGACTTGGTCTCAGGACAACAGGACTAGTTCAAGTCTACCGCTGTATTGAATGTTAGTTAGACTTGGTCTCAGGACAACAGGACTAGTTCAAGTCTACCGCTGTATTGAATGTTAGTTAGACTTGGTCTCAGGACAACAGGACTAGTTCAAGTCTACCGCTGTATTGAATGTTAGTTAGACTTGGTCTCAGGACAACAGGACTAGTTCAAGTCTACCGCTGTATTGAATGTTAGTTAGACTTGGTCTCAGGACAACAGGACTAGTTCAAGTCTACCGCTGTATTGAATGTTAGTTAGACTTGGTCTCAGGACAACAGGACTAGTTCAAGTCTACCGCTGTATTGAATGTTAGTTAGACTTGGTCTCAGGACAACAGGACTAGTTCAAGTCTACCGCTGTATTGAATGTTAGTTAGACTTGGTCTCAGGACAACAGGACTAGTTCAAGTCTACCGCTGTATTGAATGTTAGTTGGACTTGGTCTCAGGACTAGTTGTGTTTCCATGGGGGGAAATATTCTTTATTGACGTTTTTTGTTTGTTTTTATTTTGCGAAAGTTAATCAAATAAAGGGTTTGGAGGGTGGGTTGATCTATAATGTAGTAGCTCAACAAATAACTAACACACGAGCATGTCCATTGCTTTGAAATGAGTGTTTAACATCACATAGTGGTTGAGGTTCTGACCCGTTCCATCCCTGATACGCCCCTGGTTTTCCAGTGTAATTCAATTGTTCGCGTGCATGGAATATTGACTCGCTATTAGTTGAATTGATGTTAGTGAAATAGTTTCTCCTTCCCATGACCCTCATCTCTCTGTTATAATCCATCTCTCTTTCTCTATCTGTGTGTGTGTCTCACTCTCTCTCTTTCCCTCTCTCTCTCTCCCTCCCTCTCTTTGTCTCTTTTTTTAATGACATCATCTCTCTCACTTTTACAAAACCTCTCGACTTTTCTTTAACATTATCTTCGTTCTTGCTCTCACTCTCTTTATGTCACTGTACCTTTTGTCTTTTATATGATGACTCGTTTTCTTTTTTACACGCGCTCTACATTCTCTTTCTCATTCTTTTTTTTTGGACCTCTCTCTTTCTTCTATTTCACCCCCCTCTCTCTCTCGCTTATTCTCTGGCTCTTGTATCCGTACCTCTTTTATCTCAGCTTTCTCTGCCAATATCTTTCCCGCTCTCTCTCTCCCTCTAACATGGCTAATATCTTTCCCGCTCTCTCTCTCCCTCTAACATGGCTAATATCTTTCCCGCTCTCTCTCTCCCTCTAACATGGCTAATATCTTTCCCGCTCTCTCTCTCCCTCTAACATGGCTAATATCTTTCCCGCTCTCTCTCTCCCTCTAACATGGCTAATATCTTTCCCGCTCTCTCTCTCCCTCTAACATGGCTAATATCTTTCCCGCTCTCTCTCTCCCTCTAACATGGCTAATATCTTTCCCGCTCTCTCTCTCCCTCTAACATGGCTAATATCTTTCCCGCTCTCTCTCTCCCTCTAACATGGCTAATATCTTTCCCGCTCTCTCTCTCCCTCTAACATGGCTAATATCTTTCCCGCTCTCTCTCTCCCTCTAACATGGCTAATATCTTTCCCGCTCTCTCTCTCCCTCTAACATGGCTAATATCTTTCCCGCTCTCTCTCTCTCTCTAACATGGCTAATATCTTTCCCGCTCTCTCTCTCCCTCTAACATGGCTAATATCTTTCCCGCTCTCTCTCTCCCTCTAACATGGCTAATATCTTTCCCGCTCTCTCTCTCCCTCTAACATGGCTAATATCTTTCCCGCTCTCTCTCTCCCTCTAACATGGCTAATATCTTTCCCGCTCTCTCTCTCTCTCTAACATGGCTAATATCTTGCATTTCTACAGACATTACATTCAAGTCCTCGGTTAAGCCTGTTGTATTCTGCTACAAATCAGATCTTCACCCAGCCTATAACACAGACATTTTGACAAGAATCTATCACTCTTTCTTTTGGTTTTCCTCTAATGGAGGAATTATCTTCTCCCACCACACACACCTTTATGACTCAGGCGTTAGACTTGAACTCACTCTGTATCAGGCGTTAGACTTGAACTCACACTGTATCAGGCGTTAGACTTGAACTCACACTGTATCAGGCGTTAGACTTGAACTCACACTGTATCAGGCGTTAGACTTGAACTCACACTGTATCAGGCGTTAGACTTGAACTCACTCTGTATCAGGCGTTAGACTTGAAGTCACTCTGTATCAGGCGTTAGACTTGAACTCACACTGTATCAGCGTTAGACTTGAACTCACACTGTATCAGGCGTTAGACTTGAACTCACACTGTATCAACGTAATTCTTCAAGACTTACTCTTGCATCTATTTGGATTTCATCTTTGTCTTTGGCTACTTGACTCTTGCTTGCAAGTCAAAAACCTAACAGCATACTTCTATTTGTTATATCTTTTTCTAATGGAGTTTTAAAGTTGTTCCAATTATGTAATACATTTGGGCGTGTCCATACAAATCAGACTGTTGTCTTTGTGTAAGTTAAAACTCGGGCTATGTAGTACATTACAGCAATCAACATTAGTTAGTTATTACATGGTAAATAGTTGTGTAGATAAAGAACATAATTTTTATTAATATTTTCTTGAAATTCTATTTCATTATTGAATTAAAAAAACAGCGAATACACAGATCTGAAGTATTCAGCACTATTCGTAGCCACTCGGACTGTTGTTTGTTTTCTTCTGATCCAATGTATTGGGAAATGGAAGTTTACATAGACTCGAGCCAGAAACAAAACTTGGTTATACTTGGGACAAAAAAAAACGAAATTTAGTTCGCTTAATTCACGACATTTGAGCGTAATTTCCGTTTCGTTGTTTACTGATCCGAAACACTTACAGCGGAGCAGGACATCAGTGGGTCAGGACATTAGGACTTAACATTCTCTGGATAACAAAATCATTAAACACTTTTTATCAATGTATAATTCTACTTTCATAGAGTCCTAGCCACACCTCAACGAAATTTCTAACAACACTCTTGTAAACAAAATTTTCTAACCACACACAAACACAATTTCTAACCACACTCAAACACAATTTCTAACCACACACAAACACAATTTCTAACCACACACAAACACAATTTCTAACCACACACAAACACAATTTCTAACCACACACAAACACAATTTCTAACCACACACAAACACAATTTCTAACCACACACAAACAAAACTTATAACCACACACAAACAAAATATCTAACCACACACAAACACAATTTCTAACCACACACAAACACAATTTCTAACCACACACAAACAAAACTTATAACCACACACAAACAAAATATCTAACCACACACAAACACAATTTCTAACCACACACAAACAAAACTTATAACCACACACAAACAAAACTTATAACCACACACAAACACAATTTCTAACCACACACAAACAAAACTTATAACCACACACAAACAAAATATCTAACCCCACTGTTGAAGAAAAAATTATAAGACTGAAACTGATACTTGTGAGACACTACACGTGCTCAGTACATGACGTCATGACGTGTCCTGCGTGTTGAGAATAATAACACTAGCCACGTGATTACAAATACAATTGAAATGTAAGAGAAAGGCCCAGCTCGAGCGTGATGGACAAGGCAAGATGTCCGTCACAGGGGAAATTCAATATTGTTTATTGTTTTCCTATCATGTCTCCAATCCTTGTTGTACTCGTCCTCAAGTCGCGTTTCCCTCGTGCAGTCCTCATGACGTGTTGCCATCGTGGCTGTCTTGTGCGTGTTTTGGTGGCTGTCAGACACTTGTCTTGCCAGCAAGCTACAGAGTTATTTCATCTGGTCAATGAAATGAGCTTGATGTGTTCTTGCATGTGATCAAACTTCTGCTGTAACAGAATAATGTACTCAACAAGCCAGCCTGCTGGAAGCCAGACTCCAATTCGAATGGGGTCTGGGTTTTTTATTTTATTTTTTGTTGTCCTGTATAATTTTGTCAATACGTCGGCAATTTCAGAGACTTAATGTATGTGTGTGTGTGTGTGTGTGTTTGGTCTTGTAATGAGTCTTGATCGTCTCTATTATGTCGTGATTTTAAGTATTGCATCTACTATGTTTTATGAGGTATTAGTCATTTTAGTTCTATTGTATCTGTAATTGGTGTATAGACTCTAGTTCTATTGTATCTGTAATTGGTGTATAGACTCTAATCGATTTCATGCATTTCTGTAGTCCACTGGAGATTTTCATCCAAGATGGAAAACTATAATTGGCTCGCATTTTGTGTGTGTGTGTGGGGGGGGCTGTTTCTGGGGCATAAAATATAGAAATTTTTGGCAAGCCATTATTTTTAAAGGGTATACGGTAAATTTTTGTGCGCTTTTTAGCACTGGCCAATCACTCAACTCTACTGATTGTAGCACAACATAATGTCAAAATGGAGTATTGCAAACACATGACTGTGACACTTGAAACGGCTACTACTCTTTATATATTTATTTAGCAACTTAAAACAGCTTCTTCTCTTTAGAGTTAACAACTTGAAACAGCTTCTACACTTGAGATATTTAGTTTGCAACATTGATCTTTCAATATACGCAATGTGTACCTGAGTGACCACTCGACTACCTGCAGCACGAAATCTTCTCCCAGGTACCCTTCTCCCAGGTACCCCTCTCCCAGGTACCCCTCTCCCAGGTACCCCTCTCCCAGGTACCCTTCTCCCAGGTACCCCTCTCCCAGGTACCCTTCTCCCAGGTACCCCTCTCCCAGGTACCTCTCTCCCAGGTACCCTTCTCCCAGGTACCCTTCTCCCAAGTACCCTTCTCCCAGGTACCCTTCTCCCAGGTACCCTTCTCCCAGGTACCCCTCTCCCAGGTACCCCTCTCCCAGGTACCCTTCTCCCAGGTACCCCTCTCCCAGGTACCCTTCTCCCAGGTACCCTTCTCCCAGGTACCCCTCTCCCAAGTACCCCTCTCCCAGGTACCCCTCTCCCAAGTACCCTTCTCCCAGGTACCCCTCTCCCACACATGTTGAAATAAAGAAAGTGAAACAAATAGCGCAATCAGCATGAAAGATGCGCCTATGTAAAAGTGAGTAATGAATTAACAGCGACACCTGTCGTCCTGTAAGTCTGGTAGAGGTCTTTGTAATGTTCATGTCTGAAGAAATGTCTAAACCTTGCTTCTTTTCAACACAATGGATCTTATTGGATTAACAACGCTCTGAAACCCATAGTAAATATAAATAAAACAGTCTCGACCAGCATTCGATCCTATCACCTTCGGATTAGCGGCAGATCGATCTTATTTTTTTCTCTGTAAGGGAGAAGTTTTTAGATACCCTAAAAACATTCGACATTATCCCCTTCCATTGAAGCCTCACCCTATGAGTCGTTTCATTTGACCTTCAAAAACCGTTTTGTGCTAAGTTCAAGAAATGTTGTCGTACCTTCAGTTCACCCCCCCCCCCCACTACTTTGACCTGCCAGCCATCTTGTTTGTTGTCGTGTTGAAAAGACAATACAGAGTCTCTGCTCCAGTCGGCACGTTGCTGGACGTCCTTGTGAGATCGATCAAGTCCATAGCTGAATAACAATCCGGCCATTTAATCTGGCTAACAATCAGTGTCTGGAACGGTCCGTGAGTTCTGTAACTGACCATTAGATGTCCACTCTTGACACGTATCTCGTCCAGGGTATAAAGTAACCCGGCTTTATCTTTGACATAACAGACGTGTTTAGTTCTGGCCAACGGTTCCAGGCTACGCTTTGTTCTAAAAGTGGTGAATCCAACATTGGGTGAGGGTGAAACACGCTGTTTTATTTAAATAGGAACACGCTTTTTTATTTAAGTAGAACACGCTTTTTTATTTATGTAGAAACACAATTTTTTATTTAAGTACAAACACGCTTTTTTATTTATGTAGAAACACTCTTTTAAGTAGAAACACGCTTTTTTATTTAAGTAGCGCACTTCCCCTTTTTTAATGAAATAATCAACAAAAAGAAAAGTTGTGTGAGGGGAGGTATCAGTAGAATTAAAAAGTTGTTTGCCTACTTCACATTAAAGTAAATTGTGTAGAAACAAAACAAAAATGTAAAGACTTAGCCAATCAATGGGAAAATCTAGCTCAGTTGTGCCAAACTTTTTTCGGCCAATATATTTTCCAATTAACGTTTGGCGGGCCGTAACATTTCAACATCCAAATAGAACTTATCTTTGAATCCTTCTTAATTCATTGTCGGCGAAAGTTTTAGGGGTTGAATTGCATCGCATTATGAGAATCACTAGTGTAACTTCTGATCACGCTACTGCTTCATGCCACATTATAATCTCAAAAGTGAACACTAACCTGGTTGCTAACATCTTGAATTTTGTCAGTTTCAGTAAAACATTTGGACACCACTCGCAATGATTCTTAGATACATTGATGACCTCGGTATTTTGTGCAGAGTAAATAAGCTGTAGAACTAGAGAGGAGGATCCTTGCCATGGAATTGAGATACTAGAGATGGAGGATCTATGCAATACTTAAAGCCCTATCACAAGGTCCTCAGTTCTTGCTAATCCTCACTTCGGGGAACAGGAAGAGGGAAAAGACAAGAGAAAGCGATGGACAGACAACATACAAGAATGGACGGGTCTGTCATTGAAAGAGATTCTAAAAGACAGATAAAGCGATGGACAGACAACATACAAGAATGGACGGGTCTGTCATTGAAAGAGATTCTAAAAGACAGATAAAGCGATGGACAGACAACATACAAGAATGGACGGGTCTGTCATTGAAAGAGATTCTAATAGACAGATAAAGCGATGGACAGACAACATACAAGAATGGACGGGTCTGTCATTGAAAGAGATTCTAAAAGACAAGAGAAAGCGATGGACAGACAACATACAAGAATGGACGGGCCTGTCATTGAAAGAGATTCTAAAAGACAAGAGAAAGCGATGGACAGACAACATACAAGAATGGACGGGTCTGTCATTGAAAGAGATTCTAAAAGACAAGAGAAAGCGATGGACAGACAACATACAAGAATGGACGGGCCTGTCATTGAAAGAGATTCTAAAAGACAAGAGAAAGCGATGGACAGACAACATACAAGAATGGACGGGCCTGTCATTGAAAGAGATTCTAAAAGACAGGAATGGAGAAAAACAGTTGACGAATCATGTATGTTGCCCAAACGATAGGTGAAAGGGAAGAAACAAGCCTCAAATGCACAACTTTGATTCAATTGTAGAGCTAGGTGTGGCAAGAAAATATCAGCGCCCTCGGGGCACCCCCACTCCCCTTTCTCTGCGTGTGTATGGAGCAGAAAAATGGGCAGGCGAGTTAGGGGAAAGGGGGTACTTCAGGCGTAATCTGAGAAAGGTCATCGTGAATCTTTTAACTCCAGAACATTCTGACTCTATGGATATTAGCCGGGCAAGGAACGATAACCATGTAGATATAAAAATTGTTGACGAACCACATCTTGAGGTTCCAGACATTATGCTGAGTCGTGATACACTGTACTCTCCCCTTCTCTGTTTTCTTTGAGAGTTGTTTCCCCCAGTCTTTTATTTCTATTGTCTTATTGTGTTATAGTTTGGATTCAAAGTAAGGATACAGTGACCTCAGTAGGGTCTTGGGGGGGGGAACTCTACGAGGTGTTTACCAAGTGTTGCTAACACCTCGGCCTGGTGTTGATACGTTTGTGTGTGAGCTGTTGTCATCAGTGGGCGAGTAGTCTGTGTGTGTGTGTTTACTGAGATTAATAAGGAGAGTACTCACACAAGACACAGGCGGTGTACTCACACTTACCCATCAATGACTCTAATAGAATACGCTCTTTTTCTTTTCCAGTACACTCACATATTATAATTACCCCACCCCGTCTCTCTCTCTCTCTCTCTCTCTCTCTCTCTCTCTCTCTCTCTCACGCGCACACACACAGTCACTTTCCACTTTTAATCTCATTCAGTCCCTTCTTTTTATCAACACCTTTTCTTTCTCTCTTTCCCACGCGCACGCACACACACACACACAGGCATGATCATGTTCTGACTGTAGACATTTCCTCTACTCTTATTGTCGTCAGTTTATTTACATGAACCATTTTAGTTTAATCTTTCCTCTCACCAACTTCATTGCTTATCTCCCCTCGTTTTTTTTCCTATCCTGTTTTTTTTCTTTCTGAAGAGATAAAACTCCCCCCCCCCCTTTTTTTTCTCCTAAAACCATTTTACACGAGATGCTAGAGGTCAGAGATGCTAGAGGTCTGAGATGCTAGAGGTCGTTGGCAACTTTCGTGTCCTTTGTGTCTACAGAACTAGAACCTTCTGCTTTGTCAAGTTTGTCAACTTTTAGAGACATAGAGACCCCACACACACACAATCACACACCCACGCTGCTGTACTCCAGGAACCACATCTCGAGTCGAATCACTTTTGATTGTATTCTTCTATCCAGTTTGTACTGGAATTTAGTGGGTATAAAGAATACCAGCGTCCAGATTTAGCGTTATTATTGGAAGTTTATTTTGTTATTATCAAAAGCTTTCAGAATTGCATTACGGCGGTATTAAAATGTGCCCCAAATAAAGCTGGATGAAATATTTGTGTGTGTGTGTTCACTTTAGTTTGTCGTTTGATGACACAAGAGGGCGGGAAAGTAAGTCTGAATATTTATATACACGTGAAAGATGAAAGTATGCAGATGTACAACTGCACTCAACTGATAAAATGTCTAGAGTTAACGCTCTTGAACTCAACTCTCTAAAGCTGTTTGTTTACTCCTGTTCGTGCAAGCGCAATAATAAGATAATATAAACACAGAAAATTGAAGTTTGAAAAAGAAATTCAACTTGACTGCCATGAAAAATTACATTAATCTGAGTTAGTGCACTTGTGTGTGTGTGTGTGTTTTTTTTTTTTCTTTGTTGCCTCGTTTTTAAATTTTTTTATTTAATTTCATTTTGAAATAGACATTTTTTGTTAATCTTAAATTACTTGATGATTTTTGTGTAAAAAATTATTACAAAATGTTGATGGTATGGGATGATCATTACATTCACGAAAATTCGAAATATGTTGTTTCTGTGAAGTCTTTCTCTGACGACTATAAATATCTCGATATCATTTATTCTAGGCAAAAGCGAGTCTTTCATGAGCGAGTCTTTCATTTGTTTACTCACACACGTTCAGACATGCAATAGATGAGTCGTGACCACACCTGACCAACTATTATGTCAGCATGACCCTGATGGTGAAGAGCTGACTAATGTTAATGCAAATAAGTTCCTTGTCCTTTCACCAATTGAAGACATGACATACAGCTTTCAACGTGAAGCATAAGCTACATAAATACTCATCTCCTAGAATGACGGGTACAATACCTAGGCTAGTATGAATCTTTCCTTCTTCACCTCAGACGTATTGGTCCAGAGAAGAACAAGAAGAGATTGTTGTCTGGAAGTCGTCAGTAGAGACATTGCCCATGTGCTGACATTGGACTTGTTACCTGTGGGAAACAGAGACAAGAGCTGACATTCTTCCCATTCCTGACATGACTTTTGTCAGTGGTCGTTGGCTGCTTGTCATGGCGTGAAGGTTGTTGCAGCAGTTCTCAATCTGTTGGTTGACTTCCATTTAAATTTATGTCCCTCACAGACGTTTGAAACTTAAAACGACTTTCAAAACTGAATATTGTAACATTTTGTTACACTCTAAATTTAATGAAGATATGTCTCAGATCACATCGTTACACTGTGAAATCCAGTGTGTTATGTTTATGTCCACTGTGTTACACTGTCAAGTCCAGTGTGTTATGTTTATGTCCACTGTGTTACACTGTCAAGTCCAGTGTGTTATGTGTATGTCCACTGTGTTATACACTGTCAAGTCCAGTGTGTTATGTTTATGTCCGCTGTGTTACACTGTCAAGTCCAGTGTGTTATGTTTATGTCCGCTGTGTTACACTGTCAAGTCCAGTGTGTTATGTTTATGTCCACTGTGTTACACTGTCAAGTCAAGTGTGTTATGTTTATGTCCACTGTGTTATACACTGTCAAGTCCAGTGTGTTATGGTTATGTCCACTGTGTTATACACTGTTAAGTCCAGTGTGTTATGTTTATGTCCACTGTGTTATACACTGTTAAGTCCAGTGTGTTATGTTTATGTCCACTGTGTTACACTGTCAAGTCCAGTGTGTTATGTTTTTGTCCACTGTGTTATACACTGTTAAGTCCAGTGTGTTATGTTTATGTCCACTGTGTTATACACTGTTAAGTCCAGTTTGTTATGTTTATGTCCACTGTGTTATACACTGTTAAGTCCAGTGTGTTATGTTTATGTCCACTGTGTTACACTATCAAGTCCAGTTTGTTATGTTTATGTCCACTGTGTTATACACTGTTAAGTCTAGTGTGTTATGTTTATGTCCACTGTGTTACACTATCAAGTCCAGTGTGTTATGTTTATGTCCACTGTGTTATACACTGTTAAGTCCAGTGTGTTATGTTTATGTCCACTGTGTTATACACTGTCAAGTCCAGTGTGTTATGTTTATGTCCACTGTGTTATACACTGTTAAGTCCAGTGTGTTATGTTTATGTCCACTGTGTTACACTATCAAGTCCAGTTTGTTATGTTTATGTCCACTGTGTTATACACTGTTAAGTCCAGTGTGTTATGTTTATGTCCACTGTGTTACACTATCAAGTCCAGTGTGTTATGTTTATGTCCACTGTGTTATACACTGTCAAGTCCAGTGTGTTATGTTTATGTCCACTGTGTTTTACACTGTCAAGTCCAGTGTGTTATGTTTATGTCCACTGTGTTATACACTGTTAAGTCCAGTGTGTTATGTTTATGTCCACTGTGTTACACTATCAAGTCCAGTGTGTTATGTTTATGTCCACTGTGTTATACACTGTCAAGTCCAGTTTGTTATGTTTATGTCCACTGTGTTATACACTATCAAGTCCAGTTTGTTATGTTTATGTCCACTGTGTTACACTATCAAGTCCAGTGTGTTATGTTTATGTCCACTGTGTTACACTATCAAGTCCAGTGTGTTATGTTTATGTCCACTGTGTTACACTATCAAGTCCAGTGTGTTATGTTTATGTCCACTGTGTTACACTATCAAGTCCAGTGTGTTATGTTTATGTCCACTGTGTTACACTGTTAAGTTGAGTGTTTTATGTTGAAGTGCACATTTTTTAAACGATTTAATTTATTTGGTCAGTGTCTGTTTTTTCCATCGGAACTGGGTGTCCACTCCACGTGTTTCTTCCATCGGAACAGGGTTTCCACTCCACGTGTTTCTTCCATCGGAACAGGGTGTCCACTCCACGTGTTTCTTCCATCGGAACAGGGTGTCCACTCCACGTGTTTCTTCCATCGGAACAGGGTGTCCACTCCACGCGTTTCTTCCATCGGAACAGGGTGTCCACTCCACGTATTTTTTCTTCCATTACCTTTTTGTCGACAATGGCTAACATGAATATCACACGGTCTTTATGTCACAGCAGAATAGAGTTTGTTTAGACTCAAAGCTTATGTGTTTCGTAAATACACATTGTAAGCCACTTAAGTTTTAATATCAGTTGTCTTTCTTTTGTTTGTGTGTGGAGGGGTCATCACTATCAGCTTTTAATGATATCAGATCTATCTGTTGACATTTGATAGGTCTATGAGTCACCACTCGATCAAATCTCGTGGGAATACTCATATGGTGAGTTCAAATAAATGTCATGTAGAATTATTTACTTTTCCCAGTATTAACTGCATTGAGTGTTTTAGACCGTATCAAGTGTTTCCATATGAGAGATGTCTTCTTGTATCAAATGATGCCCGTAGCAAGCTGTTTCACCGTATCGTCTCCCGTGTATGACTTTGCGTTCCCTTTTTTTCCGAATCACGTGGTTCACCGTCTTAGGAAATACCCAGTATCCACTGTTTTCCCGTATCTTCTGTTTTCCCGTATCACCTGTTTTCCTGGATCACTTGTTAACTAAGCATTACCTGCTTACCTGAGTCATCTGTTTTCCCGTATCACCTGTTTTCCTGGATCACTTGTTAACTAAGCATTACCTGCTTACCTGAGTCATCTGTTTTAACATATCACCTGTTTTCCTATATTACCCGTTTTCCTGTATTATCTGTTTAACCTGTATCCCCTGCTTCAATGGCATTGTTACTTGTGCACCACAGTTCAAACTTACATAAAAAAAATATTTTGACAAGAAAAAATAAAAGCTTTCCCATTGCTCAAACCAAGCCGGTAATTGTATGATCTTCAAGTCTGTAAACATGACACCCATGTATAAAGTTACACTACAATCATTGGAATGTTTAAGTTAGAGAACAAACATTGTGTAGAGTTAAATCAAGGCAGACAGATGCTGGCATCTACTCTATAGTCATCCTCTTTCTTTCTGTCTCTCTCTCTCTCACACACACACACACATTCCTTTCTGCCTTTTTCTCTGTTTCTATTCCCCCTCTTAATCATTTGGTTTTGAAAACGTATCCTCATATCTCTCCCTCCCTGTTTCGTTGCTCCCCTCCCTAGACCATTCCCCTCCCCCCCGCCACTATTAACATCCGCAACTAACTGAATCAATGTCTATACACGCTGTAATGGGATGCAGTTCTGGGTATTATTGTCTTTTAATGGACTTTGGACGGAGACAGTATTGAACACAAAATTTTCGATTTTTTTTTAGATTTGAACTGAGGCCGCGAGTGTGTTGAACTGAGGCCGCGAGTGTGTTGAACTGAGGCCGCGAGTGTGTGGCAAGGCTTGGAAGGGTAAGGGGGTGGGGGGCGTAGGGCGGTATAGAATCCGAGTAAACTATTGACTCCCTGAATGTTTCATCGCTGGTAAACAACAACAAGGGAGGTAACATCAGAATGTCACTAGTTTTAATTAAATGTATGCCCCTCATGTCTTCCAAACTAGGTCTAGGTTTTTCTTTTTGTTTCTAACTGACGAAGGCGGACAATTCCTATGCTTTCCTTTGAGCGCAGGGTCTCTGTTAGATCTGTTCATCTTTCTTGTATTGACAAATATTGAATCTTCTTTTATTTCCTGCTAATTCCGGAGTTGACATTTGTACAAAGCTTGTGTCAACTCACTCTGTCTCTCTGTCTGGTAAAAAGTTTGTACACGTTATTTCTCCCACATCCATTCTCAGATCAAGTTGAAACTTTGCACAACTATTCACTACTGAAGACAAAACATGAATCAATTTAAAAAAAAAAAATATAAATTAATTACTGGTAATTAATTATTTTTGTTTGATACCAAGAAGGGAAATGAACCCTTCAGTATTCATAGATATGGCTAAATAGGTAGGGTTTTGTCCCCTTAGATCATTAGGCACGTCATTTCTCACATCCCCTTTCTCGGATCAAATTGAAACTTTAAACAATTATTTATTGTACCTAAGAAAAAATGAACCAATTAGTCACTTTGTTAAGTAAGTTTTTTGTTTTGGTTATGTAACAAGGGAAATAACTTCTACATGATTAATGAATAAATGTGTATAAACATATACATTTTGTGTAGCTCTTTCCCTTCTATATGCTTTTTTTATTTTAAAAAGTTTTTTTTTTTTGTTATTTAAGAACTAGCGATTTGTTTTTTTTAATCCTACGTTGAAACATTCAAACCATATGGCTTTATGTGCGACTGGTCTAAGAGAACACGGCAAACTCTATGTGAGTATTTCTCTCTCTCATCTTCCAGAAAAAATAAGACAACTGCCTCTACATGTCTCTAACTATGACGTCTCCGCCCCTACAGTCTATTCCAGGGGTGTGTACTACTGAGCTGTCTCTACTTGGTTCTCTCCTTCTCTGGTTTAGTTTTCACACAGTGCCACTATCGTCTGCATACACACTGTCTTGTACATCAATGTGTAGTTGTACATAAAGTGTAGTTACACATCACTGAGTACCTGGACATCACAGTGTACATCAATGTGTAGTTAGTTACACATCACTGTGTAGTTCTATATTAATGTGCAGATAGTTACACACCACTGTGTACCTGGACATTTCTGTGTAGGTGTGTGTATCCAATCGTTTCTCAGTATTTATAATCAGCTCAGGTCAGCCTTGCTCATCAGTCAACATTTAGTGACAGGTCACGACAGGCTTCCGCTAGCCACTGGTCAGTAATGGTCGTAAGCAGACGGCGACTCGTGTCACTCAAGTTGAAGTTTCTTGATACAAGCAACAAATCATAAGTCCCGTTTTCAAATTCTAGTGTTTTTTGTTTTTTGTTTTTTTTGTCAGTAACTCTGTAGTACAAAAACATTCAGGACACTTCAATGTTACTTAAAACTTAATAACATTAATAAAGTTATCTCTTATACTCCCCCCCCCCCCCCCCCATTTTTTTGTCCTTTAAACTTGTCGTCATATGCGGCCCTTTTTATGACATAATATTGAGCCTCACCGATAGACCTACGTTGAAGCCTCACCCGTGGCCTCACTGTCGAGTGGGCCCTTCTCAGTTTACAGGACCATCAGTGTGCCTGTTTTCTCAATTAAGAGGTGTTTAGTCTTGAGTGCATTGACACCTTGCTCACGATGTAAGCAGTTATGTATATCTGTTCCCACTTAGGTCTTTAGATCACATCTTTGGTACTCTCTCACACACACACGCTCACACACACACGCGCACACACACACACGAGTGCCCTAAACGCCGAGGTTTCTCAAAGCATCCCCAGCTGTGTAGCTGGCAGGGGGAACGAATTCCAACGAATCGCTTTCCATCGTCGTGACCTTCCTCCCGAACTTCGGTGGCTCAGACGCACCATGCCTCAAGAATGCTGGTGAGAATTCCTCCAGAGAGTCATGAACCAGGGCTAGATACTTTTATCTCCTAAATAATACACCAGGGGGGACTACGCGTGGGGGGGGGGGGTGAATAGGCGCGTGCGGGTGTGGGTGCAAGGAATGGGCGAGGAGAGGAGTGGTACGATTTAAATGTCCTACCATCTGGCAAATTGTTCAACCCCTTTTGAAGTCCAGACTCTGAATGACTAACTTGACTAACCTGAACATGGGCTAACTGGATAGTGACCAATTTAGATTGTACATTGAGTGTTGTTTTTTTTTTCTTTTGTTAGCGTGTGATCCAAACAGCTTTTAATATCACCTGGTGAGTGACCACTAAAGACACCCGAAGATTGACCACTAAGCACACACTGATATTGACCCATGAGAATGGTCGCAACTCGTGTGAACGTGTTATATATATAGAGAGAACAAACGTTTATTGTAGAGACTCACATGGTCAGACTGGGACTCAGGAACACATGTGTCTGGGGGACAAAACTGTGTGCTGTTAGGAAATATGTAAATTAGTTTTCTTATAAAACATGTTTCTAATTATCTGGCGCTGCCAGGACAGAGTCATTAAATGAAAATAATTCTGTGCGTATCACACGAACCGCTATAAACTGTACTATAGAACTATACATATACCTTTTGTAAGATGTTTGTGTGCTGTTAGGAAATATGTAAATTAGTTTTCTTATAAAACATGTTTCTAATTATCTGGCGCTGCCAGGACAGAGTCATTAAATGAAAATAATTCTGTGCGTATCACACGAACTGCTATAAACTGTACTAGAGAACTATACATATACCTTTTGTAAGATGTTTGTCTAATTATTTATAACTATGTATATACTTATGTTTAGTATAAAAGATACAGTTATTGAACTATTTTCAGTTCTAAAAAGAGTTTGGACTTGTTTGAATGCCTTTACGATTTTCTTACGGATTATCGTTTACAGCTAACGCCCCAGAGTCGTGACCTAGATGTTACGGATACCTGGTGCCGTGCATTCAGGCCACAAATTACACGTGGATCTGTTGACTGTGTCTTGGATTTCTTCCCCGGAGCCTGGTATGGAGGAAATAAAATGACACCTACCGACAGATCGATATCTATTGTGTTTGAACTCAACGCGAGCCTTTGCCGTGTTTTCTCCTAATGGCGGCTCTAAATCCAGCCTGAATTACTTCCCCGTTCCTTTCCTATTAACTCCCTTTATGTCCACTCTTCTACAAGTCCTAACCAAATTAAGAATGCGTGAAAGATGTGGAACTGCGTATTATATCTAAATAAACATCTATATCATAATTTAGATCTATATTACAGTTATATTAGCCTGTTGTACAATTTTAATACATTTCTTTTAGTATTTGTCGCCTATTTCATAAGGTACTCGATTTGTGAGTCGGGTGTTTAAGAAAGCCTTTTATCATAATACCAAATACTATTTTAAAAAGATCAGACTATAAATTGTGATTCATTAGCCTACTACAAATATCCTACTTAGAACGGTTTTATCTAATGAAAGTCACAACATAGGAATACCCGTTAACAGCGTTTGGCAGCGTTCTCTTTCTTTTACAAAGTGCGCATATTTATTCATTTCTCGAGGATTTCTATTCCTGTTCCGACACCACTTTATGTTAAGTCTTATTCTGACCGTCGGTTAAAAATTTATCTTAATCCGATTTTATTGTAGTGCTCGTCCCTGAGGCCCTGGTTTACTCTTCAGTGGTCATCGCCCCGTATCTTCTGAACTGTGTACTGTTTGTGTGTTCCTTCTCTTTCCCAGTGTCAAGTATCTCCTGACCAGTGTCTGTGTCCACACCTTAATGTGGGCATCCATCTTCCTCCTGTCTTGAGTCTCTCCTCCATCCAGCCAATTATCTTTATTAATGTAAATCTGGTTTATTTCGCCCCGAGCTCGTCTTATGATAACCGGCTTGTTAGGCGATCTGCCTTGAACTCCGCGCGGCTGTCTCGCGTATAGGCCTCGGATGAATGTCTTGTTGGACTGTTCTGCATTAGTCTCGTGAGATATTCGAACTATTAACATTAGCCTTTGTGAGATTTTTTGGAATTCTTTGCTTTAGGCTAAATGATGGCTAATGAAATAATGTATTTAACATAATGCTCGCATATGCGTGAGACCAAACTGGGCCATTTATCTTCAAATACGAAAACAAAAACTAATACAATACTCAAAAAGGCACAAAGATAAAGGCGAATTCCTTGTTCCTTAGAGCAAAGTTCCCCTTTCAGACCTTGTGATCTATGGGGCAGACGATATAAAGGTCATCTGTTTCTGTGGCCCACGGTTAACGAGGGTGTCATGTGGCCAGCACAACGATCAACCACCTTTACTATCACCTGACTAATGTCAGGTAGCCATTTAGGCTGGGTGGACACGGAGGCTCCAGTCTTTACCAGGATTCGAACCAGGGACCTCCGGATTAGAAGGCAAGCGCTTTACAGCTCAGCCACAGTGCCCTTGTTCCATATGCTAGGGCGAATTTGTACAAATACCCCTTCTTCCCTAGTGCTATTAGATCATAGAATGGGTTGCCTGAGTCAGCCAGAAAAAAACAATGACTTGGCAGAATTTAAGTTTTAGATTTAGCATGCATAATCATATTGGCTTAAGAACACGCGTTGGACGTAATCATCTTTTTTGAAGTAACGTCTGTATTTGATAAGATAAGATCAATTGTTTTGCATCCTTGATATTTACAAATCTAAAGTAAATGTTGATC
The DNA here is from genome assembly GCF_947242115.1 of Biomphalaria glabrata. Classification (NCBI taxonomy): domain Eukaryota; kingdom Metazoa; phylum Mollusca; class Gastropoda; family Planorbidae; genus Biomphalaria; species Biomphalaria glabrata. Next base: position 34,325,694 of record NC_074714.1, read on the forward strand.
TTCATACGGTGTTATTACATTTTGGGATTTGATAACTAAGGTTAAGTTTTAGTAATTTTAGGAAATAAACTGGATACTGCTTCATCATGGTGAGTGAAGTGCATCTGACATTTCTGACTGGATGACATTGTTAGTCAAACGTTCAATTTGTTTTCTGATTTCTTTGTTTTAATTTTGGAAGCGAAATGTTATTTGCTATTTTGTTTTATTCTATTTGAAGTGTTCCCTCTAAAATTCAATCAGAGTAATCTGCTCTTTATTTACACTTGAATTTTTAACATCCCACGATTTACTAAGAGAGAAAAAGAAGAAAATCAATAGGAAGAAATATGATAACGAAATAATGAAACCTTTCAAAAAAAAAAAAAAAAAAACGAAAATAAAAAGTTTGAAAATCACTATTTCAACTAAAAAGTGAAAATTACTCATGCTAGTTTTAACAGAACAAAACTTACATAATTACAATCACTTGGACCAGTGTCTTCATTATATCATCTTTTCAAGCAAACGATTTTTAACCTGGTACTTCCTGTAATGTTCCCACAGGACACAGTTACTACATCTTTCCGCGCGTGTTCTGTTTTTGGTTCCTCCCTAACACCATTGGTTGTCATTGATGCTTTTTGTTTCGAAGAGAGCGACAGTGAGATGTATGTGGAGTTAGGATCGAAGGGTGTTTTCATTTGTTTGTGTGGGTAAGTCCAAGTTTTTACTGACCCGGAAACACCGAAAGCCATGCCTGCTTTTAACACATGGCCTTATAGCCATATTAATGTAATCCGCTTTTGGTATTTAATGCTTGGATATCACTAGTTTTAATAATTGAGTGTAATCTAGAGCACATCACGTGAGCGATTTCGTTTTGTAATTAAACTCGCCTCGTTTTGGCAGTGATGTCCAGACTTAGCACACAGATCGTTCCTCCGCTTTTGAAATATTCATGCGCGCTGACGACGTGGCTGGTGAAATATCGCTGCTGGTCATCACACTTATCCCCGAAACTGCTGACCGGCCTATCACTTCTGATCTTCTAGGGTGTCCTAGGTTTGGACACACCATCCTACTGACTACTCGCAGTCTTTTAAGGGCTGCTTTATCTCCTTTCTTCTAGACATTAGTTCATTCTATCTTCTGTTATGCATACTTCCTTCTAGATATTTGTTCATTCTATCTTCTGTTATGCATACTTCTTTCTTCTAGACATTAGTTCATTCTATCTTCTGTTATGCATACTTTCTTCTAGATATTAGTTCATTCTATCTTCTGTTATGCATACTTTCTTCTAGACATTAGTTCATTCTATCTTCTGTTATGCATACTTTCTTCTAGATATTAGTTCATTCTATCTTCTGTTATGCATACTTTCTTCTAGATATTAGTTCATTCTATCTTCTGTTATGCATACTTTCTTCTAGATATTAGTTCATTCTATCTTCTGTTTTGCATATTTCTTTCTTCTAGATATTAGTTCATTCTATCTTCTGTTTTGCATATTTCTTTCTTCTAGACATTAGTTCATTCTATCTTCTGTTATGCATACTTTCTTCTAGATATTAGTTCATTCTATCTTCTGTTTTGCATATTTCTTTCTTCTAGATATTAGTTCATTCTATCTTCTGTTTTGCATATTTCTTTCTTCTAGACATTAGTTCATTTGATCTGGATAGGAGCTTGGGAAGAAAATGAATATGTAGTAGACATTCACCTCAGTGACAATTTTTATGAGATTTCTTTCTTTGTCTATCACTAGATGTTTTAAAATGTAATAGGCACCGATTTTAATGAAGTACCTCATTATCCATAAATGAATATACAATTCATCATTTAGAGTCTAATAGTTCATTGCGATGTTTCGCTACATTTGTAAAACAAATTCCCTTATGGATAATAAAGATTATTATTATTTATTTATTATTATTATTTTATATTGTTGTCAACACACTATTTTATAACGCACCAGTTCAGATGTTAAAGTGAATGCCCGTGTGACATGCTGAGATCTTTGCTAGATTACTTGTTGTTCGATCCTGTAATTATTACACACTGTTTCAGGTACCCAATTTATGTACGAGTTACCCAGTTTTTTTTTATGTACGAGTTACCAAGTTTTTTTTTATGTACGAGTTACCCAGTTTTTTATGTACGAGTTACCCAGTTTTTTTTTATGTACGAGTTACCCAGTTTTTTTTTATGTACGAGTTACCCAGTTTTTTATGTACGAGTCACCCTGTTTATGTACGAGTTACCCTTTTTATGTACGAGTTACCCAATTTTTTATGTACGAGTTACCCAGTTTTTTATGTACGAGTCACCCTGTTTATGTACGAGTTACCCAATTTTTTATGTACGAGTTACCAAGTTTATGTACGAGTTACCAAGTTTTTTATGTACGAGTTACCCAGTTTTTTATGTACGAGTTACCACCAAGTTTATGTACGAGTTACCAAATTTATGTACGAGTTACACAGTTTATGTTCGAGTTACACAGTTTATGTACGAGTTACACAGTTTATATACGAGTTGACCTATTTATGTACGAGTTACACAGTTTATGTACGAGTTACCAAGTTTATGTACGAGTTACCAAGTTTTTTATGTACGAGTTACCCAGTTTTTTATGTACGAGTTACCACCAAGTTTATGTACGAGTTACCAAATTTATGTACGAGTTACACAGTTTATGTTCGAGTTACACAGTTTATGTACGAGTTACACAGTTTATGTACGAGTTGACCTATTTATGTACGAGTTGACCTGTTTATGTATAGTTACCCTGTTTGTAAACCTTTCCATTATGTCTATATATTATCTTCAGTCCAAGTTTTATTTCTCCCCATGATCCCCCTAGACCCGGGGTCGGCAACCTGCGGCTCGCGAGCCACATGCGGCTCTTTGGATGTGAAGATGCGGCTCTTTAGTTCCTTTCGCAAATATTCTTTATTTTATCGGAATTTTTTTTTTTAAAGTTTGAATCGTTGAATTAGGATTAGGCACCGAATATATCTCTCAGCCACTTGTACTCGCTTTTCACCACACCCCTCCCCCATTACACGTATCGTCACTGTTGTTGTCAGCACATCAGAAGCTCTTGGTCGTTTCTAAGTACGTTTTAATTCGCTATCGACGCAAGACGAATTGGCATCTTCACCACTCTCCTTGGCTGGGACGTATAGCAAGTAAGTGAGTTAGAAGCGATTAACTTCTACAAGTTAGAAGCAGTCTACAAGTAATGCTATTATGGCAAGCTTTGCGGTACTACTAGAAATTGCACAAAAATCAAACCATTTAAAGTTGTTAAAGACTGCTTCCTTCGTGCATCTGAAGAACTGTTTCGTGATTTAAAAAAAAACAGAAATCTTGAAATTAAAAAAATCAAAGATTTGCCACTATCTGCTAAAACAGTACAAGATAGAATAGCTAACATGTTTTCAAATGTAACATATTGGCAGGTGGAAGATATTCTACTTTCTTCTGTCTTATCATTTGCTATAGATGAGTCTTGTGACATAAAAAAAAAATAAAGGGGTAACATCGATTCTTCGGAGCAAAATAAACCATGAAATTCATTCTTACGTTTCACTGCATAATAAACCAAACCATGAAGCGCTTTGTGCCCAAACATTTTCAGCCGAAATAGTTGAGGTCATAAATTTGGTAATCAGGATTGTTAACAGCATCCTGTCAAAAGCACTCTACCATAGTCAGTTTAAAGAATTATTAAAGGAAACGGAGACTCTTTCTTCCCAATAAAGTGCAATGGCTTTCCAAAGGTTAAAACGTTTTGCTTTGTGCTTGAATGAAATAAATACATTCCTAAATGATAATGACATTAATCACCCTGAATTAGAGAACAACAAATGGTTGCAAAAAAATTACTTTATGGTGGATATAACAATGAAATTAAATGAGCTGAATCTACAACTGCAAGGAAAGTAAAACCCAGTGTGATAGAAGAATTCGTTTGTTTTAAAGAAAAACTATTTTTGCCAAAAATATATTTCAGAGTGGCAATGTCTAAAACAGAATCAGAGCAACTTTTGATACGAATTATTTTAGCTTAGCACAGTAATAAACAAAATCTAAGATGAATTTCTTGATAGATTTGAGCAGTTCAAAACCAACCATTCTGTCATTCCAAGTAAATCCTCTCAACACAAACAGTAACGAAATCCACATTGATCATTTTGGAATTGATAATAGAAATACAATTGATCGATTTAAAAAGTAAAGTTTTCTGGAGAGGAAAATGTACAGAGTTAAAACTCAAGTTGGAAGAGTTGGAGGTACAGAACTGTTGTAGCCTATGTAACACGAGTGGACAGCTTTAAAAGGAATGCCGCGAGTTGATGAGTTGAATAGTCTTCCAGATTGCTACAGTTCGGTGAAGAAGTTGGCATTTGGAGTGCTGACTATCTTTGGATCGACATATTCGTGCGAGCAAGCTTTCTCTTGCATAAATATAATTAAAAGTAAAGTAAGAAACCAACTAAAAATTGAAAATTTACAGTCGCGTTTGAAACTAAAAATAAGCTATGAGCTAAATGTATCCAAGATCGTAGGGCCATCGCTCCAATTTGCTTAATTGTTTGTGTCACAACATACATGATGCAAGATGTCACGATGTGTTGTGATGCCGGGGATTTTACTTGAATTCAATAGTTAACAAAAAATGAAGATCTAGAATCACAATTGACGATTCTTTGATAAAACAAAACTCTGGAACTTTATTTAAACATAACGTAAGTACAGCTTATGTACAAATTATAAATCAATGAGCATGAAACATATTACAAAGGCTTTTCAAACAGAGCTCTTAGAAACGTGACTATCTACAAGAACCATATTTTATCGACTCCCGTTACTTTCTTACACCCGCCAATTCTCTGGCGCTAACTCTTTTCAAAAAATGTCTTTGTTTAATTCAAATCAACCAATAGATTTCAAACATACTAATTACGTCCCTTGGGTAAATCCTGACTTGAATGTCAAGTGTCTAAATTTGAGGGGTAAATCCCGAGACTGGTGTCGAGGGCTTATATTTCTTTACAAATGAGAAATGTACACACAATTCTATAATGTGATCTGTGACAGTTTGTTATTGAAGTACAATTTAGTGTTATCAGTGAATGTTTAACTGTTTTAGTTGTTTCCTAAATTTATTTTTTTGAAAAACACTACTTATATAGGAATAAAAAGTTTCATTTTTTTTCATAAAAAAGTGTGTAAGTACTATTTATTGTTGGCAAGAGAAAAATATTGTGGCTCTTTAAAAAAGTTAGAATTGTGTAAATTCCAATTTTCGGCTCTTCCGACTCAAAAGGTTGCCGACCCCTGCCCTAGACCAGCCTGAGTCCAAGTTTGTCAGGTCAACATGAAGCTGCCACTGCTGACTTTCACGACACTCTTGATTGGCTCTAAATAGACCGCCTCTGATTTCATGGGCGTTAGACACGTGACCATTGTTGATTTTGCTGATTAGTTCCCTCCCCTATCTTCCCGATTGAATCCCCTCCTCTTCCCTTAAAAAAAACGTTCTGACCCACTAATAAATAAAGTACTCTGGCTAGTGCCTCCTAACTGATGGCCGTTTGCACACCGTCAGTCGCTGATGGCTAATGAAATCAATTGAAGCGGCTTTGTGATGGCTGGATGTACGATCTTCTTCCCGATGAGGTAAATAAATAAAGTCGATCGGAACGTCAGTGATTGGATAGATTTAAATTTGACGGAAGAAAAATGGCCACCAAAAGTTTGTTTTCGAATTGTCATTTCAAACGGAACTATTGTTATCTCTCTTTGGTCATTTTTATCCAGGTAAATACTTTGGTAAGAAATAAGCACAACAAAGGAAGATTTGTTTTTTACTGACCTTATTTTTTTTGTCAACCCCATTTCAAATAGAATCTAAAAATCAATGCATGTAATTGACTTCATCTCATCAAAGAAATGTAGCGCCATGCCCCGTTACAAAATCAGTCAATGGTGTTGGCTTATAATGGTATATGTGTGAGAGAGAGAAAAAGCGAGAGAGATTAAAATAACAGTTCAAAGCTTGTTTTTGAGAGTATTGTCACGTGACACGTTATTACTTTTTTTTTCTTTACAAAACTTCTATAAACTCAATCCGTCTGTCTGTCTGTCTGTTTGGTACAAATCTTGTGCAAGTTATTTCTCTCACTTCCAAGTCTCGGATCAAGCTGAATCTTTGCTCGATGTTGATGATAACACACGAATCAATCAAACAAAAATAACCCATTATTTAATTAATTAGTTCTAAAATATTTTAATATAAAAATAGGAGATACATCTTGCATCATTGAGAGATATATCAGCAATTGTGCGATTTGTTTCCCTTCTATAAGCTTTGTTTGCTTGTTAAATGTCTTCGGTTGATGAATCAGTACGTTTTAATTGTCTATTGATCAAGAAAAACATAATAGACTTCGAAATATTGTTCATGGCAGAATACAATAAAAAAAAGGGGGAGGTAACTTTTAAAAACTTTTTGACCCATTCAAATTTTTGTCTCCTACCATAAAGAACACTATCAACTAAAGAGATCATATAGTCACGCATTACATAAGACTTCTCGTTTCTAATGCACCAGGTGATTGACATACCAATTCAGACCCGCGGGTCATATCCGGCTACTAGTTTATGTACTGTATTTATACCTGGGCTCGTGATATCGCTTTTATTCTGCAGTGTTTCCCCACTGTCTCTGTTCTTTTACCCCACCCGTCAGATCTGTGCGTGTCTCCCCCCCCCCCCCCCCGTATACTCCTTGCTATCTCACTATCACTCCGAGTCACAGCGCCATCTATTGGTCTCCTTGTTTCTAAAACTTCTGATGATGATGTACATAGGCGGAGGAGTAGTACACGTCCTGGGTGGCCCGGTGTGTGGCCCGGTGGGTGGCCCGGTGGGTGGCCCGGTGTGTGGCCCGGTGTGTGAGAGCGTTCAGTCACAATGGTAAGAACTACGTCAGAATGTTTTATGGGATTAAGGGATGGAGATTTCATCTCTCGCGCTCTCTTTCATTCACTCTTTTTACTCTCTCATTCTCCATCGCACTTTCTCTCTCTCATTCTCTCTCATTTTCTCTTATTATCTCTCTTTCTCTAATTCTCTCACTCTCTTTCATTCTTTATCTTTTTTCTCCCATTCTCTTTATCTCTCTATTATCTCTCTTTTTGCGTTCTCTCTTTCTCTTATTTTATTCTTTTGCTCTCTTCCCCCTCTCTCTCCTCTCCCCCTCTCTCTCCTCTCCCCCTCTTTCTCCTCTCCCCCTCTCGCTCCTCTCCCCCCTCTCTCATCTCCCCCTCTCTCTCCTCTCCCCCTCTCGCTCCTCTCCACCTCTCGCTCCTCCCCCTCTCGCTCCTCTCCCCCTCTCTCCTCTCCCTCTCTCTCCTCTCCCCCTCTCCTCTCCCTCTCTCTCCTCTCCCCCTCTCGCTCCTCTCCCCCTCTCTCCTCTTCCCCTCTCGCTCCTCTCCCCCTCTCTCCTCTCCCCCTCTCTCCTCTCCCCCTCTCTCTCCCCTCCCCCTCTCTCTCACATTCTCTCTCTCAGTCTCTATTAAACAAAGCAGTCATCTTTTGAGATGTCGTCAATCATCTCCAAATTCTGCTCCTTTAGGACGCTTGCAGTAAGGTCAGCGCGCGTGTAGTGTTCATGGACTACTTCAGTCTACGTGATATTTGGTCATTCAACAACACTTGGATCGTGGTCATTCAAGCTTTATCCAGTTAATCAGGTCACTTGGTTTGGCTGGATTCATTTCAAACGAAGCCAAATAATGTTTCAAATAAAACACCAACTTTGTGATTGAAGAAACTGGACACGGTCACATGCGTGCGTCCCTACCAACAGAGAGAAGAAACTGGACAGGGTCACATGCGTGCGTCCCTACCAACAGAGAGAAGAAACTGGACACGGTCACATGCGTGCGTCCCTACCAACAGAGAGAAGAAACTGGACACGGTCACATGCGTGCGTCCCTACCAACAGAGAGAAGAAACTGGACACGGTCACATGCGTGCGTCCCTACCAACAGAGAGAAGAAGCTGGACACGGTCACATGCGTGCGTCCCTACCAACAGAGAGAAGAAACTGGACACGGTCACATGCGTGCGTCCCTACCAACAGAGAAAAGAAACTGGACATGGTCACATGCGTGCGTCCCTACCAACAGAGAGAAGAAACTGCTCGGACTAGGGCTATACATATCTGGAGATACAACTTGGCTGAAGGGGAGAGGTAGGAAAGCCATCCATCGTCTGACGGAATAGAAAGCCAACGGGGGAATTATGCATATGGAATGTATATAAACATTCGTAGACATAAACACAGACACACACACACACACACATGCCTTATGCACCCACTTCCATACATTATTAGATGTGAGCTTGTATTTCAATGTTGTGTGAGTGTGTGCGTTGAATGTGGAGCTAAGAGACCTTTGATGATTGGACTTGAACAACAACAAAAGGCTTTTTTTTTTCTGTTTTCTTTCTTTCGGTTTCTCTTTTATCTTTCTACTTGTGTACGTCGTTACATTTCAAAGAGCAGGACAATAAGGAAGATTGAGTCAATATATAGAAGAATACTATTCAAACATCTAACAATTACATCAGGCTTGTTGATCTTGAAAATAATAAAGACAGTGTCGCAGAAAAAATATAACTGTAATCTGTCGCCAACACAAAAGCTGACTTAATAATAGACTTCGGCTTATTGTATTAGACCAACTATCTCTTTTCCTAACTTTGATACCGTCTGTAAGCCTAAACCCAGCATTAAAATCCAGGCACTGCAAATAATGGACATTTCTACTGTCCACTACAGCCAATTGACATTTCTACTATTCCCTACAGCCAATATATGTTTTCTACCGTCCACTGCGCTAAAGCCAAAGTACCTTTCTACTGTCCACTACAACCATTAAACGTCTCTAAAGCAGCTTGGTTTTCTAGCTCACTTATTAAAAGTGAGCCATGAACAAACATCGAAAGTTCTTCATCGATTAAATTGTATACACTTTTTACTGCAGTCGCTAAACATTTGTTAACCTTGACATATAGCAACGTAAAGTAACGGGGCCCCCGATCATCAAACTTTATAAACTAAATCTGAAAACAGAATGCAGTGAGCGACTTTCAGTTTAGACAAGCCTGTGGGACCAGGAAATTGTTAGCCTCAGGCCATGGTCGTTCTTATCCTGGTATGACCCTTCTGTTTGAGTCAATGAAATCACTTTCACTCCAGCTTACAGTAGTGGCCATCCACAAGGGCCACACGCGAGGCCGTTGTCGTTATGTTCTTCCCAGGACTCCATTCTCCCTCCCCCATTTTTCATCCATGGTCCCTCTTTTTTTTTTTTTTAAATGCACAACAGTATTAGAAATTGACCAATCAACATTGAGACGTGATCAACAAATGGGTTCAAAACTTGGATCGAATCAGCGTGAATGTATGTGTTTGTAGACAAGTGTGTGTGAACAAGTGTGTGTGTATGTGAACAAGTGAGTGTGAGTTATTGTGGGGGAGGGGGCGAGTTGAGCATAGAAGTGAACCTCCCAGCCACCGAGAAGGTCCGAGGACACTATAATCTTCATGGTCGGACTGGTGTGTCCGCGCGGTTTAGTATTTAGCTCCAGGGCTTTATGTATTATAATTAGATGGTAATTAGGCGACTCTGTGTGCCAGGAGAGCTGCCCAAGGAGGAGATAAAACGGACACCGACTTTGTGACTCTTTTTTTTTTATTTCCTGCTCAGTCCTGGGCTAACATTCCTGAGGTCAGTTATTATCAGATAGTTTATGACCCTGGCTTTGGTCAGAAGTGCTATAACCCGATCCATAGGAAACTTGAATTATCCGTGGAATGTAGTCTATTGCATCTTTCGCTAAGGAGGCGGCACTGTTCTGTGGCTCATCTATGTGGCTATGTCTGTTGATATTACACAGTAAGCATTTATGTGACTCGTGACAACAAAATAGTCTGTAGTAATGATACATAACTCTAAATCTTAAGAACGAAATTTAACTTTGCTATAACAATGAAATCTATAAAATGTAACGTTGAAACTCTTGAATCAAGAATTTCAAAAGAAATTACAACTTAGTTGCTTGTGAGTACAAAAGAAGTACCGGTACAAAGACTTTAAATAGTAGGTCTCAAGTGGACAGTAGACATCTAAATTCTAGTGCAGCAGTGTATTATTGAAGTACTGAATGATCTATGGTAAAATTAGTGCATAATAATATTAATTTTAAATTAAGTCATTATATAGATCTTTATTTAGAATCAACGTATACGTGTTCACACATTTCTTCTTCTTCGTTCTCATTTGACATGTCGGAGAGTTCAGATCTGTAATCCTATATCTGAGATGAACTGCACAGTGGTTTCCAGATCAGGCAGTTGTCCACATATTATTTGTTCTAAAGGAAGGTTTTGGGGCCAGTTAATTGTTCGGGCCTCTTGATATAGTATGCAGCTTTGAAGGACATGGTCAGCATTCTCTGGTGATGCCCCACAAGGGCAGGTTTCGCTCGTCCCGACTTAAAGCTTCCTGAACATATGTTGTCTCATTCTGTTGTGTCCGGTTTTGAGTCGAAAAATTATGTCGAGATAGCTTGGAGGAGCTACCATCTTCTGCCAAGCACGCCCCCAGGTGGCGGATAAGTGAAAACCCCTATATAAGGGTTAGTTGTGAATATCAAACACAGCCGTGGACCAACTGCTTTGCAGTCATGGAGGATGGAGGGGGGGGGGGTATTCCTGTGGTTAGAATATTCACTTAAAACATCTAAAAAATCCAGGGAAATGATTGCAAAAAGCGAGCATAAGGCGCTTAAACTCTAAACCCGGGTAGATGAAACTCCTTAACTACGGATAGTAATTCATCTAGGAGAGACAACTCTGAAACAAATCAACTGCTGCCTTGCAGATGATCTTGGATGATCAAAGGCTATGGGAGCACACCCAGAAAGAAAATCAAGCTGAAGTCGGAGTCAATGGGCCTCCTGGCGCATAACACTTCTTCATCTATAAATATTGGCATAAAATTCTTGCTCATTTTACAGAGGCACAATAAACATTTAAATTGTAGAGAAAATGGTTTAGCCACCACTTGACGTACGTAAGTGACGATATAATTTGAGACTCTGAATAATCAGAGCACGTTTACAGCATCGTTAATAGAAGCTGGACGAGACGACATTCATCGTCACAGCGAAACAGTTTGCTTTTTTGTTACAAAGCTTATATCGACTCAGTCTCTCTGTCTGGTAAAAAGTTTGAACGTATTTTTTCCCATTCTCGGATCAGGTTGAAACTTTGCACACAATTATTTCATTGAACATGACAAGACGTAAATCAATTTTAAAAATTAAACAATTAGTTCGTTAATTATTGGTGATTAATTATTTTGTTGAGTAATGCGAGATCAGATGAGAGATTTGGATATAAATATAGGACACGTTTTGTTCTTCCACTTCCTATACTCGAAAAAGTTTAAATTTTACATAATTATTCATAGTCGATAACAATATACGAATCAATCCAAAAAAAGTAACTAATTAGTTAAACATTTGGTACTAATTAATTAATTTTGTTTTAGCAGAAAGGGCGCTAAACCCTGTAATTTTCAGATAAATGGCAGTAATTAGCGGTTCTTTCCCAAAAATAAACTTTTTTTTTCTTTTGCTTGTTTGGTACTGGTCATTTGTTTTTCTTTCAGGATTGTTTATATGTCTGTCTCTTCCCCCCCCCCCCTTTTTTTCCCTTCTTTTCAAACATCTTTTAATTAATGGCATTTTTCAAAACTTCGAATTGTAATCTCTAATTCTTTTTTTTTTATTATTTCACTCTCTACCTCCACTCCCACTCTCTCTACCTCCAAAGCCAGTCTCTCTCTACTCCACTGCCACTCTACTTCCACAGCTACACTCGCAACCGCCAGGTCGCATTCCCTGTCTAAAACACTGAACACAATACGTTTGAATTCCTGAAATCGTAACAAATTTATTTTTATTTCAATTTCAGAGCAAGATGTCCTAGCTCAGAGTCATGACAACCAAACGGATAACAGTCCTCTGGACAAACTTCTTGACCAGGTTTTTGTTCGTCTTTCTCTTGGGGACGAATCTTCTGGTCGACGCTACACATGGCCTTCAAAAATCTGCCAGTGTGTACAATGTGACCGAGTTCCACCGTGCCAACCTCCTGTTGAACCATATAGCGTTCAATCCCAAGACTCAAGATGTATATGTTGGAGCTGTGAACTACCTCTTTCAGTAAGTAGGATTTAGCATTGGTTTAGTTCTTTGAATCTCTCTCTCTTTATAGTAGGGCTTGTCTCAATATAAGGGCTTGTCTCAGTGTTAGGCCTTGTCTCAATATATTAGAGCTTGTCTCAGTGTTAGGCCTTGTCTCACTATAAGGGCTTGTCTCGATGTTAGGCTTTGTTTCAGTACTAGGACTTCTCTCAATTCATTCTATGACTTTGGCTCTCTATCATTCTATGACTTTGGCTCTCTATCATTCTATGACTTTGGCTCTCTATCATTCTATGACTTTGGCTCTCTATCATTCTATGACTTTGGCTCTCTATCATTCTATGACTTTGGCTCTCTATCATTCTATGACTTTAGCTCTCTATCATTCTATGACTTTGGCTCTCTATCATTCTATGACTTTGTCTCTATCATTCTATAACTTTGGCTCTCTATCATTCTATGACTTTGGCTCTCTATCATTCTATGACTTTGGCTCTCTATCATCTAATTTCTGTTCAGTAAATACACGACAGAAAGTTCCTATTTTAAATCAATGTGTTTATATAATCAACAATCTCTTAAAATAAAATGTTCGCACCCACCAAACGTACCATTTTTATTTTATTTCTAAGTACCGGTACATTATAGTCATATTTATTTCAAGAATTTAAGCTACGGATATGAAAACAAAGTTAGTGACAGAGTTCTCCGTCAGACATGTCATACTTGTAACACCGAAGAGAGTAGAAGGAAGAAACGAAACATATGACATTCTTGAGCCAATAGAAATGTACGTTGTGAAGTGGATGGATGAACTTGCTTCTAATGCACTTCGTTGTAGATCAGAAAAGAAAACAAAATCAATCTACGTGGCACCAATACAAAGGGAAAAAAAACATTAGAGTTGAAGACAAACATACCGTCACCAGCAAGTATTTAGAACAGACTAATTGCTTTATGTGAACATGTCAGTTGCGGTACTGAAGTCTTGACGTTATGACATCTTGAGAAAATCAAAACTCTAAAGGCAAGTAATAGAATGAAATAGATCAAATAAAGGAAAAAGATCTTACAATCTTATAAAGGCCTTTGTAGTATTAAACATTCAAGGGTGCTATTAACAATCAATATTGGGAGTTTACATAAAAAGTTTGAAGAATGTGTTCTTACACTATGATAACTTACTTCTCACTCAGTTCTATCTAACACACTCGATTTTTGTCATAACCTGAAGGTGCTGCTCATTCAGTTAGTTGTATCTAATACACTCGACTTTTGTCATAACCTGAAGGTGCTGCCCATTCAGTTAGTTGTATGTAATACACTCGACTTTTGTCATAACTTGAAGGTGCTCCCCATTCAGTTAGTTGTATGTAATACACTCGACTTTTGTCATAACCTGAAGGTGCTCCCCATTCAGTTAGTTGTATGTAATACACTCGACTTTTGTCATAACCTGAAGGTGCTCCCCATTCAGTTAGTTGTATGTAATACACTCGACTTTTGTCATAACCTGAAGGTGCTCCCCATTCAGTTAGTTGTATGTAATACACTCGACTTTTGTCATAACCTGAAGGTGCTCCCCATTCAGTTAGTTGTATGTAATACACTCGACTTTTGTCATAACCTGAAGGTGCTCCCCATTCAGTTAGTTGTATCTAATACACTCGACTTTTGTCATAACTTGAAGGTGCTCCCCATTCAGTTAGTTGTATCTAATACACTCGACTTTTGTCATAACTTGAAGGTGCTCCCCATTCAGTTAGTTGTATGTAATACACTCGACTTTTGTCATAACTTGAAGGTGCTCCCCATTCAGTTAGTTGTATGTAATACACTCGACTTTTGTCATAACCTGAAGGTGCTCCCCATTCAGTTAGTTGTATGTAATACACTCGACTTTTGTCATAACCTGAAGGTGCTCCCCATTCAGTTAGTTGTATGTAATACACTCGACTTTTGTCATAACCTGAAGGTGCTGCCCATTCAGTTAGTTGTATGTAATACACTCGACTTTTGTCATAACCTGAAGGTGCTCCCCATTCAGTTAGTTGTATGTAATACACTCGACTTTTGTCATAACCTGATTGTGCTCCCCATTCAGTTAGTTGTATGTAATACACTCGAATTTTGTCATAACCTGAAGGTGCTGCCCATTCAGTTAGTTGTATGTAATACACTCGACTTTTGTCATAACTTGAAGGTGCTCCCCATTCAGTTAGTTGTATGTAATACACTCGACTTTTGTCATAACCTGAAGGTGCTGCCCATTCAGTTAGTTGTATGTAATACACTCGACTTTTGTCATAACCTGAAGGTGCTCCCCATTCAGTTAGTTGTATCTAATACACTCGACTTTTGTCATAACCTGAAGGTGCTGCCCATTCAGTTAGTTGTATGTAATACACTCGACTTTTGTCATAACTTGAAGGTGCTCCCCATTCAGTTAGTTGTATGTAATACACTCGACTTTTGTCATAACCTGAAGGTGCTCCCCATTCAGTTAGTTGTATGTAATACACTCGACTTTTGTCATAACTTGAAGGTGCTCCCCATTCAGTTAGTTGTATGTAATACACTCGACTTTTGTCATAACCTGAAGGTGCTGCCCATTCAGTTAGTTGTATGTAATACACTCGACTTTTGTCATAACCTGAAGGTGCTCCCCATTCAGTTAGTTGTATGTAATACACTCGACTTTTGTCATAACCTGAAGGTGCTCCCCATTCAGTTAGTTGTATGTAATACACTCGACTTTTGTCATAACTTGAAGGTGCTCCCCATTCAGTTAGTTGTATGTAATACACTCGACTTTTGTCATAACCTGAAGGTGCTGCACATTCAGTTAGTTGTATGTAATACACTCGACTTTTGTCATAACCTGAAGGTGCTCCCCATTCAGTTAGTTGTATCTAATACACTCGACTTTTGTCATAACCTGAAGGTGCTGCCCATTCAGTTAGTTGTATGTAATACACTCGACTTTTGTCATAACTTGAAGGTGCTCCCCATTCAGTTAGTTGTATGTAATACACTCGACTTTTGTCATAACCTGAAGGTGCTCCCCATTCAGTTAGTTGTATGTAATACACTCGACTTTTGTCATAACCTGAAGGTGCTCCCCATTCAGTTAGTTGTGTGTAATACACTCGACTTTTGTCATAACCTGAAGGTGCTCCCCATTCAGTTAGTTGTGTGTAATACACTCGACTTTTGTCATAACCTGAAGGTGCTGCCCATTCAGTTAGTTGTATGTAATACACTCGACTTTTGTCATAACCTGAAGGTGCTCCCCATTCAGTTAGTTGTATGTAATACACTCGACTTTTGTCATAACCTGAAGGTGCTCCCCATTCAGTTAGTTGTATGTAATACACTCGACTTTTGTCATAACCTGAAGGTGCTCCCCATTCAGTTAGTTGTATGTAATACACTCGACTTTTGTCATAACCTGAAGGTGCTGCCCATTCAGTTAGTTGTATGTAATACACTCGACTTTTGTCATAACCTGAAGGTGCTCCCCATTCAGTTAGTTGTATGTAATACACTCGACTTTTGTCATAACCTGAAGGTGCTCCCCATTCAGTTAGTTGTATGTAATACACTCGACTTTTGTCATAACCTGAAGGTGCTGCCCATTCAGTTAGTTGTATGTAATACACTCGACTTTTGTCATAACTTGAAGGTGCTCCCCATTCAGTTAGTTGTGTGTAATACACTCGACTTTTGTCATAACTTGAAGGTGCTCCCCATTCAGTTAGTTGTATGTAATACACTCGACTTTTGTCATAACCTGAAGGTGCTCCCCATTCAGTTAGTTGTGTGTAATACACTCGACTTTTGTCATAACCTGAAGGTGCTGCCCATTCAGTTAGTTGTATCTAATACACTCGACTTTTGTCATAACTTGAAGGTGCTCCCCATTCAGTTAGTTGTATCTAATACACTCGACTTTTGTCATAACCTGAAGGTGCTGCCCATTCAGTTAGTTGTATGTAACACACCTGGGGTTCTGGGTTCGGATCTAGGTAAAGACTGGGATTTTGAATTTCGGAATTTTTAGGGCGACTTGAGTCCACTCAACTCTAATGGGTACAAGACTTTAGTTAGGGAAAAATTAGGCGGTTTGTCGTTGTGCTGGCCTGCTCGTTAACCGTTGGCTAAAACAATACATGTGACCATCATCTGCACTATAGGCCTGAAAGGGGAACTTTACTTTTATTTTTACTTTTACTTTTATTTTTACTTTTACTTTTTTTTTACTTATAATTGTACTTTTACTTTACTACTTGAGGAACAAATTTTTCTTTTTTACAATTCCTCCTATTAGCTGACAAATTCTTAATGGTCTCAAAAAGTGGTAGGCCCCCTACACAGGGTGGAACCTGGACACTTGGACATTTTGAAAACGTCTCTAACGATAACATTTGATACTTTATGTATATCTTTGGGACAAAAATGACTAAGTAATGGGCCACACAGCGAAAACTCTGGTTTGATCGTCATAATTTTTCAAAATATATTCATCTTATTATTAAATTTGGCAATTTTCAACACACTTCAGTGGGTATTCCCGCAGTCAGCTCCAATTTTTCTTTGTATTCAGTAAAGAGTTTAAATAAACATTTCTGTAGAAACGAGCTGCGACTGTAATAGAAAAACTTGATTCTGCAAAGCTCATTGGAAAGACTCATTGCCATAGTGAAGCATGACGAGAAATCTGTAGAATGGGCAGCACGAATTGATTTCAAACAACTTCCTTCTGTTACTTGTTTGGTTTTCAATTAGCAATCTGTGTCCATAACCTTAATGTTGTTGTAGTGTTTGTGTTGACTCAACGATATCTCTTCAATACGCCTTTCAAACAAAAAAAAAAAGAGATTTCTTATAAAAAAAGATATTTATTTAATAGTTAGGGGATTGTATAAATTTTTACAAAGCTTACGTTGACTCATTCTGTCTGTCTGTTTTTCTGTCTGTCTGGTAAAAGTGTGTGCTCGTCATTTTTCCCACACCCATTCTCGGATCAAGTTGATATTTTTCTATTTTGCTTGTTATTTGCTGTGTAGATTATTGCCGAAATATGTCTAATCGAGTGATACGTGACAGTCGTGCTATGAATCAAGTGATACGTGACAGTCGTGCTATGAGTCAAGTGATACGTGACAGTCGTGCTATGAATCGAGTGATACGTGACAGTCGTGCTTTGAATCAAGTGATACGTGACAGTCGTGCTTTGAATCAAGTGATACGTGACAGTCGTGCTTTGAATCAAGTGATACGTGACAGTCATGCTATGAATCAAGTGATACGTGACAGTCGTGCTTTGAATCGAGTTATACGTGACAGTCGTGCTATGAATCAAGTGATACGTGACAGTCGTGCTTTGAATCAAGTGATACGTGACAGTCGTGCTTTGAATCAAGGGATACGTGACAGTCGTGCTTTGAATTGATTGATACGTGACAGTCGTGCTATGAATCGAGTGATACGTGACAGCCATGCTGTACAGTCGAAGACACTACGAAATCATTTATTTCAAACAAATCTATGACACTACTACTACTGAATTATTCTATGTAATTTCATGCTTTGTCAGAGTCTGTACAGTGTCATATCTGAGTCTTTCTATACAATGTATGTCTACACCTCTACACCTAACTATACAATGTCTGACATTTAGTCTACATCTGACTTAATCTATGACCTTTCGTTTACATCTTACTTTACAATATATGACATTTCGTCTACATCTGACTTTATCTATGACATTTCGTTTATATCTTACTTTACAATCTATGACAATTAGTGTAGATTTTACTTTACAATCTATGACCTTTCGTTTACATATTACTTTACAATCTATGACATAGTCAATATCTTACTTTACAATCTATGACATAGTCAATATCTTACTTTACAATCTATGACATAGGCAATATCTTACTTTACAATCTATGACATAGTCAATATCTTACTTTACAATCTATGACATAGTCAATATCTTACTTTACAATCTATGACATAGTCAATATCTTACTTTACAATCTATGACATAGTCAATATCTTACTTTACAATCTATGACATAGTCAGTATCTTACTTTACAATCTATGACATAGTCAATATCTTACTTTACAATCTATGACATAGTCAGTATCTTACTTTACAATCTATGACATAGTCAATATCTTACTTTACAATATATGACATATTCAGTATTTTACTTTACAATCTATGACATAGTCAATATCTTACTTTACAATATATGACATATTCAGTATTTTACTTTACAATCTATGACATAGTGTACGTCTTACTTTACAATCTATGACATAGTCAATATCTTACTTTACAATCTATGACAGTCAATATCTTACTTTACAATCTATGACATAGTGTACGTCTTACAATCCAAACATCACATAGAAACTTGTGCACACGAAATATGTTTTCTTTTTTCAGACTGGATAAGGATTTATTTCAAAAAGTTCAAGTGAAGACCTTGAGACAGAAAAGGTCTGAGATCAAATCCTGCAGTGACAAAGAGCCTGGCCAGTTTACAGTGAACGAGAACATCAACAAACTTCTGGTGGTGGACCTGGTCAACGACACGCTCATCTCCTGCGGCAACTACTACTTCGGCAGCTGCGAGAAGCGCTCACTCAGCAACATCTCCTTCTTCGACCAAGAAGCTTACAACTGCATGCCCGTCATTGGGTTCCATCCCAACTCTTCCGTGGTGGGCTTCCTGGCTCCGGGGGTGCCTTCGAAAGCCGGCGAACCCCAGCCAACGTTGATGTACGTGGGCGTCTCCACGCCGGACAAGGATGAGCAGTTTAACATCTACGTGTACAGCAGCCGTAACCTCAACGACATGGATGTGCAGACCACCCCGGGCGCCGAGTTTTTGTTTTCGGGGATCCATTTCCCGGATTCCAGGAACAAAGAAATCTTCAAAGTGAAGAACATTCTGGGGTTCTCCTTCAAAAACTTCAGCTACAAAATCGGAATTCAGAAAGATGAAAACAACGAGACCCGAAATCACACGGTCATCGCCAGGGTGTGCCAGACTGACCGCAACTTCTACACGTACACTGAGATGGCCTTTCAGTGCCACGCCAATGGTGTCAACTACACCATCATGCAGGCCGGCGTCGTGGCCAAACCAGGGCGCGAACTGGCCCTGTTTCTTGGAGTGGACCTCAACAGCGAGGTCTTATTCACAGTTTTCTCGGCTGCGCCCCAGACACACGGCTATGTCCAGTCGGCTGTTTGCATTTTCCCATTGGAGTTCATTCGACGAAAGTTTACGGAAAACATCAAGCTGTGTCTGTCTGGAAAAGGAATCATAGGCGGAGGCCATCTTGGACGTTCCACACCCTGTGTGAATAAAATTGTAAGTATTGTTAACCTTTAAAAAAAAAAGAAAGTATTGTTAGCGCTTTAATTTTATTCATGGCACAAACCTCTCATTGGTAATAGCTAGATCCCTTTAGCAATGTCGAAATGCCAAGATTGTTTTCTGCATAACATAGGAAACTTTTTTTTTTAGTGCACAAATGTTTCCTATTTCGACTTGTGTGCCTTGGGTCGATTATTTCTGAGATTCCCCAGATTCATATATAGGTGGATACATCAACCAACGTTTGTTGTATTCTTGTAGCGACCTGACCACTCAAGCCTATATAGGTGGATACATCAACCAACTTTTGTTGTATTCTTGTAGCGACCTGACCATTCAAGCCTATATAGGTGGATACATCAACCAACTTTTGTTGTATTCTTGTAGCGACCTGACCACTCAAGCCTATATAGGTGGATACATCAACCAACTTTTGTTGTATTCTTGTAGCGACCTGACCATTCAAGCCTATATAGGTGGATACATCAACCAACTTTTGTTGTATTCTTGTAGCGACCTGACCATTCAAGCCTATATAGGTGGATACATCAACCAACT
Organism: Biomphalaria glabrata; assembly: GCF_947242115.1. Lineage (NCBI taxonomy): Eukaryota > Metazoa > Mollusca > Gastropoda > Planorbidae > Biomphalaria > Biomphalaria glabrata. The sequence continues at coordinate 34,345,938 of NC_074714.1, forward strand.
TGATCTATATCTATTAGTTGCAGATCTAGATCTCATTTGTTGAATAATTCTTCTTTTGTTTCATTATTAATTTGTATTAGGCATTTCTTGAAGGTAGTTTATTTCAATGTCCATGTCTGTTGTCCACTTTAGGCTGCAGGTAATGTCCAGGTAGACGATGACTTCTGCACTGGCCTGGAAGACATCCCTTACTTTGGCCCGGTAGTTGCTGATCTTCCCGCCTTAATCACCTTTAACAAAAGTGTAGAAATGACCTCCATGGCTGTGAGCACAACTGAAGAGTTCACTGTGGGCTTTCTTGGAACATCCGATGGAAGTGTTTATAAGGTAACGGACTTTTTAGACAATGAAACAGATGGTGACATCTAAAATAGGAAATGTCATTTGGTAAGCTGCCTAAACTGAGTTCTATTTGTGTTATGCTGAGTCATTGGAGGACATGGTTGTAGTGTAAACCACTTGAAACTAGCAAACATAGAAATCTCTTGAAACTAGCTAACTAAGTTATCTCTTAAAACACATGGCATTGATTCTAATGAAATGGGAGTTAACATAGTAATCTCTTGAAACTAGCTAACATAGCAATCTCTTGAAACTAGCTAACTTAGTAATCTCTTAAAACACATGGCATTGATTCTAATGAAATGGGAGTTAACATAGTAATCTCTTGAAACTAGCTAACATAGCAATCTCTTGAAACTAGCTAACTTAGTAATCTCTTAAAACACATGGCATTGATTCTAATGAAATGGGAAAGGTATGTAATAGTGGAGAACTTCATACATGGCTGAAAACTATAAATAGTTAGCTTTTTATTTTGATAAGTTTTGGTTTTTAAAAGTAATGATCATTTGTGTTCACTTTGGCCCTGCAGATTGTCTAAGATTTTCTGTTTCTAGCACAAAATAATGTCACACATGGAAAAAAAAAACATTAGACTATCACTCTAGGACTTCAAATGGACAACTAACTAGCGGTCATAAGGTCAAATTAATATGATGATTAACTGTCAGGCATTGATATATTGTTAAAATTATAATTCAATTCTTTTTTTATAGTTGGCAACAGTGAAGAACTTGGCATGGATTACTTTATCGTGACACTATCGACACATTCAATTAATAAATAAATATGGTTATACAAGTTTTGAGACTTGTTTCTAGAGTGTATTGGCAGTAAACTAGATGCTGGCAATTCAAATGAGCAGTGAGTAGGTTGGTTTCCTGACATCTGACCTCTACATTGGAAGTTGGCTGTTTACTCATGTACCTTGTATGTCCCCAGGTCTCCTTGGACTCCAATGTCACAGGCAACCTGTACGAGCAGGTCACGGTGACTCCAAATGAAGCGTTCCTGTCGGACATCTTCTTTGACAACCAGCAGGAACATCTGTATCTCCTCACCAGCTTCAGAGTAAGTTTTCTTTGAGCTCATTTGTGTCTTGTGTAGTTTTATATTGGGTTTCACTTTTCTGTCTAAAAACACATTTCGTTGCACACTTTCTTGCTGAAAACATATTGAAGCTTTAACTGAAGCAACATTTCAGTTAATTACGCAGAACTGAAATTCTATGAAACCCACACATCAGTTTATAAAACACATGGACATTATAATTCAATAAACACATTTGAAAACCCACACACCAAATTATTTAACCGATACATCTTCTACAGATCTATAAAGCGCACATCTGACTTCATTGTGAATACACTGATTAAACCTACACGCTTCCATTGAACTGGACGAATCATTCGGACTTGCTATTTATAGATTATCATCAGTTAGGAGCTTTTCTGTACTCCCCCGCCCCCCCCCCCTTTTTCTCTTTTTTTCTCTTTCCAAACTAATTCTCTTCCCAACCGCTGCCCAAACCATGTATATCTATATTATAAAGTAGAATGTGAGGGGTATGTATGTATGTATGTATGTTACTTATAGACATCAAAACCGCTTGACCAATCTTGATAAAACTAGGCAGGAATGTTCCTTGGGTACCAACTTAGACCGTAGTGTATGTATAGTAGCCCTAAAACAAACTTAAGACCCTCAAAAAAAATAAAGTTGTCCGACTCTATTACAGCTATAGTATTTTATGGATCTAGGCCATGTCTACAATGTTGACATGAGAAAAGATAGAAAGGATTTAGACCTAGATCTAATTTTAAGAAATACACTTTGCGCAGATAGTTTTTTACTTTGACACATGAAAATACAAAAGAAGATCCATTGATTTCATTATATAATAAAATTAACCTTCAATTTTGTGTTTCAAAAGCATTTTTTACATTAATTAGTTCCTTATATCTGTGATTACAGATTTCCTGACGAACATTCTTTCATTAGACAATTCCGTAATGAATCGCGTACTAAATATTAATTCGTTTAATTGTTTACTTTATAATCCCATCCCTAGATCTAAAACTCTAATTCAACTCTAAGATGATAAAACTTCTCTTCGCACAGATAGTTTTATACTTTAACACATTAACATATTAATTAAAGTCCATTCATTTCATATTTTGATCAAATAAACATTCAAATTTGGTTTTCTAAAGCTACATACATTTACGAAAGCCACGAAGCCGAGTTGAGATAGGCCTAGATCTATATTCATTCATGAATCGCGTACTAAAAATTATTTTGTTTAATTGTTCACTTTATAATCCCATTTATTTAACAAAGCTATCGCACTTTTCGTTTTTAATAGATAAGAATGTATCGACTTCGGGTAAACCATTTTCGCAAAACTAATTTTATTTTCGTAGCGAAAGAGAAATAATGTGAAAAGATCATTAGCTACGTTTAACATACATCTAAATCCAATCCACTAGATTATTCAAAAGCAAATGTTTTAATTTAAAAAAAAAATGGATTTAAGCCTATTAGCTATTTTTACATTGACACATTCGCTTTACTATTACATTATTATTTCGTTTAATTGTTTACAAAACACTCTCAGTGACTATATCGAAAGTAATGCGCAAATAAAGACCCGCGGGTCGCGGGTAACATATGTCTAGTATGTATATATAAACGTCAACACGACAGTTCTAAGGGAGAGAACACTATTTGACAAAAGTTGCTGATGTTTAAAAGAAGGGAATGTTTCCATCAATCAAAGCTTAGGATACAAGTAGATACAAAACTATCCTTCCAGAAATAGATAAACGTTGCCGCCACACACTTGTGTATTCATGGCGATGAGTAACCGGCACCTCCCACTGCTCCCCCCCCCCCGGTCCATTTTTACCCTCCTCTAGAACTCCCCCGTGTCATTGCGGCCATTTTTCATGATAATTGAGCTTGTCAATCAAAAATATTCTTTCATTCTCTACAGCCTTGACCTTTTGATTGAGCAGAAAGCTTTCCCCATCCCACAAACTTTTTTTTTTATTTCAGTGGAGCTCGCTCCTTTATCATACCCACCCTCTGTATCGGGTTGCTCCAAATTACTCACGCCAAGATACATAAGCGAGTTGATCGTGTTTCTATTTGCTTAGTTTGTAAGTAAATGTTCAGCTGACATCCCATTGCTCTGGGCACACAACCCGAGACTTGTGAACGGACATCACGTGACCGCCTTCAACCCGAATGGATTATATGTGACAATGTGAACTCGGACCACGCGTGACTGTCTGAACTGGCACATCTTTGATAGTAACTAAATGTGTACTTCACATCTTTAAAGTTGCTACTCTTTTTCTTTCCTGATTTAGCACTTAACAGTCTGAATTGTCCATTTGTTGTTTTTTTCCTTTCAATCTTTCACTTATCCATCTATCCACGGCAGAGTTTCCTTAACGCCTCCCCCCACCCCGTCCCCTAAACGTCATCCCTGGGCATTACTTTTGTGAAGCCCTTCTTGTGAAGCCTTCCTCCTCAGTCTCATTGCCAATATTGTTTTTCTTCTATGAACGCTTTGATTGTCATGGTGGAAGTAAGGAATTCCCTAAGGGGGTACTGGAACTCAGAGCTGAGAAACTTTGTTCCATGGAAAGAAAAGAAAGAAACATATCAGTTTGATTGTTGTGCTCGGTTATCAACACTTGTATCAACTTACGTGTTGTCACTTCTAGATAGTAGCTCTAGATGTCACGTTGACCACGACTGAAAGAACTGGCTTCACCATGAGTCACCCTTTGTTTTGTTTTTTAATATCTACGCTGACGTATGGTAACTTCATGATTTCAAAGAACAAGGTCAGGCCTAGAGAGATCACGCCAAGTTTAAGACATTTTAGGATGATCAGTGATCCCCAAACTGTTTCGGCTCAAGCACTATTTGTCAAACTCAAGTCTAATGAAATCGTGGTACTGTGGCTTCATTATGCTCTTAAAGCTCTTTCGAGGGTCTTAAGTGGCCCTCGGACCGTAGTAGGCGCATCACGGCTGTATTTTGTTAACAGTTAGTAACTAAAATACTTACAATAGATTTTCTTAAAAAATTGTAAAAAAAAATAAAAAATTAACGAAATGCGATTCGGAGTTTCATTTAGCCCCCATGTTCGTCGTGCTTAAAAATATCAAATTCCTACACACTGACCTACATCGCTTACAAAGCAACAGACCCAAGGGAGCCTCCAGCGAGTTTGTGTTCAAAACATAAACGCCCTAAGACAACTCAGTAAATGTTCTCCTATTTTTGTTTTCGACTTACAAAGCTCTTTCAATTAGCATGGACTACTTTCAATTAGCTTGGACTACTTTCAATTAGCATGGACTACTTTCAATTAGCATGGACTACTTTCAATTAGCATGGACTACTTTCAATTAGCATGGACTACTTTCAATTAGCATGGACTACTTTCAATTAGCATGGACTACTTTCAATTGAAGATTTCATCACAAAGCTCTTTCAATTAGCATGGACTACTTTCAATTAGCATGGACTACTTTCAATTAGCATGGACTACTTTCAATTAGCATGGACTACTTTCAATTAGCATGGACTACTTTCAATTAGCATGGACTACTTTCAATTAGCATGGACTACTTTCAATTAGCATGGACTACTTTCAATTAGCATGGACTACTTTCAATTGAAGATTTCATCACAAAGCTCTTTCAATTAGCATGGACTACTTTCAATTAGCATGGACTACTTTCAATTAGCATGGACTACTTTCAATTAGCATGGACTACTTTCAATTGAAGATTTCATCACAAAGCTCTTTCAATTAGCATGGACTACTTTCAATTAGCATGGACTACTTTCAATTAGCATGGACTACTTTCAATTAGCATGGACTACTTTCAATTAGCACGGACTACTTTCAATTAGCATGGACTACTTTCAATGGAAGATTTCATCCTGTATCGCAGCGTGTGTGCGTGGTATCACATCTTGACCGAGGCCGTCTACTTAATGTAGTTCATCTGTCAGACGTCTGCCCCAGAGGGGAGCTGCACGGACCTCTACACATGGACACTAGAGCGCAATGTGTACATTAGCCTCAGTGCTATAAATGAAGCTGACAGTCGCCACTTAGGGAAAAGAAATTAAACTGGTCATATTATTAAGTTCACTCCTCCCCCCCTTTATTTTCCCCTGGGGGGCCGCCCGTATTCCCCTTTTCCCAGACAATACATTTTGATTGGCTGAAGCATCTTTGAATCGGGGAATGTGCCTGTCACTGTACACCTTGGATTGTTGCACTTTTAGAATGGGTATGTTTCCTGCAAGATGTGCTTACTGGCTATTGCATTTCACTTTTGACCTCCAGAAACGTAGTCTTCGTCTACGGTTGAAATACTCTTGCAAACAAATAATGACAAAAGCTAAATGAGTTCAATTTTAGTCTTCACCAAACCAAAGAAAATGGTGCTACTGAAAGATGTAGCTGGAAGTTTACCTATTTTGCTTACAATCCATTCTGTTACTTGAGACTTACAACAAAACAAAAACAGGATTAGGAATAAACAGATATCTTATCTTTGATAGTCGGTTAATCTTTATTGTGGTCAAGGTCCATCTTTTACATTTACTTGTATTTATTTCAATTTATCTCTGGATTAATAGGATGTTTCGTTCTACCTCAATGTCCTGCTCTACAATTGAAATGTTCAACTGATTGGGATGGCAAATAGTCCCCCCCCCTTTTTTTTTCCTTTTCTTATTTAGCTGTCACGTGTACTTAGAAACTCAGGACGTTTTGTTTTAAGTCTGACGCGCGTCATTTCCAACCAGAAATTTGACATCGGAAGTGACTTATGGCGGAATCATATTGATCTGATACACTCTTTCTAACGTCCATTTTAGTTTCCTGCATCGATCCCCGTTCTCTATCTCTCTGTCTGTCTGTGTCTGTCTGTCTCTGTCTGTCTGTCTCTGTCTGTCTGTCTGTCTGTCTGTCTCTGTCTCTCTCCTCGTCATTGTCAATGTGGCTAATGTCAGGCATTACATTTCATCTATTCATGCCCAAGCCTATTTCAGCAATATATTTTCAAAGTTCATCCACTACTGTTGATTTTTATTTTCATCAGTATCTGTTGCCGTTCTCAATACGACTTATCAAGGTGTATGCAATAAAAAGTCTACTTAATCAAAGGAATGGGCCCTTCTACTGAAAGTACTATCGACCTGTTAAAAAATATTACACATAATTAATAAGTGATGCACTATAAGCATTATGTAATATTTCTAACTAAATCAGTTAAACATATATAGTCTACCACGTCTTTGATTGACTTAATTTGCAGAGTTGTAGACCTTTGTGTGAAGTTATCGCCCATGACCTCTTTGGGAATTGATTGTCTCTATAAAACGCGCCATTTGACGTCATCTCTTCACCTGCACTGCTACCCTTCCATCTATTTATAGCCATCACCCCGCCCCCCCCCCTTTTTTTTTAAATTGTCGATGCTTCTATTTTCCCCCCCCCCCTCTTTTCGATTTTCGACTGACTCCATGTCCACCACTTGCCATCCCCCGCACCAACACTAGCAAGAGTTCCGCTCGGCTTCTGTCCAGTTTGATTGCTTTCTGTTTGTGTCCAGTGGAAACTGTCGGAAATGACTTGATCAACATCGTGTTGACCTTACTGGTCAGGGGCTCTGGCCTTTCAGTGGACACAACTGGACAGTTTCTTTAGGTTAACGTCGTCATTGCTCCTCATGGTGACGTCATATTCATGCAACAAAAAAGTGTGGAAGAAGAAAATGTTTGGACCGTTCCTACAAATTGAACCAATGAGTAAGTACACTTACAAGTTCCAATAAGATTTAGCCACTGATTGAACCAAGGAGTCGGACAGTACACTTACAAGTTCCAATAAGATTTAGCCACTGATTGAACCAATGAGTCGGACAGTACACTTACAAGTTCCAATAAGATTTAGCCACTGATTGAACCAAGGAGTCGGACAGTACACTTACAAGTTCCAATAAGATTTAGCCACTGATTGAACCAAGGAGTCGGACAGTACACTTACAAGTTCCAATAAGATTTAGCCACTGATTGAACCAAGGAGTCGGACAGTACACTTACAAGTTCCAATAAGATTTAGCCACTGATTGAACCAAGGAGTTGGACAGTACACTTACAAGTTCCAATAAGATTTAGCCACTGATTGAACCAAGGAGTTGGACAGTACACTTACAAGTTCCAATAAGATTTAGCCACTGATTGAACCAATGAGTCGGACAGTACACTTACAAGTTCCAATAAGATTTAACCACTGATTGAACCAAAGAGTTGGACAGTACACTTACAAGTTCCAATAAGATTTAACCACTGATTGAACCAAGGAGTTGGACAGTACACTTACAAGTTCCAATAAGATTTAGCCACTGATTGAACCAAGGAGTCGGACAGTACACTTACAAGTTCCAATAAGATTTAGCCACTGATTGAACCAAGGAGTCGGACAGTACACTTACAAGTTCCAATAAGATTTAGCCACTGATTGAACCAAGGAGTCGGACAGTACACTTACAAGTTCCAATAAGATTTAGCCACTGATTGAACCAAGGAGTCGGACAGTACACTTACAAGTTCCAATAAGATTTAGCCACTGATTGAACCAAGGAGTTGGACAGTACACTTACAAGTTCCAATAAGATTTAGCCACTGATTGAACCAAGGAGTTGGACAGTACACTTACAAGTTCCAATAAGATTTAGCCACTGATTGAACCAATGAGTCGGACAGTACACTTACAAGTTCCAATAAGATTTAACCACTGATTGAACCAAAGAGTTGGACAGTACACTTACAAGTTCCAATAAGATTTAACCACTGATTGAACCAAGGAGTTGGACAGTACACTTACAAGTTCCAATAAGATTTAGCCACTGATTGAACCAAGGAGTCGGACAGTACACTTACAAGTTCCAATAAGATTTAGCCACTGATTGAACCAAGGAGTCGGACAGTACACTTACAAGTTCCAATAAGATTTAGCCACTCATTGAACCAAGGAGTTGGACAGTACACTTACAAGTTCCAATAAGATTTAGCCACTGATTGAACCAATGAGTCGGACAGTACACTTACAAGTTCCAATAAGATTTAACCACTGATTGAACCAAGGAGTCGGACAGTACACTTACAAGTTCCAATAAGATTTAACCACTGATTGAACCAATGAGTTGGACAGTACACTTACAAGTTCCAATAAGATTTAGCCACTGATTGAACCAAGGAGTCGGACAGTACACTTACAAGTTCCAATAAGATTTAGCCACTGATTGAACCAAGGAGTCAGACAGTACACTTACAAGTTCCAATAAGATTTAGCCACTGATTGAACCAATGAGTCGGACAGTACACTTACAAGTTCCAATAAGATTTAGCCACTGATTGAACCAAGGAGTTGGACAGTACACTTACAAGTTCCAATAAGATTTAGCCACTGATTGAACCAAGGAGTCGGACAGTACACTTACAAGTTCCAATAAGATTTAACCACTGATTGAAACAGTTGATCGACACGTTTTGTTTTAAGATCTCAGAACTATGAAGCTTCTCATTCGCTGTTGAAATGTTCACAACAAACTTTCTTATGAACACGAAGATTGCTTTTAGTTCAATCTTTGTTTTGAAAAGCCATTGACATTCAAGGCTTCAGTAAAATGGGCCTATAGCTGACTTGCCTGCATTAATTTGATTTGTCTTTTCTGTCGGCCTCTTTACCTTAAGAATCAGCACTGAAAGTTTCTTGCCTTCAGAAGCGATCGCGAGTTAGCTGTTCACAATGTTGCAGCCCACATGGGAACTTGACATGAATGGAATAAATGCTGTACTATGGAAATATCCTTATCTATTTAAAGTACATTATCCAAATATTGGCTTATTTTTAGATACTTATTCTTCAAATCTTGGTTTATTTTGATAAATTTCCCTGTCCAATCTTGGTTTGAGGTTGACTGAACATCTTGAGCCGAGCTTGTTTAATAACTACTTTCTGTTGCGTCGTCACGCGCCAGTCATTCACTGTCACGTGATCTAGATAATACGTGATTGTGTTGTGCCCACTGTGGCGCTGATTAACTGCTGAAGTTTCTAGACTTAAGATGGTATCATCTACCGAACGTGTTTTGATTGGGGCTCATGTTGTACGTTGGAACTTCCTGACACACTGATGCTAACGACCCCATCCACAAATACAAAATTCTCATTCAAACACACATACAAAGTTATAAAGCGATCGTGTTAATGGTTTCCTAGTTCATTGACTCCTTCTGAGGACGCCTCATTAGGGGAAGTAAGTCTTGTTAGTTTTGTAGATTAAAATCTTGGAAATCTGATTCTGTCTGATGTCTTCTTCTATAATCTTTTCATCTGTGGCCTGGCTCTGTGTCACTAATTTGTCTCCAATGTAAAGTTTATTCACGTCTGATTTTTTCCCCGAGATGTTAGTCTATTGACGAGAACGCATAGATCGACTTTGTCGTATATAGAACAACTTCAAGGATGTCGATCTTCTGATGGCCCTTAGTGACGTTGTATGCAGTAAGGGAAAAATACAATTCAAGACAAATGTATTACTTGGTAGGAACTCGCAGGAACTAAAAGATTATACCAATATTTCTTCTTTTGTTATTCTGACTCTACTGTTTGGATTAGGTTGAAACTTTACTTTCTTTTTGTTCAATCATTGAGTAAATTCTGGCCTCAGTTATAACTTGTGTCTAAAGCCATCCACCAGAACTCATTTTCTGCGGCTTAGTTTGGGCACTATAGAAAACAAGTCATATAGAGACTTCAAACATGATCAGTTTCTACTTGACGTGTTACGTTGAAATGTCCACGAACTATTTATTGATGAGCCACCCCTGCTCTAGGTGTCATTTTTTGTTCTCCTTAATGCTTCAGAGTAAAATAACCATAAATAGATAATTTTTTTTCAAATACATAATTCATAAATTCGTCCCTAAGAGACATCAAAAGAAAGGTTTGAAAGAGAAAAACAACAACACAATGATTGCCTGCTGTACACACTTATATCTAAGAAAACAAAAGTCTGTCATCAGTAGATTACAGCATCAGCAAACACATGGTAGGCAAAGGTTTGACCAACATCCCGTATAACAAATAGGCTAACCCTGTGGTCTGTATAACCAGTTGGCCAACCCTGTGGTCTGTATAACCAGTTGACCAACCCTGTGGTCTGTATAACAAGTTGACCAACCCTGTGGTCTGTATAACAAGTTGGCCAACAATGTGGTCTGTATAACAAGTTGGCCAACACTGTGGTCTGTATAACAAGTTGGCCAACCCTGTGGTCTGTATAACAAGTTGGCCAACACTGTGGTCTGTATAACCAGTTGACCAACCCAGTGGTCTGTATAACAAGTTGACCAACTATGTGGTCTGTATAACCAGTTGGCCAACCCTGTGGTCTGTATAACCAGTTGACCAACCCTGTGGTCTGTATAACAAGTTGGCCAACACTGTGGTCTGTATAACAAGTTGGCCAACACTGTGGTCTGTATAACCAGTTGACCAACCCAGTGGTCTGTATAACAAGTTGACCAACCCTGTGGTCTGTATAACCAGTTGACCAACCCTGTGGTCTGTATAACAAGTTGGCCAACCCTGTGGTCTGTATAACCAGTTGGCCAACCCTGTGGTCTGTATAACAAGTTGACCAACCCTGTGGTCTGTATAACAAGTTGGCCAACACTGTGGTCTGTATAACCAGTTGACCAACCCAGTGGTCTGTATAACCAGTTGGCCAACCCTGTGGTCTGTATAACCAGTTGACCAACCCTGTGGTCTGTATAACAAGTTGGCCAACACTGTGGTCTGTATAACAAGTTGGCCAACCCTGTCATCTGTATAACACATTGGCCAACCCTGTGGTCTGTATAACAAGTTGGCCAACCCTGTGGTCTGTATAACAAGTTGACCAACCCTGTGGTCTGTATAACAAATTGGCCAACCCTGTGGTCTGTATAACAAATTGGCCAACCCTGTGGTCTGTATAACAAGTTGGCCAACCCTGTGGTCTGTATAACAAATTGGCCAACCATGTGGTCTGTATAACAAATTGGCCAACCTTGTGGTCTGTATAACAAGTTAGCCAACCCTGTGGTCTGTATAACAAGTTGGCCAACCCTGTGGTCTGTATAACAAATTGGCCAACCCTGTGGTCTGTATAACAAATTGGCCAACCCTGTGGTCTGTATAACAAATTGGCCAACCCTGTGGTCTGTATAAAAAATTGGCCAACCCTGTGGTCTGTATAACAAGTTGGCCAACCCTGTGGTCTGTATAACAAGTTGGCCAACCATGTGGTCTGTATAACAAGTTGACCAACCCTGTGGTCTGTATAACAAGTTGACCAACCCTGTTGTCTGTATAACAAGTTGACCAACCCTGTGGTCTGTATAACAAGTTGGCCAACCCTGTGGTCTGTATAACAAGTTGGCCAACAGGTTGAACAGTACAGCCATCTTTTTGTCCGTTTGGTCAACAGTGTATTCTGTGTGACAAGTTGACTATTTCTACTAGAATTAAGTAGCCCTTGGTCATAGTTCCTGGATCTAGATTCAATAGATGGCATTACAGAGAGTTGACTGTAGTGTGAAGTAAAAATCATTGACTTATGTTTGATTTAGGTCAAGGCACTAGGCCTATCTAACGGTTGTTGGGACTGAAAACTGACTCGAACTATGGCTGTCTTATCTTGTATAATAAAGAGGTTACTTCAATAAAGATGATGATTTAGTTTAAGTATCTCAACTTGTGGGGCTGTTATTTCTAGCTAGTGTTGATATAGTATGTCTAATGTCGAACTAAACGTTTTGTCACACACACACAACTTTCTAAATGAAATTTTTGACTGTTTAGGTGGCATACTTTTATTGAGGATTTAAAGAGGAAATCAACTTAATTAAGATCGAGTTAAGAAATAACATTTCCCACTAGAATATTATGGAGGTAATACGATTTCTTATGTTTACATTTCTTGAGCTAGTCTAAGCCAATGAAACTCTGACCAGGGCAGCTAACTGGGCCCCCACTGTGAAGGTGAGGAGTCTCTCTGTTTATCCCCCTGCTTCTTTAGCCTTCAAATGTCTATTTATCTTTCATTTGCTGCTGGATTAATGTAGCTTCATGGAGACGGGGAGGAATCTCTTTTGTCTTGGAATCTCTTTCTCTCATCTTTCCTACTTCGTCCTGTGCGCGCGTGTGTGTGTGTGAACGTGGAGTGTGTTTTTGTGTTTGTTCTTGTTTGAAAAATAATTTGTGGAGATTGGAAACGGATGGAAATGTTTTCAACTAATTAGGAAAATCGTAAATGATTTTTTTTTTCGTGGTGGCGCTTTTGAATTTGTCGCTACGGCGTTTTCTTTTCGCTTCGCTTATTATTTTTTTTTACCTATGAGTGTTTCAGAAAACATGTTGATTGAAAAGAGTTGATTAGTTCCTACAAAAATCTGATGTAGTGGCGAGCAAACATTCAAGTGCGGAACTCCTCAATTCTAATTTCTGTCAGAATTAAAATCCAATTAGACGCGAACATTTTGTTTCTAGAGTTTGTGAAGGGGGAAACGATATTGATTCCATGAAGAACTTTTTTGGAAGCATTGACCATTTTCTGTGGTATTGATCTTTTCTTTGGCATCGATCTTTTTTGTGTGACTGATAATTTGATGAGGCATTGATAATCTTTTGCGGGGGAAATGATTTCTGTTGGGTTTGATCTTATTGTGTGGAATTGATATTTTTGTGTGAGGGGGATTTTTTTTGTGTGGGGTATGGATATCTTTGTGGAGATATTGATCTCTGTGTGGAGATATTGATCTCTGTGTGGAGATATTGATCTCTTTGTGGAGATATTGATATCTTTGTGGAGATATTGATATCTTTGTGGAGATATTGATCTCTGTGTGGAGATATTGATCTCTGTGTGGAGATATTGATATCTTTGTGGAGATATTGATATTTTTGTGGAGATATTGATATCTTTGTGGAGATATTGATCTCTGTGTGGAGATATTGATATCTTTGTGGAGATATTGATATCTTTGTGGAGATATTGATATCTTTGTGGAGATATTGATCTCTGTGTGGAGATATTGATATCTTTGTGGAGATATTGATATCTTTGTGGAGATATTGATATCTTTGTGGAGATATTGATCTCTGTGTGGAGATATTGATATCTTTGTGGAGATATTGATATCTTTGTGGAGATATTGATCTCTGTGTGGAGATATTGATATCTTTGTGGAGATATTGATATCTTTGTGGAGATATTGATCTCTGTGTGGAGATATTGATCTCTGTGTGGAGATATTGATCTCTGTGTGGAGATATTGATCTCTGTGTGGAGATATTGATATCTTTGTGGAGATATTGATCTCTGTGTGGAGATATTGATATCTTTGTGGAGATATTGATCTCTGTATGGAGATATTGATATCTTTGTGGAGATATTGATCTCTGTGTGGAGATATTGATATCTGTGGAGATATTGATCTCTGTGTGGAGATATTGATATCTTTGTGGAGATATTGATCTCTGTGTGGAGATATTGATCTCTGTGTGGAGATATTGATATCTTTGTGGAGATATTGATCTCTGTGTGGAGATATTGATATCTTTGTGGATTGATCTCTGTGTGGAGATATTGATATCTTTGTGGAGATATTGATATCTTTGTGGAGATATTGATATCTTTGTGGAGATATTGATCTCTGTGTAGAGATATTGATATCTTTGTGGAGATATTGATATCTTTGTGGAGATATTGATATCTTTGTGGAGATATTGATATCTTTGTGGAGATATTGATATCTTTGTGGAGATATTGATCTCTGTGTGGAGATATTGATATCTTTGTGGAGATATTGATCTCTGTGTGGAGATATTGATATCTTTGTGGAGATATTGATATCTTTGTGGAGATATTGATATCTGTGGAGATATGGATATCTTTGTGGAGATATTGATATCTTTGTGGAGATATTGATCTCTGTGTGGAGATATCCGTCCACTTGATTGCCTTGGTCCGATACACGCTAGAACATACATTTAGATAACGAGATGAACATGCACCATATCGTCGTGGTTGTTTTAACAAAGAGAATCAAATGTTCCGTTCAGGAGCCGAGTAGATTTCATGATAGTCTAGACTTCTAGTTACTGAATATCTTGTGGCTTGACTTCTAGTTACTGAATATCTTGTGGCTTGACTTCAAACTCTGACTGGATTCTGGATGATCAATTAGCTTTTAGTAATGACCGCATCCTCTTTGTGCAGATGACAATGAGTTTCTTGATGTGATAAGGAGGTCTACATTCACTTCATTATAGAGAAGTGATCTCCTTCACTTCTCTACGGAAGCTGTTACATGCACTTTACAATGTAGCAGTGACTTCATGCGCTTTACAATGTAGCAGTGACTTCATGCGCTTTACGATGTAGCAGTGACTACATGTAATTTACGATATAGCAGTGACTACGTGCACTTTACGGTGCAGCAGTGACTACGTGCTCTTTACGGTGCAGCAGTGAATTTATGCGCTTTACGATGTAGCAGTGACTACATATAATTTACGATGTAGCAATGACTACGTGCACTTTACGATTTACGATGCAGCAATGACTACGTGCACTTTACGATGTAGCAATGACTACGTGCACTTTACGATGTAGCAATGACTACGTGCACTTTACGATGTAGCAATGACTACGTGCTCTTTACGGTGCAGCAGTGAATTTATGCGCTTTACGATGTAGCAGTGACTACATATAATTTACGATGTAGCAATGACTACGTGCACTTTACGATTTACGATGCAGCAATGACTACGTGCACTTTACGATGCAGCAATGACTACATGCACTTTACAAAAAGCAAAACTGCATTATATTTACTACCTTCATTTTATTTTATGGGAATGTCACATTAACTGAACTTTCACTATCTTATTGCTTTGAAGGGCCTCTCTCTCTCTCTCTCTCTCTCACTCTCTCTCATTCACAGAAACACCCTCTTTCTTTCTCTCTCACACACACTCTCTCTCATACACACACACATTCAACTCCATTAGAAGTAGGGTGAAATGTAAGGGAGCTCAATGCGTGTCCAGCCATTTGTCTATCCCGTGCGAATGTGTTACACCACGCGCTGCTAATCCATCCTGCCCTTGTCTCCCCTACACGATCCCATGGTGCCTCGAGATTTGAAACTACCATGATCTCCCTAAACATTCGTGGTGGTCAATTTACTGCCCATCCTAGGGATGACCTCCATTCTTGTCCATAAGCTGGCCAACAGATTGTAAAGCTCAACTCCCACCCCGAAATTCGGAATTTCTGAAAAAGTTTTTTTGTCCTGGTGTGGAACATAAATCCTAGCCGCCTAAATGTTCCGTCATTCTGTCGAATGCTTTTAGTCGAATTCTTTTTGCCATCCATAGTATTAAATATGTAAATCAGGGGGCGGGGATTAGCTGATTAAAATTCAGTCCCCATTCGTTTTGTTTTTCTTTTTCAATCGCAGTAATAGAAAATATTGTATGGTACGAACGAAACAAAACAAAACAAATGCGTTTTTGAAAGTACACAGTACATCGTTAAGAACAACACGGAACACTGGAAGATAGAATCTCGTGGTAACTTTAAATATGTGACTGTATTTCATATAAAGTCATCCGAAATCTAGAATCGTGGTAACTTTAAATATGTGACTGTATTTCATATAAAGTCATCCGAAATCTATGTTCTAGTAATTATTTATGTTGAAACCAATGTTTTAGAGTGTCTTACAGAAAAAAAGTTATAATTATTTGATACCATAGTTTCATGTATGCATGTTTCTCTGATCTCAGAGACTCACAAGAATAATGCCTAAACACGTCTTGCACTACAATAGCATGTTTGAAACTTCAAAAGGAGTTCTCTTCCTTTGATTATTCTACTCGCCTGGCTATGTCTCCTTGTATTCCATTGTTTGACTGTGATGGTTAACTCGCAGGTTTGGGGGAAAACTTCGATCTCCTTTAAGAAAACAGATCTCAACTTTTGATGTCCTCTCAGATCTAGGAGAATAAGGAGTGTGGTAAATGATTAGACAATGGATTAGATAATTGACTTGTATATAGGCCAGAGACTCGGAAAGTAAGAAGCAAATGAAGGAGTGTAAGACGAACAAATGTCAAAGTTCTGACGACTTCCTGGATATTTGTCTTCAACAGAAATCGATGATCTCATTCTAAGTAGGTCAAAAACATTTTCAGGACGAGGCTTTTTTTTTTAATTTAGTAGTAATGTAACAGTAATACAGCATTTTTCTCCTTCTCTCTCTCTCTCTCTCATATCTATCTATCTATCTATCTATCTATCTATCTATCTATCTATCTATCTATCTATCTATCTATCTATCTATCTATCTATCTATCTATCTATCTATCTATCTATCTATCTGTGTATGTGTATAATACTAATTTCTTCATAAAGATAGAACTGGCTGAGTTAGTCAGTGTGGTCATGGTTTACACTGGTGGTAACACAAAGAAATGATTTACTTTTCTACAAAGCTTATATCTATCAACTCACTTTGTCTGTCTGGTAAAAATGTTTTTGTACACGTTATTTCTCCCACACCCAATTTCGGATCAAGCTGAAATTTTGCACAATTATTTCTTTGACCTGACAAAACAAGAATAAAAAAAAATTACCAATTAGTTAATTAACTATTGGAAATTATTTTATTTTATTTTGCAATCTCAAATAAGGGAAAGAAATTTTACTTGACTGATGTGTTTGTATAAGATGAATGAGTCTTCTTTATACTTTGTAGAAAGAAAAGGTTGAAACTAACAATAGATAACTAGAAAACCTTCTATTTTCATTAGTACTACCCTGGCGTAGTGATTTCGGTATCGGCCTGAGGCTTTAGCCCCCGAGCTCAAATTCGGGTTCATTCAACTTTTTTTTTTTTTTTTTGAAGATATCGTAAGTGTGAAGCTTTTTCTTTTAGATCTTTTTTTTTTTTCTAAGAGTATTTTTTAAAGTTTTTGCTTGATTTTTGGAATATAAGTTATTTTGAAGCGACATAAATAAATAAAATAGAAGCCATGACAAAATTACAGTCATACAGAACACTTGTACTGCAAAGACAACTCATTCAGAACTATTACCTTAACACCACACAATCGTGTGGTTTCAAAAGGAAGATTATCAAGGAAAGACAATTATCTTAATTCAGAACTATTGCTCTAACATGACACAGTCGTGTGGTTTCAAAAGGAAGATTATCAAGGAAAGACAATTCACTCAGAACTGCCACATTTGTTTGTTTTTCAAGGAAGATATGCATGTTCTAGCACATACCTCGGCATTGGTTTGAACCCGGGACCATCATGATGACGGTGCAGATCCCATACCGTACCACCAGCCTCACGTTGAGTTCAATTTGTTCTTTTTGTTTAGGTGTCAAGTTGTGAATTAGTCACTTTTTATTTTTTAAAATTGTTCCAGCCCACTAAATTCTTAGGTTTTCTCAGCGTACTCTCTTCCTTCTCCCTGTACACTTCTTCTGTCCCCACTTGTCAACACGAGGGCCCACCCTGTTGATACATCAACTTGTGCTTCCCCGATTTAGGAAATACCGCAAGACTCCAACGTTGTGTAGATTTAGATCTCTACAATTAGATCTTACTGTAATCGTCTCAATCCCGACTTGTGACTAGAGAAGTTTAAGCAACTCTATAACTAAAGAGCTCAAAGATGATTAGTTATCCCACACACTGTCTATTATTATTGGACGGCAGCAAAGTCCAGGCTGTAAACCAAAATGTAAATTGTTCGTTGTAGGTGTATACATCTCGAGTCTTTATACGAAGTGTGTGTGTGCCACATAAAGCGAGGGTGTCATCTGGTTGTGATGTATGGATGAAAGACACTGGTCCAAATACTTGCTCACCCCCTCTTCTGTGTGAATACAGGGGCATGATGGACTTGATTAGTGCGCTGGTCAGATAGATTGATTGCCCCTCGTGCCCTAATCTCCTGGAGTAGGTGACCTTTGACAATCTCTTAGAAATCAGAACTGACCTTTCCGGCGGTGGCCGAGATGGATGCCCTGAAAATGGATACCTTCAGTCCCTTCTTACTAATGTGGAAGTGTTTTGTGAGTACCAGACACACGGTGGGTGGGTGTTGTGTATCCAGTAGGGGCGGGGATGTTGGGAGCTCCATGCTCTCTCTCTCTCTCTCTCTACTGATTGTTACTTAACGTTTGATCAAGAAAATAAACCAAATAGTCATGATAAACAGGGTTAGGGTTTCTACTACTGAGTATTTTACACTATATCTTGGGATTTATTGATTTTGAACTGTTGAGCAACACAATTTCTATTCTTAGTTGACAAATAAACACTAACAGCACACCCATTCTCATAGAACTGATGTATAGGAAAACAGTATTTTTTTTAAATTTTTGTTACGTTTTAAAGGTAGATCTTGTGTATCTTTAAAAATCTGGCCAAGTCTCCCTTACACACTGTGAGCTGAATTGTCTACTTAAACCTACACATTGTTAACTTCAGTGAAGCTGATAGGACTAGATTACTGGCGTTGAATGTACATTTTTAGATGTCAGGATTTGAAATAGAAATTAGGGGAGTTAAAGAGCTTAAGAGCTCAGTTTAGATCTTTAGACGAATAACTGGAACATCGGATAATCGGATCACAGACGTTGTCTCGTAGTATTAATCTATTTCAATGTACAGACATAATAGTTCAGATAATCAAGTCTGTTTAGACACACTTTTTTTAGGCTGTTGCTACATGGGCCTAGAGCTTGACTAGTTGTACTCACATCTAGGTCAAGTTGTACTCACATCTAGGTCTAGTTGTACTCACATCTAGGTCAAGTTGTACTCAGATCTAGGTCTAGTTGTACTCACATCTAGGTCTGGTTGTACTCACATCTAGGTCTAGTTGTACTCACATCTAGGTCTAGTTGTACTCACATCTAGGTCTAGTTGTGCTCACATCTAGGTCTAGTTGCTCTCAGATCTAGGTCTAGTTGCTCTCACATCTAAGTCTAGTTGTACTCACATCTAGGTCTAGTTGCTCTCAGATCTAGGTCTAGTTGTACTCACATCTAGGTCTAGTTGTACTCACATCTAGGTCTAGTTGTACTCACATCTAGGTCTAGTTGCTCTCAGATCTAGGTCTAGTTGCACTCACATCTAGGTCTAGTTGTACTCACATCTAGGTCTAGTTGCTCTCAGATCTAGGTCTAGTTGTACTCACATCTAGGTCTAGTTGCTCTCACATCTAGGTCTAGTTGTACTCACATCTAGGTCTAGTTGTACTCACATCTAGGTCTAGTTGTACTCACATCTAGGTCTAGTTGTACTCAGATCTAGGTCTAGTTGTACTCAGATCTAGGTCTAGTTGTACTCACATCTAGGTCTAGTTGTACTCAGATCTAGGTCTAGTTGTACTCACATCTAGGTCTAGTTGTACTCAGATCTAGGTCTAGTTGCTCTCAGATCTAGGTCTAGTTGTACTCATATCTAGGTCTAGTTGTACTCACATCTAGGTCTAGTTGTATTCAGATCTAGGTCTAGTTGCTCTCAGATCTAGGTCTAGTTGTACTCACATCTAGGTCTAGTTGTACTCACATCTAGGTCTAGTTGTACTCAGATCTAGGTCTAGTTGTACTCACATCTAGGTCTAGTTGTACTCAGATCTAGGTCTAGTTGCTCTCAGATCTAGGTCTAGTTGTACTCACATCTAGGTCTAGTTGTACTCACATCTAGGTCTAGTTGTACTCAGATCTAGGTCTAGTTGCTCTCAGATCTAGGTCTAGTTGTACTCACATCTAGGTCTAGTTGTACTCACATCTAGGTCTAGTTGTACTCACATCTAGGTCTAGTTGCTCTCAGATCTAGGTCTAGTTGCTCTCAGATCTAGGTCTAGTTGCTCTCAGATCTAGGTCTAGTTGTACTCACATCTAGGTCTAGTTGTATTCACATCTAGGTCTAGTTGTACTCACATCTAGGTCTAGTTGCTCTCAGATCTAGGTCTAGTTGTACTCACATCTAGGTCTAGTTGTACTCAGATCTAGGTCTAGTTGCTCTCAGATCTAGGTCTAGTTGTACTCATATCTAGGTCTAGTTGTACTCACATCTAGGTCTAGTTGTATTCAGATCTAGGTCTAGTTGCTCTCAGATCTAGGTCTAGTTGTACTCACATCTAGGTCTAGTTGTACTCACATCTAGGTCTAGTTGCTCTCAGATCTAGGTCTAGTTGTACTCAGATCTAGCTCTAGTTGTACTCACATCTAGGTCTAGTTGTACTCAGATCTAGGTCTAGTTGCTCTCAGATCTAGGTCTAGTTGTACTCACATCTAGGTCTAGTTGTATTCACATCTAGGTCTAGTTGTACTCACATCTAGGTCTAGTTGCTCTCAGATCTAGGTCTAGTTGTACTCACATCTAGGTCTAGTTGCTCTCAGATCTAAGTCTAGTTGTACTCACATCTAGGTCTAGTTGCTCTCAGATCTAGGTCTAGTTGTACTCACATCTGGGTCTAGTTGTACTCAGATCTAGGTCTAGTTGTACTCACATTTGGGTCTAGTTGCTCTCAGATCTAGGTCTAGTTGTACTCACATCTAGGTCTAGTTGTACTCACATCTGGGTCTAGTTGTACTCAGATCTAGGTCTAGTTGTACTCAGATCTAGGTCTAGTTGTACTCACATCTGGGTCTAGTTGCTCTCAGATCTAGGTCTAGTTGTACTCACATCTGGGTCTAGTTGCTCTCAGATCTAGGTCTAGTTGTACTCACATCTGGGTCTAGTTGTACTCATACCGAATTAGTGATGACGTTTTTTTCTTCTGCTTCTCAGGTAGTGAGGATGAAAGTACAAAACTGCACGCAGTACACATCATGTGGCGAATGCCTGGGCGCCAAAGACCCCTACTGTGGCTGGTGCTCCCTACAGAGCAAGTAAGTAAAGGGCCCTTTTCGCTAATTAACAGACGGTGACACCATTAGTCCATGCATCAACTCATCCGCCATAACATCATAACACCAGTTTAGTTTTGTGTGGGGGGGGGGGGGGCAAGTCATCATGGGCCTTTGTCTTTTGAGACAGAAGCTGCTTCACTCAAGGGAAGGGAAGATGTAAAGACACTTTGAGATAAGCTAGGTAAGGGTAGATGTAAAGACACTTTGAGATAAGCTAGGTAAACAAAACTGGTTTGTTACTGGATAGAGGATGATGTTTTTGGTCTACGACTGTATCATCTCTCTCCTCTCCTTCATCGCCTGTTGTTGTTGTTGTGGTGGTAACATTGTCAACACAAAACTCATCATCGTCTTGATTCTGTGTGGCTTGTCGCTTCACTTTCTGTTTGTGTGTTGTAGTAGTAGGGGAATGAGTGTTCTTCCACTCCATGTTGGCTATCTCTCAACCATGCCTCGTCCCAATCTTCTTCCACTCCATGTTGGCTATCTCTCAACCATGCCTCGTCCCAATCATTGATTCTCAGCTCTGGCTTAAATGAATGAGAAAAAGCAACGCTTCAAACGCTGCATTCAATCAGTCCAAGAATATACTCCTTCCATCGCTTCGTTTTACTCATTTATTCATGGACTCCATTCATAGATATTTACATTTATATTTCATATATATTTATATGCATACACGCTATACATGTTACCAACTCAAAGCCCTAATGTCTATGAGTCGTCTGTTATACAGTTTGGTCAAATTAGGACTACCCCCCCCCCCTTTTCGTAGAAGTCTTTTTGTTGGAATCGGCAAATATTGTTCTAGTTTCTCTACTGTATTTCTGTCTGTATGTCTACTGTGTTTCTGTTTGTATGTCTACTGTGTTTCTGTCTGTATGTCTACTGTGTTTCTGTTTGTATGTCTACTGTGTTTCTGTTTGTATGTCTACTGTGTTTCTGTCTGTATGTCTACTGTGTTTCTGTTTGTATGTCTACTGTGTTTCTGTCTGTGTGTCTATTGTGTTTCTGTTTGTGTGTCTATTGTGTTTCTGTTTGTGTGTCTACTGTGTTTCTGTTTATATGTCTACTGTGTTTCTGTTTGTGTGTCTACTGTGTTTCTGTTTGTGTGTCTACTGTGTTTCTGTTTGTGTGTCTACTGTGTTTCTGTTTTAGACTGCTCTGTTTCTGTTTGTGCCTACTGTGTTTCTGTTTTTGTGTCTACTGTGTTTCTGTTTGTGTCTGCTGTGTTTCTGTTAGTGTATCTATTGTGTTTCTGTGTGTATGTCTAGTGTATTTCTGTTTGTGTGTCTACTGTGTTTCTGTTTGTGTCTACTGTGTTTCTGTTTGTGTGTCTACTGTGTTTCTGTGTGTATGTCTACTGTATTTCTGTGTGTATGTCTACTGTGTTTCTGTTTGTGTCTACTGTGTTTCTGTTTGTGTGTCTACTGTGTTTCTGTGTGTATGTCTACTCTTGTTTCTGTTTGTGTCTACTGTGTTTCTGTTTGTGTCTACTGTATTTCTGTGTGTATGTCTACTGTTTTTCTGTTTGTGTGTCTATTTTTGTTTCGGTTTGTATATTTACTGTTTCTGTTTGTATCTACTATGTTTCTGTTTGTATCTACTGTGTTTCTGTTTGTGTCTACTGTGTTTCTGTTTGTGTCTACTGTGTTTTTGTTTGTGTGTCTACTGTGTTTCTGTTTGTGTCTACTGTGTTTCTGTTTGTGTCTACTGTGTTTCTGTTTGTGTCTACTGTGTTTCTGTTTGTGTCTACTGTGTTTCTGTTTGTGTCTACTGTGTTTCTGTTTGTGTGTCTACTGTTTGTATGTGTGTCGAGGTGCAGGTTGTGTTCTTTCTGTTGTATTCAGTAATGTAAGCATGGGCTAGTACTAGTTGGTGTATGTGTGCGCGTGTCTTTGCGCGAGCTTGTTGCCTCCCTGCATGCTGACTGTCCACCATGTTTCTCCCATCCTGTATATCTAGCTGACCTCCACCAGGGAAGCAGAGTTACAATAGCACTTAAACATCATCCAGAATCGCAAAGCAGAAGAGTTTTGGTCGTTACTGTGTGTTCTGATTAAGATTTCATGCAACTTTTTTGTGTGCGTCAGTTGCAAGTCATCACAGCTGCGAACATTCACTATATTTAATGTAACTCAAAACAGCTGCGAACATTCACTATAATTAAAATAACTAATCATCACAGCATTGAACAATCGTCATAGTAAATAAAACTTGTACAAGCAACAGCAACAAAAAATATATATTTTTTTAATAAACAAAGCTTATTTTATTCTAGGGAACTCATCGTCCTATTGCTACCATGTTTCTCACTATAGCAAGTGTATCTCCCTTTTTCTATATACCGATGTAATTAATTACCACTAATGGATTATTCAATAGGTTGTTTTTTTTTGTATTGATTCATGTGTTGACATCGACAATGAATCTTTGTGCAACATTTCAATTGGATCAGACAATGGGAAGTGAGCAGAAAAAAGTGTTAAAGAATTTACAGACAGACGGAGAGAGTTATATAAGCTTTGGAATAAGCAGCTAGCAGAGCAAAATGAAGTCGCTGTTAGTAAATAATAACAAATGGTCAAAACGTAAAGATTACAGAATGTAACAAATCATCAATCTAGAGTCCTTGTGCATTGGATTATATCTCTCTGAACTTGGACCATTTCTCTTAGTGTCAATTCAATCCAACAATGTGGAGAAGAGCAATACTACGTTGACTGGCAGGGGTACAGAACAAGTGATAGAACGAAGGCAGAGTTCAACGTTCTAAAGACATCTTTGAGATGTGCCCATCTTTGAGATATGCCCATGCTGACATCATTTCCGAGAATCATTTCATGTTACCACAGCTCAGTAACTCTGCCTCCTTGGATTCAAACCAAATACCACTACCACACAGTTCATGCTCGCGATCATAACCTCCCACTTGTACCGCCTACTTGTATCAATAAACGTATATGTTATATATCTTGTTATATTTATATCTATAGTTATGTATGTATATGACTAAATGTTTGGCCACTCTACATGTGCCTATATTGAGGATGAGAGAGTGAATTAATGACTTCCCTATCTTGTCCTACAGTGGTGTCCGGAGAAACACGTAAGTACTTGGACACATTCCTCAAAGATCCCTTCAGTCCAGACTTCATTATGTATCGTATGTACCAGAGCTTTGAATGTTGTGCCTTGACCTCTCTCTCTGATTTCTTTGTTGTTCGATGATCATTTTTTTTTAATTATTATTTTTGCTTGTACGATGCATGGCGTCTATCTTGTGAATGATGTTATGATTTGGTTTGATTTAATATCTAGACTTTGCTCTTCTCAACAATCTTTCAGCATTATTTTTTTTTTGGCCTTTTCCTTCGTTTAGTTCATTTAATTTTGGCTATGGAGTCCCAACAGGCAAATCTTTTTTTTTTGTTCCTTAAAAGATATGCGTCATTCCTGCTTTCATTTTTGATTAGTTATGCATAGGAGTCACACTTTGACTGAAATAATGTCAAATAACTCATGTATACATATATATACACATACACACACATTATACACATACACACATATGTGTCTTTTATTTTTCTCTAAAACAAAAAGGAAAATGTAATTGTGCATTGTCTAGCGTCAAAATGTTTTTAACACGTCACTTCTTGGACAGGTCTTCTGTTACTTGATTTGTCTCACTCAGTACTGACATTTTGCCACAGGATGACGAGCTGGCCATCAAGCTTGTCTTGTAGGACTTCAAGGGCTGAATAAGCTTTCTACACAATATGAATCTCAACGAAATGGCTTTTTGCTATATTTTATGTCCACTGCGTGATTTGTTTATAAAACACACGCTTTTCTTTCCCTCTCTCTCACTCTCTATCTCTCGCTCTCTCTATCTCTCTCTCCCTCCCTCGCTCTCTATCTCTCTCTCTCGCTCTCTCTCTCTTGCTATCTCTCTCTCGCGCTCTCTCTCTCTCACTCTCTCTCTCTCTCTCTTCCTTTACTCTCCCCTTCCTCTCTATCTCTCTCGCTCTCTCTCTCGCTCTCTCTCTCTTGCTCTCTCTCTCTCCCTCCCTCCCTCACTCTCTCTCTCTCTCTCGCTCTCTCTCTCGCTCTCTCTTGCTATCTCTCTATCGCTCTCTCTCTCTCTTTCACTCTCTCTCTCTCTCTTTTCGTTTACTCTCCCCTTCCTCTCTATATCTCTCTCTCGCTCTCTCTCTTGCTATCTCTCTCTCTCCCTCGCTCTCTCTCTCTCTCGTTCTCTCTCTTCTTACTCTCCCCTTCCTCTCTATCTCCCTCTCTCGCTCTCTCTCTCTCTTGCTATCTCTCTCGCTCTCTCTCTCACTCTATCTCTCTCTCTTCGTTTACTCTCCCCTTCCCTCTCCCACTACTTATTTCACCACAATCCCTCTAACGTTTGCCATTCTTTCTCACACACACAATCCTTATCCGAAGGATTGACACAAATCTGTTTCTTGAATGTTATGAGACAACACCAGCAACACAGGCTTGGAGTTTCGACATTCTGTATCACAACGTATCAATCTGTAGCGTAGTGTGACTGACACATTCTGTAGGAAAAAAAACAATAATCCTAATTCATTTTTATTAATAAAAATAACCGAAAAATGATATATCATTGAAAAACTAGAGTATATCCCTGGAGTTAGTTCTCTTTTGGCAAGATTATATTTCAATATTGATTCATTATGAGCAATGGTATATTTCAATAGTTGATTCATTATGAGCAAGGTTATATTTCAATATTGTTTCATTATGAGCAAGGGTATATTTCAATAGTTGATTCAATATGAATAAGGTTATATTTCAATATTGATTAATTATGAACAAGGGTATATTTCAATAGTTGATTCATTATGAACAAGGTTATATTTCAATATTGATTCATTATGAACAAGGGTATATTTCAATAGTTGATTCATTATGAACAAGGTTATATTTCAATATTGATTCATTATGAACAAGGTTATATTTCAATATTGATTCATTATGAACAAGGTTATATTTCAATAGTTGATTCATTATTAACAAGGTTATATTTCAATATTGATTCATTATGAACAAGGTTATATTTCAATAGTTGATTCATTATGAACAAGGTTATATTTCAATAGTTGATTCATTATTAACAAAGTTATATTTCAATATTGATTCATTATGAACAAGGTTATATTTCAATAGTTGATTCATTATTAACAAGGTTATATTTCAATATTGATTCATTATGAACAAGGTTATATTTCAATAGTTGATTCATTATGAACAAGGTTATATTTCAATAGTTGATTCATTATGAACAAGGTTATATTTCAATATTGATTCATTATGAACAAGGTTATATTTCAATATTGATTCATTATGAACAAGGTTATATTTCAATAGTTGATTCATTATTAACAAGGTTATATTTCAATATTGATTCATTATGAACAAGGTTATATTTCAATAGTTGATTCATTATGAACAAGGTTATATTTCAATAGTTGATTCATTATGAACAAGGTTATATTTCAATATTGATTCATTATGAACAAGGTTATATTTCAATATTGATTCATCATGAACAAGGTTATATTTCAATAGTTGATTCATTATTAACAAGGTTATATTTCAATATTGATTCATTATGAACAAGGTTATATTTCAATAGTTGATTCATTATGAACAAGGTTATATTTCAATAGTTGATTCATTATGAACAAAGTTATATTTCAATATTGATTCATTATGAACAAGGTTATATTTCAATAGTTGATTCATTATGAGCAAGGTTATATTTCAATATTGATTCATTATGAACAAGGGTATATTTCAATAGTTGATTCATTATGAACAAGGTTATATTTCAATAGTTGATTCATTAGGAACCAGGGTATATTCCGGTAGGCGGTAGTTGATGCTGCGCTTTCCAAAGTGAGACCCTACTTTGACTTAACTCTGGATATCACCCAGTCTGCGCGTTTGACCATTCTGTAGTTTGGCTGTCAATGAAGAACATTCTCCCGAGATGGTCTTCAAACCATCTGAAATCATTGTCTACTTAAACATATGTATTTTCTTTATCTCTAACCCATAAAACTTTCTTTAATTCTTTTTATTTTTCCATACGCCACAGAGTGTCATGGCGACCTGGTTGTATTTTAAGCACCCCTTTTTTAATCACTCTTGAGTTTTACGCCGCACAGAACAGTTAGGTTAAAGGGCAAGTAATGTAACCTGTAAATACATGACATAAATACTCATCACAGTAACATGATGTGGAGAAATAATAGGCCGCTCCTAATGACTCATTCTTTGAAATCAACATATCGCGTGAATTATCAGCTGGCCAGTCATCATCGCCGTAACCCGCAGAGTAATATCCAGTGTTGCCATTTCACATGCTGCCGGTGACCCTAGAATGTCATGGTCCCTGCCTCTCCCAGTGCAGTGTGTATGCATCAGAAGAGTTAAAGAAAACGGTAAGATACCAGGCGCCATCGTGTTTGGTGTGACCTTTGCAGTAACTCATCGGGTTACTATTTTTAGAACTTATCTACGTTTACGTATGTCTGCTATTTCTGTCCTGTCGTCGTGAGCCGCCATTATCTTCATTGTATATAAGATAATCACAGTTTTAATTTGGGTGGAGCCTTTCGCACATCGGTCCTTCTGACATGGTAAACCAAGGGCGGTAATCTCTTTTTATGCTTTGCGAAAACATCATTTTATCGTGGGACCACTGATTGCATTTTTTTACTGTTATTTTTAGTAGAAGTAGTAATAATAATAGTAATAATGGTTCTTCTATCAATTTTCGCTTTATGAACGTCGCTCCTGACGGTGCCAGAAAAAGACCATTAGCTCATAGCATTGATGAGAATTGTAAAACACACTTGCAATATTCGGTAAATAATGTATAGGCATAGATTATCAAATTGTTCAAGAGCAATTAATGACCCACTAGTATTTTGCTTTAATTTACTTACGTAGTTTTCGTATGTCTTGCAATTTCTGCCTCTTAATCAGCTGACTCCCAACCGCAGACCTTATGCTGCATTCCTCCGCCACGCCTTCATGATAGAAGCTACATTACGTAAAGGATAGACAATAGGTAGAGAAAATCTCGCCTTTTGGTTTTTAGCGGCCCCCGAAAGGGGAAAAGACGCTATTAGTTTTGTGCGAAATGTCTGTCCGTCCGTCCCGTTTAGATCTCGTAAATTAGAAAAGATATTGAAAATCCGACTTCACGATATTTTAGAACATTCAAAGTTCTGATGCAACGGCTACTTTTTTTTTTCCTGAAAGCGAAAATTCTAATTTTTAAAATCAATTATGTAAGCAGTTTTTTTTTTAAAGAGAAAAAGCTAATTAGTATGCATTATATGTTAGACCTAATTTAAAACGAATAGTAATCTTATAAACTTCATTTTGTAAAAGTAAAAAAAGAAAATGCAGAGAAGAAAATAGGTTAATAAAGGACATTCTATTTCATTTGGTCAACAAAGGACATTCTATTTCATTTGGTCAACAAAGGACATTCTATTTCATTTGGTCAACAAAGGACATTCTATTTCATTTAGTCAATAAAGGACATTCTATTTCATTTGGTCAACAAAGGACATTCTATTTTATTATTCTGGGTTTTATATAGGACTTAAATATAATGTTTGATCGATTCTCTTTGCGGAAAGCAAGGTTGTATGTGATGTTACATGCAAATGTATGTGTGCCTTGAATCATTACATACACGCGTATTGAAGATGTGACATGCAAATGTATGTGTGCCTTGAATCATTACATACACGCGTATTGAAGATGTTACATGCAAATGTATGTGTGCCTTGAATCATTACATACACGCGTATTGAAGATGTTACATGCAAATGTATGTGTGCCTTGAATCATTACATACACGCGTATTGAAGATGTTACATGCAAATGTATGTGTGCCTTGAATCATTACATACACGCGTATTGAAGATGTTACATGCAAATGTATGTGTGCCTTGAATCATTACATACACGCGTATTGAAGATGTTACATGCAAATGTATGTGTGCCTTGAATCATTACATACACGCGTATTGAAGATGTTACATGCAAATGTATGTGTGCCTTGAATCATTACATACACGCGTATTGAAGATGTTACATGCAAATGTATGTGTGCCTTGAATCATTACATACACGCGTATTGAAGATGTTACATGCAAATGTATTTGTGCCTTGAATCATTACATACACGCGTATTGAAGATGTTACATGCAAATGTATTTGTGCCTTGAATCATTACATACACGCGTATTGAAGATGTTACATGCAAATGTATTTGTGCCTTGAATCATTACATACACGCGTATTGAAGATGTTACATGCAAATGTATGTGTGCCTTGAATCATTACATACACGCGTATTGAAGATGTTACATGCAAATGTATTTGTGCCTTGAATCATTACATACACGCGTATTGAAGATGTTACATGCAAATGTATTTGTGCCTTGAATCATTACATACACGCGTATTGAAGATGTTACATGCAAATGTATTTGTGCCTTGAATCATTACATACACGCGTATTGAAGATGTTACATGCAAATGTATGTGTGCCTTGAATCATTACATACACGCGTATTGAAGATGTTACATGCAAATGTATTTGTGCCTTGAATCATTACATACACGCGTATTGAAGATGTTACATGCAAATGTATGTGTGCCTTGAATCATTACATACACGCGTATTGAAGATGTTACATGCAAATGTATGTGTGCCTTGAATCATTACATACACGCGTATTGAAGATGTTACATGCAAATGTATGTGTGCCTTGAATCATTACATACACGCGTATTGAAGATGTTACATGCAAATGTATGTGTGCCTTGAATCATTACATACACGCGTATTGAAGATGCAAGGCAATTGCTAGAAAACTGTTACTTAGAGGAAGCTCTGTTAGATGCAAAATTAAAAATATGTC
Organism: Biomphalaria glabrata; assembly: GCF_947242115.1. Lineage (NCBI taxonomy): Eukaryota > Metazoa > Mollusca > Gastropoda > Planorbidae > Biomphalaria > Biomphalaria glabrata. The sequence continues at coordinate 34,376,365 of NC_074714.1, forward strand.
CATCATAGCGACAACAGTCATCTGCTCTCTCTCTCTCTCTCTCTCTCTCTCTCTGTCTCTCTCTCTCTCTCTCTCCGACCGCCTTCCAACTATCTGCATCAATTTCTCAACTAATGGACTGAAGTATGTGTAGGTAATGAGCCATAATAAACTTAATGAGCGACCGGTGTGTCTGCTTCAACTGTACAACATGGAGATCGCTCTCTCTCTCACTCACACACACACACAGACAGAGCAATTATCATCCATTGATATTTGATGGCTGTATTTTTTTTTTATCGCTCGCCTTTAATGTGAAGTGTTTAGTGACATTTTTAGTGACATTTTAGTCGCCAATTTGCTAGTGTAACTCTACTGTATCTTCTAATTATGTCATCTGGTGGGTAGGAGAACTTTGGGTGTTTCTTCCGTTGATCAAGAACTAGTTTCAATCATACAAATAAAATTGTTTTGTAAAGCTGTCCCGAACTTTTTAGAATTGGCCAGAAAAAAAAAATTGCAAGTTTTTGTTGAACTTTTAAAGGCAATGCTGAAAACAGGAAACATTAAGTTATCTGTGGCTTATTGTATGTTAAAATGATTATTTGTTAAAATTTTATGTCCTATAAAAAAAAAAGCGGAAGTTGTGGAAAATCTAGACATGTGCATATTTCTGTTCTTACCTTGTTCCTGATTCTATGGAACATGTTTTGATGAGCTTGGCTTCAAATTAACTGGATGATTCACGTTCCAGGATCAAACTTTTTTTTGACCCTGCCATGGCGTCATTTTGAATTGTTGCGGGAAGAAGATCCCCCCCCCCCCTCCATTTCCAAAATCTGAATGTTCTGCCAGAATCATGTTGTCCTGCCCCAATGAATTATCGCTGGCCGCACGTGCTAAGACTTACTCTGTGTCTGATTGGTTGAGCATAATCACGTGATGAAGTCTAGGCCATAGCGGAATGGAAAGTGGTGGCGCGGAGATGTCTTGGGAAACGATTGAATATCATGTATTGATTGTCTTGATCTTTCAACCCCATTTCTGGAAGAGTCTCCACAACGTGCTTCGGTTTTGTTATTTCAATCGTTACTGGCGTAAGTAATTTGTTGATTTACTTCCACATGGTCAGCCTTCCTCCCCCCCCCCCCTCCCATCGGCCCTGCCCCAATCCCAACATTTACCATAGAAACTTACTTTATGACAAAATATTCTTGGGAGTTTTGGAGCGAGCAATCAAAAGAATATCTCCACGCACCCACCGACTCTGAATGCCTCGTTCTGGCGCGTACCCTCTGAAGACAGCCATTACGACCGCCATCAGGGCCGTCCCATTTCATCGTTGGTTGTACACTAGATTTATCGGACTTTGATTTGTATCTAGTTATGCGCTCTTGACCCAAGGGAGGAGGTCAAGGATGATTCACTGGTATCGTGCCTTAAGTTGTGTACACGTTACTCCCTGGGTGGAACCTGTTTCATCAACATCATGGTCTGCAGACGATAGCGAAATAATCTGTACATAGGATGATGTATTGCAGTTAGATTACATAAGTCAAGAAAGTAAACATTATTTATGGACTAGTGTCGGCACCCAATGTTACCCTAGTTTCTGTGGGGTTAGCACTCTCTCTTTTTTCCCCCTTGGTTATAAAACTGTTATGGCCTTGAATGTAGAGGCCTAATAGTGAACTGGGACGTTGACGTTTTCAAACAGAATGGTGATCGTTCTTAGCAGCACATGCAGTCTTTGAGTCCGACAATCTAGTGAATGGGTCATTTAGAATGGGTCCGTTTCTTTTAAGTGGCCGAACACGTGACTAGCCCCGTTTGTGTCATTCTCAAAGAAGAGAAATCTATGAAAACGAGACTCGTGGATTGGAAAGTTGCGGCTTGGGTAAATTCATCACACTAAACAGGGTGAATTCAACACACTAAACAGGGTGAATTCAATACAGTAAAACAGGGTGGATTCAACACAGTAAACAGGGTGGATTCAACACACTAAACAGGGTGGATTCAACACACTAAACAGGGTGAATTCAACACACTAAACAGGGTGAATTCAATACAGTAAAACAGGGTGGATTCAATACAGTAAACAGGCTGAATTTAATATTTAACAACTGTGTGATGATGGTGAATTTAATATTTAACAACTGTGTGATGATGGTGAACAAAGACACGCTAGATCTCAACTGTTGAATTTTTTAGCATAGCTTTTTTTTTTTTAGCGTCTGTGTCAGCCGGCATCGTGTCTTGAGGCGCCGTCACTTGTGAACGTGTCCAGGGCGCAAAGGGTGGGGGGGTGGGGAGGCTGGGCGAGGAGACTTGCAGATATTCTGGTCATTAGGAATCTTCTATGCAACAATTGTCTGACTTGAAATCTGTGGTCGGGCGGAGATGTTTTGAGGTTTCTTCCCTTGACTCGAAGCTGTCAATCATAGGGCCTAGAGAAGGGGGTAGGGGAGATGAATGAATGTGGGAGGAAAGGTTTGATATTTGATGTCTGAATTAGCTCAGTCCTGACGGCCTGTCACGTGCTGGACATGTCTGCTGCTCTGTAGTCAAACATTCTATTAGATGACGAGCTGGTCTGTTTGCAAGTTGTTAGAGACAGTGGCAATCAGAGGTTCCGATGACTTGTTTGACATAAAACTGAAGGAAAAGTACGATGAGGCTGGCGGAAATGCACTTTATAGCTTCCGGAAAGGCACGATACGTCTGACGCAGTAGGAAAAACATCTAATCTGTTTGAACTTTTTGTTGCATTAGATTGAACTGTTACTAAATATCAGCAACAATAACATCAACAAGACACATGTGTTAAATAATGTATCAATACAATTAAAAACAACAATACAATATAAACCTACAAACTTGTTACATTAGATCCTGAATTAATTTAAAGGGGAATACTACTTCAAATTGCCGCGCGGGATTAACAATATAGTCTCTATGAAACTTGTGACTTTAGTTTATCTAAAGGAGAGAACCAAAAACGCTAGTTTGCAACTCAAAGTGTCTATCTGCATGACTGACTGACCTCTGGCCAAACTTCTTTGTTATTCGCTGCACCTTGCTCCTTTTGTCCTTTCAGTGTATTTCTGAACGAGTCCAGTTTGACTCGGAGTACTGCATGCCTTTCTTTCAGGAAACATTGGAAATAGGATGAGACGAAAGTCTGCTTCCTTTACTAGAGGGCTCAATGTGTGTTGAGGCCAAATGTGTGTGTTTAGGATGTTTGCCTTAGGAAGAGCAAGGCCGAGCTTGTCCTTCATATTCAGTCCTACTACTGGGCAGTGAGGTGGACAATGTCTCATTGACCTGTTGGACTAAATATTAGGCATCATTGGGGCATTAAACAAAAAACAAAAAAAAACATCTTTCATTGCATCTTTTGCAACAGAAGAAAAACAAAAATCTGCTTTGTGACTTTGCTGTGCATTTGTAAAGAACTGGTTTAACAGCAAGCAGCTTGAATGTCACACTGTGTACCCTACATGATTGAAATACATACATCAAGATTAAAGCTTTACAATATATGTGCATTTTATTATTTTAGTGGTTTGACCTTTTAATATGGGTGTACTTCCCCCCCCCCTTCTCTTAACCTTGTTACACAGATATACACACAAATAAATATCTTTTTTCTTTTACCCTTGAGACTTATTTCTTGAAGCTGTCAACAGGACATAGATAAGTCCTGTAAGGGGAGAGCACTCTGAGAGAGACCATGAATCCTAGAACTAGATCAAACTCAAACAATTTCTAGTTGTTTTTTTTTATGTGGTCTAAAAAAAATTTAATAAGCTCCATGAAGGGCTTTGGCTTTGGCCATAAAAAGTATCTAGGGAGTCGTAAAAAAGGGGGAAATGGATGACTTGGAATCAGCCATTGTTAACGGTTCTGGTGTGTAGAAGTCAAATCAGAATATTGTATGCCATAGAATTTCGAATAGGCTTTCACATAGGATATTGATTAGAACAGAACATCGTATTTCAGTGTACTCTCTTTTCCTTTAGATTTAATCAAATTTGAGAAACCGAAATTAAATTTATTTCACCAGTTCATTCACCAGGCAATGATATATCATAAATTATAAGCATTGAATTTTGGTCTATGTGTTTCTTGCCCTGATTGTGATCTCTGATGTCACATGGACCAATTTTTAACACAAAACTATTTGGCACTCTGTTAATGTCATGCTGTTGTTATTTTTTTTTTCTAATTTGTCTTTGAACTACTAGATATTGTGTATTTTTCTATTGATTCTGTCATGGGAGGGCAAATAAACTCTTTAAAACTTGGCACAATTTCTTCTAATCACTCTGAGTAGCAGCTAATTTTAGTTTCAAAATGTTTGGTTTCATCACTTTTTTTTTTGTATTGTATTTTTGTCTTTTCTGTCAAATAAATTCAATTCCAACCATGACCATCTCTTGTGTTCAGAGTCCAACTAAAATCTTGTCAAGCTGACATTCATCTTTTATGTTGTCAATGTGCAATTTCAAATATTAAAACCTTTTTTTTTTTACAACTTTGTTTATTTTTGCAACTTTGTTTATATATTTAAAAAGAAAATATTTTTAAAGATTGCTTTGTCAAAACAAATACTTCATTTAAATCTCAGAAAACTTTTTCTGAATGTGTCATGTTGTCAAAAGTAATTTGAAGTTGAATAAGACAATAATAATATAAATTTTGATGTATTCTAGATTATATATCAATTAATTTTAATTTCTTATTTTTACTGAAGCCTGCAAGAGATCTTCATTTAGGAATAATATAAAATCACAAATAAGTACAAATCTAGATTACTCTGGGTTTTTTGGTGTTTTTTTTACCTAGTTCTACTTAAAGGTGCTTCCAACAAACTCTTGTCAAGAAACAAGAGACTTAATTCAACAGTGTTTTGCTACCTTCTTTTTTTCTGTACCAAAACTATTGCATGTTCTATTGATTGTATTGGTCATTGCAGGTGTAGCTTGAAGTCTGAGTGTAATGGCAGTAAGTACCCCAACAGATGGCTATCCCACACAAAACAAGAGTGTCCCAAAATCAAGCAGATCCTCCCAGAAGAGATTTCTATAGACAGAGAAGGGCTGGTAAGTTGATGAACTATTGATCCTGTTTGTGGTAATGTACAACTTTTATGTGTAGCAATGTGTATATTCTTTACATAGTGATCAGAAACTTCTTGACATAGTCATCCACAATTCTTTTTTTTTTATGTACATTTCTTTTTGTTTGGTGATGTCTATCTTTTTTAACACAGTGATGTGTCAATTCTTTATGTGTGATGTGTAGCATTTTTTAAAAATGAATAACCCTTATTAAACAAATTTGCCTAACAAAATGCACTTGCTGTTTAGCTGAGGATTTAGGGATTGAATCCAGAAATAGACCAGACATTTGATTACACGCCTGACAGGTTTCTGACATCTGTTTGTTCTTTGTGTCATTAAACATTGATACATAATTTACTAATTCTCAAACTGTAGTACAACAGAAACACTTCACATTATTTGTAGATCTCATTTCTTTAGTGGTGTATAGGTGTAAGGCACAGAGACACAATAGATATTGCTCTACAGTAGAAAAGATGCCCAATGTCATCCAACATTGGCAGATAATATTTATATTAACTTGTACAATTACTATTTCTAGATTAAACATTTTCTAAAGCATCAGACACCAATTAGAACTTCTCAACTTTCAGAGAATGTTTGTATTTTGAAATGCTAGTTTTGACTTCAATTCTTGATATGTTTTTGTTAACATTTGTATATAAAAAAAAATCTAATAAACAAGGTTTTCATTCCTTTTTTCAGTTGACACTGAATGTACAAAATGTGCCAGATTTTCAAAACCAAATTTTCTACATTTGCCAGTTCACGGCATTCAACACTGAGCACAAAATTGTCAGAATGGCCAACAGAACACACAATAACTTTCAGTGTTTTACTCCAGAGAAATCACTCTTGCCTCCCTTTGAGACTGGAAAAGGTAATTCCTAGATTCCCTTTTTAAACAGCCACTCTATGGAAAAGCAATAACTGCTATTGTAATGTTTATGTTTGATGTTGAGTTAATACATACTAGAAGCCTAATTCAAAATAGTTCACCACCATCTGATTCACAATGCCTGAAATAAGTGCTTTAGCGGTACCTGCGTTAACGGGTACCTGTTTTTGAAAATAAAATATACCAAAACGCGAAAATTTTTCTTGACATAACTTTCATTAAGATGGTTAAAATAGTTACAATAACTTTCATTATGCTCACAATGAGTGTTAAAGCTAGTTGTGATTACAAGAAAGTGTCCTGTTTGGTTTATAAAGTTAAGTCCTAAGTCAATTTTATAACAGTAATAATAGTGCTTTCTTGTCTATTTGTGTTATTTCTTGTGAATCCAATGTAGGCATGAGCTTGTGTATGAGGTAATATGTGAACAACTGGTCTGTAGGGACCACCCATTATTTAGTGTAAAAAAAACAATGCTTCATCGTACCATTTGATGCTTTCATGTGTGCATCTTTTGTTGCCTTTATTTTTTGTAATGAATTATTTTGTATTTGAAGTTCTCAGTATTTTCTTGTATTTGACTTTGTGGCTGTATTTCTTCAGACTCTGTGTCTATGAAGCTGTCGCTGTTGCTGAATAATACAGAACTTGTCCATGATACAGTCACATTCTTTAATTGTGCCCACCATAAAGTGTAAGTTAGTTGACTGGTGCATGTTCTCTCCGATGTTAAGCATTAGGGTTGACTCATTCTAGATCGTTTTTGGATATTTTATTGTTTCCATTTCATTAACATACATGTACTCTGGACTGAGGGAATTAAGAATCTTGCCAATAATATATAAAAAAAAAACATTTTTATTTAATTTAAACCTCAGCTTTAGAGAAACATTAGAAATCAAATGCTTATCTGTTTGTTGGTGAATTTTGTTGGACTATACAAGTTACAAGTTTAGTTGGTAGTTTTTGTTTATTAATTCTAGACTTTTTTTAAAAAATTTCAGCTGTACATCTTGCACAATGAGTAAGTTCCCTTGTTCCTGGTGCATCAAGAAACACATGTGTACTGACAACACTGCTCAGCACTGTCATGGTGACACTGTCATTTCTGGGCAGAAAATTGAGGTTAGCATTGACTTATAAATATCCAGTTTCTCTATCTCTCTTTATGTGTACTTTTTTTTTACTTGCATTGTATGAGTTCTAAACTCAATCATGACTCTCCACTCTCTCAGCATTTTAAGAAGCTAGCTGATTCTCCTGTTGTTTTTTTTATTGACAATCTACTTTCTAATTGAAGTTGTTGATCTGTTCAATTCTTCTACACACGTTGTACATTTTTCTAGCCCATATTAAAAAATATTTTACAAATTCCATCCAATTCTAATGTAAATGTGACATAATATTGTTTTCTCTGGAAAAAAAGACACTTTTCACTTTTCTATGAAAATTTTTTGTTTGGTAATGACAAAATGTGTAGAACTAATCTGATTGATGGAATGTTTTCAGTATCTATTTAAAAAAAAGTAAAGATAGCCCTTTCAGAACTTGCAATTATGACAATAGATAATGTAAAGTTTATGTGGCTGACAGTTCACAAGAGTGCCATGTGGCCAACACAATGACCAACTCTACTTTCAAAACACAACAAATGCTATTTACCCATTAAAAGTTGGGTGGACTCCGGGGTGCCCTAAAAATCCCAAATTTTTGTAATCACCAAAGTTTGAACTAAGATTCCTCAGCTCAATGTGGCAAAGTGTTTTACCACATGACCACGACGTCTTTAATTAATGAATAGACAAAGTTCCATGGATCAGGTCAAATTAAGTTAGCTTAATACTGTTGTAATGTAAAAACCTAACAAACATAAATAGTTTCTCATGCATGTCAGCCATTAGTGTTGGAAAAGACTAAAGTATCTTCAAGCTTTAAAGTGAAGTGTTTTAATCAGGAATCATAATCTGGACAAATCTATTTAACAAAATTTCTATTGATTAATTTTCTGTGACAATAGCAATTTGTATTTCTCATCCTAGAAACAGTTCAGAATGCACAATCCTGGCCCAGAGTTCTGTCCCAAGTTTGAGAACTGGAACTCCAGCAATGAAATTCTTGTGGCAGCTGGTTCCATGACATCTATCAGTGTCAGGGGTGTTTCCTTGTTTGACTTTCAGCAGGACAAGTTGTGGTGCAGTTTCAGGGTTGACAACATTACTGAGGTTCCAGCCAGAAGTGTCTCCATTGGACAGGGACGACTGTTCAATATTTCTTGTGATCTTCATAAGGTACTTGTATATTTATTTATTGCTTTATTTTAATCATATGATCAAATTATTAGTACTTGTTTAGAATTCTAATTCTCAATAATCATAAATTTTATTTGAAAAAATGATATCTTTCTATTACATTAGCTTAATGTTCTTTTCTCTTTTTTTTTTTAAGCATTCTACAGTTTCCTAAATAATAACTAATTTTGTTTTTCCTCAGTTTAATTACCTAAAGACTATTAGTCGCAAAACTGTTGTCATGGAAATCTTGTGGGGTGATGGCAAACATCCATTAGACAATCCAAGTGGATTACAAAGTAAGGCTTTCTAACTGTAGTTTTATTACATTTCATTGAGTTTCAAATCTTTCTCATTGCCTTCATTGATTCATCAGTTGATAGAATGTAATACTATCCTAACACAGTAGAGACTTGAGAGCTCAGTACTGATCACTCAGTAGAAGGTTAAACAATTCCACTTTGAATTCCTTTCCTAATTGCATCAACTTGCATGTCCACCTGATTTCATCTGCTACTACAAATCTATGACCTGTGTTTTAGTTGAAGTCTACAAATGCTCTGTCATGGCTGGAACTTGCGGTGCTTGCCTAACAGCCGAGGAGAAGTACCAGTGTGTATGGTGTGAGGGAAAAACATGCAAACCTGCAGAATCCTGTCAGAATACCCACAGCCTTCGCAAGGGCAATGTTTGTGATAATCCTCACATCAAGCAGGTACATTTTTAGTCTGGAGAAAAATGATTTATTTTTACAGGTACTCTTAAAAGTCTTGATAATGTAAATAGTGAAGGTTTCATATTGTGAAAGTTTTAAATTTTTCTTGACTGAATACCCTACATCATTAGTTCACATCTCAGAAAACACAATATATTTGTCATTGAAATAATAAAACACTGGCTATATTTAAACTCTAAGTGTATCCATTATTCTAAAATCAAAGTAAAAAATGTAATTATTTTAACTCAGCTAATTAGGTTAGAATTGCTTACATATTTTAAAGTTATATATTGACATTACATGTGATATTAAATATTTTAAAATGTATCAATTATCTTATAAAAGAAAAAAGAAAATTGTAACATAGCCAATAGTCTTTTTTTTTTATTAACATCTTGAAAATATAGGATAAATAGATTTTAGTGATGTATTTACTCTGTAGAATGTTTAAACTATAGTCAATAATGCAATTACTGTGAATTTCTATGACATCGAAATGAATCTCTACAATAAAATTATTATGATATGGAAGGTATCCTACACTTCTCACAATAGAAATATATTGCCAATATTATTATTGTAGTGTAAAAAAATGAATTAAAAAGGGTTTCAGGTTAGTTGTTTTCTTTCTACCAACAGCTGTCTCCCCTATCTGGCCCAGTCGGAGGTGGCACATTACTGACTATAATAGGAGAAAATTTTGTGGCAGCCCAAAATGATCTCAAAGTGACGATCGATGGTGTGATGCAAGTGAATTGTCTTGTTGTAGAGTTCTCTCCTCCTAGCAGGTAGCTACTTGCCCCTTTTTTTTTTTATCATTGACTCATTTTATGTTTTGGCCTTTCAGCACTATAATCCCTTCTGCTTCTAGGCTACAACTTTACTTTTCTGTCTAAAACTGAGTCATTTTCCAACCAGAGGTTTTTGGTGTAAAAATATATGTATACAGCTGGAACTAAGGAAATGAACTAAATAAATGAAGTGCTTGTCTGTTTATGTGAAGGTCTAGGGTTTGAATTGTGTTACTTTTACTTCTGGAGTGTAGCCCTTGAGACCCAGTTGAATGGTTGGCTACATCTTGACAAAAATTATGTCTGTTAACCTCATAATAGTTACATAAATGTTAGGTCATAAAAGGAAATGAGCTCAACATCATTGCTATGCAGTAATGAGTTTCATTTTTAAAAAATTTTATTTCACATTGCCTAATTATGAATTGTGCAAGTAAAGTGTGAATGACATTGTTGACTGAGGTTTACTCTGAAGCAGCATATCCTGGCTATTTTTTCTAGAAGTTTCTCCTGAGTACACTTTATGTATAATAAGTTTTACCTCAATATACAAAACTATTTATCTTTTCATAGATAAGCTTTGTCTTCCAGTAAATTTGATAAATTTTCTCCTAGGTATTCACTCTACAGAACTATGTAAAACTCTGGTTAAGAAAATGTTTATTCAAATTCTTTTTCTAGAATTGTTTGTGAAGTCCAAAGAAGTAATACATACAATCTCACCTTCCAAGGCATTGTCCATGTCTCTGTGGGAAACAGATTCCGTACAGAGTTTCCCCAGAAGTATGAATTTGTGGTAAGTTTAGTTGATACAAGTTTTAGATTCATTATATGTGTGTTATCAATATTAAAATATGTGGAAATTGTTTGGGACTTCTTAACTCAAGAAAAAATCAAGAAACTAGAACAGATGCAACAATAGAGATGTGAGATTTATAATAAATGTATATTCACATTTCACTAGAGTTGACTAGAGCAAAAAGACTAAATTTAGTCAAAAGTAATGTAGCAATAAAACATAAAACATTGAACCAGAAATAACTAATACAAAAACAACAACAACAGGTATTAGTAAATGAGACTAGCTCGAAGTAAAGCCAAATGAGTTCCTTTATTTATAATACTGTCAGCTGATGTGTTTTCATGTTTATTTAAATAAGAACTGTAGAATACCCTAACCCTAGCCCCTAAATTCTCCAATCCTAACATCTAAGTTTCCTAACCCTCATACCTAGTGGTCTTTAAATACCAAATGTGATACCTAGGATCCTTCTGCAGCCTTAACTAACATCAAACAACCTGATAAAATATTCCCACAATGATAAAGGCGCATTTCTCATCCCATATGCTGTAAAAAATGTGTACAAGAACTCTTTCTTTCCTAGTGCCATGGAACAGATTGAATGAATTAATCAATAAACCAATGACATAAGTAGACTTTCATGAACCTGCAGTACTAGATTAACACCTGAAGTTCTTCTTTTTAGGAGAAGATATAAACACATAACACTTGAAACTCTAGAGCTCACATTATGTAAATGTGTCCTATGCCTGTCTTTAATGCCTGTCTTTAATACTTTGTTTCAGAAACCAGATCTGAGAGAAATTTACCCTAAGTTTGGACCCTATGATGGTGGCACAGTAGTGACACTTAGTGGTCTGCACTTGAACTCTGGATCAAACATCTCTGTACACTTTGGAAAAAATAATCCCTGTCGAGAAATCACTAGGTATTGTTGGCTAAAATTCTTTTGTTAGATTAATGGCACTGAGCTAGCTACACCTTAGAGTATATCTGTCATATCAAGATTAATGTCGAACATCATTTTCATTTCTTAAGGAATGAATTTTTTTTCTCTTTAGTTTGAGTGTACCATATTTATGATCTTGATATTTTCCTACAAAATTGTATCTTCTAAAACATTCCCCTTTCAGACCTTGTGATCTATAGGGCAGATGATGTTTAGGTCATCTGTTTCTTTGGCCAACTGTTAACGAGAAGGGTGTCATGTGGGCAGCACAAAGACCGACCGCCTTTACTTTCCCCAACAAAAGTCAGGTACCGTTAAGAGTTGGTGGACTTAAGCGTGCCCTAAAAATCCTGCAGTTCAAAAATCCCATTCTTCACTGAGATTTGAACCTAGGGCCCAAAGTTATGATTAACCACTCTACCACTGCACCCCCATCTACTAAAAGTCTGTTTAGTAATCAAATTTTTAAATAATATCATTTAAACTTTTGTGTGTGTTTGTTCTGTAGGATTGACTTTGCAGCCATTTCCTGCAAGAGCTCACGTGTCAATGAATCTCTTTTCTCAAAGCCTGTTGATGTGTCTGTAACAATTGACAAAACTGCTCTGGATACTAATGGAATACAGTTTCATTATGTGCCAAACCCCAATGTTACTTGGCTCTCAAGGTTACAAGGGTTCAGAAGGTAGGAGCTCTCTTACCCCTGTGTCTCTCAAGCTTGTTTACTGTTCACTAAACAATGTCATGACATGTCATAATGACATTTTATCTGTAGTTATTTAAACATTGAGTCCTCAGTTTAATGAGGAATGCAGTATTTCATGTGGCTACGCAGCCCCAGCTGCGACCTACATCTTTATCACATCCAGCGCAAACATAACAATTTTCCTCTAGTGGTCAATTTATATTTTCTTTTTACCATCTATGACTGTCCTCAGCAGTGGATTTTCTTTTGGCATTCAATGTGTCTCCTGTGCTCTCTTCTATATCAATTAAAGCAAGTTGGCGCCTAAGCTGGTCTTTAAAACATCACACATATCTTATGTAATAGGAATGTTTCTTCATGCCAAGTTTTTACATTGCAGTTATACAGAATACAAATTGGCTAGAATCTGTTTGACCAATGACTTGCCATATTAACTATGTGATTTTATAAATAATCTATTACTATGTAAACAAAATATTAGCATTTTATAACTACTATTCATTTCATTACAGTGGTGGTCTGTCATTGAATGTCTCTGGTCATCACTTAAACAGTGTCCAGTCTCCCTACTTTTTAATCTGGTACAAAGGTGTCCCATACAGTGGGGTAAGTTGCTTTCAATGATCTTCAAGTTTTTTTTTATAAATATATATATTTTTAATGTCTGGGATAGGGCTCAAGAAATGTTTGGTACCCTACCAGATTAAGCCACTCATTGAGAAGCATTTATTTAGCAAATTAAGTCACATGCCCTTTTTACAAAATTGAAAGATTACTATAATTTCTAGTAGTAGGAATATGATTTTAAAAAAAATAAAGTTCTTCTTTCAGACCATGGGGTCTATAGGTTAGATGATGTAAAGGTCATCTGTTTATGTGACCCATGGTTCACAAGGGTGTCATGTGGCCAACACAACGACCAACTGCCTTTGCTTTTTTTCCAACTTATGCGGTTGAAGTCAGAGGTGCCCTAAAGATCCAGAAATTAAAAATCCCAGACTTAACCAGGACTCGAACCTGGGACCCTCTGGTTTGTAATCCAAGCACTCTCAATCACCAACCTTTTTTTTCCTCATTAGTTACTCAACTTTGTTATCTTGACATTTTGTAGAACTGAGTTTCTTCTGATTTGATAATTATCTTTGTTTGGGTTGCAGGCTTGTGCTTTTCCAGTTTCTAGCGCCACCAATATCACCTGTGTGACCCCACTCATACAAGACCTGAATGCTACGTTTGATGGCTATGAAGAGCTAGACTTTGGCTTCAAGATGGATGAAGTCTCTGGCTTGGAAAAACTGACACATATGGGCAAATTTAAGATCTTCCCTGACCCCAACCTTTATGCTTTCAATGATGGCAAGAAAGTACATAAACAAAGTCAGGAAATTTTATTGATCAATGTAAGAAATGTTTGCTTATTTTGTTTTTTCAATGAATGGGATAGATTTTAAAAAATGTTTGCTTTGATTCTTTTCTTGGAAATGTATGGAATGGGGTCAATAGTTCAAGTACTTTCAACCCAACAGCTTGTTAAAAGAGATGGAGATCGAAACAAAATATTTGAGCTAAGCTAAACTGTATTGGTGTCAACTCAACTTTATGGGTGTAACCTAAGCTCAACTTTATGGGTGTGACATAAGCTTTACAGTTCAAGAAATGTTGCTTTACTAAATATATATATATTATATTTAAATTTAGCAGAGGATCGTAACCTAACTATTTGAGTACATTTGTAATTAGCTAGAAAACACAATACAATACATGTTCAATAATAAACTTTTCAAAAATGTCTTCCCTCACAATTACTGCTTTTATTGCTGGCAAAAGAATAATCCCAAACCTGATATGGCCCAGCAAAAAAGCAACAGAACATTGTATGTATATAGTGTGTGTGAATCATTACAGTTAAAAACTTTTTTACCATTCTCTGATTAATATCAAATCTTCTATAGGGAGTCAATTTGATGCCTTTGAAAGAGCTTGACATCAAGGTCTACATTGGGAAAACTGAATGTTTGGTTATGTCTATAAGTAAAATTATCATCACATGCACCTTGCCTCAAAACCTACCAGACACAAGTGATGGAAGTGGATCCCCTGAAGTCATTGTAAGTCATCTTAGTATCATAGTAGCATTGAAACTTTTTCACTTGATAAAGCAGAGCAATGTTTTTCAATTCTATTTCATGTATTTTACTCTTTTTTTTTTTTTTAATTAGGTTCAGATTGGGCAAAACTTGACCTTTAACCTGGGGGTACTGCAGTTTGAGGAACAGGAAGGCTTGACCCAGGAGGCAATGATAGGGATTATTGTTGCTGTAGCTTTGACAGTCGTGTTGATCATCATCGTGGGCATCTGTTGCTACATCAAGGTCAGGCGCAACGATGACATGATGAAGAAAATGAGAAAAGATATGGACCAGCTGGAGTCCCGAGTAGCTAATGAGTGTAAAGAAGGTATGCAGCTCAAGTAGATTTCTTTGTACTAATTCTGAGTTCTACTCCTGCCAGCTCATCAGTTGTTTGACTTATGTTTTAGCTTGTACATTTCTGTCCTGTTGGTTTACAGCTTTTGCAGAGCTCCAGACGGACATGACAGAGCTGACCAGTGACCTCTCAGGTGGATGCTCTATACCATTCTGGGACTATAGGACTTACTGTATGAGAGTCTTGTTTCCTCCTGAATGTAATGATCATCCTGTAATCAAGGAATTAGAGGTCAGTACCAAGGAAAGGAAAAACAAAATCAAAGTTACTTTTTTTTTAACTTTGTAATAGTAAAATGATTTTATTATAGCCTTTTACAAAACATTTTTAAAATATGAGTTTAAAAATAAAGGAATAATAATATAATATTAAAAATATAAGTACTTTTGAAAATTGTTGGTTGTTTTTTTTTTTATAAATGCCTTTGTTTATGTCATGTTATGGTGGTCATTAATGTTTATTACACAAATTTATTAGTTTCTTTAATATTTTTTTTACCATTCCTAATAATTTTTAGTTGCCAACTTTTTTTCCCCCTTTTTTTTGTCAGCTTGACTATCGCCATAAAGAAGATCTAGAAAAAGGTCTGAAAGCTTTCTTCAATTTGATCCGCAACAAAACATTTCTCTTGATCTTTGTGCGTACATTAGAAAACAATCAAGACTTTACAATGAAGGAAAGAGTGAATGTTGCTTCTCTTCTATCTGTCAGTCTACAGACTCAGATGGAGTATGCCACAGAGTAAGTTGCTCCACACAAAAGCAATGTTATACTCTAATTAAGTTACTTTTGTCAAACTATAAGATTTTGATATTTGTACTTTTTCATGGTATAAGACAGTGTTGGCCAACTCTTGTGGGCCAAATAAATTTCTGATACATTTGTCATGAGCCAGCTCACAAAAAAAAAATTGTCCATCTCAATGGAACCAAGCCTCAGTCTCTTTGACTTCATTGTGCACTATGGACAGGAGTTCAGAGGGCCACGTAGCATTGACTCACGGCCAGATGTGACCCTCAGGCTCTAGTTCGGGTATCACTGCTCTAACTTTTCAGTTCAAAAAAATCTAGTTGAATATTAAGTGGTTGCTCTTTGTGTGTTTCAGAATTTTAAAAACATTGCTGGCTGAGCTGATAGAAAAAACAGTGGAGAATCCTAAAGTTCACCCTAAGCTTCTATTAAGAAGGTGATCATCCTTTTACGACACTTTATATGTGAATGTGTTGCTTTGATACACATAGGCATGTGGTGTAAAAACCAAATGTACATGTTTTTGCGTTGACTTAGTTTACATATAATTATATTATTTGTTAGAAATAAATGTTGCCTAATCTATATTAACTCATTTTATCCTGGTCTCATTTAATAGAAATGAGTCTGTGGCAGAGAAGATGTTAACAAATTGGTATACATTCCTTTTGTATAAATTTTTGAAGGTAGGTTTTCAACTGAGTAATGCTAGAAATCTATTTTACAGTGCCCTTTATTCTATGAGCAGTGTACTCCTTTTTGCTTATTTAGTTGTGTAGGCCTACTTTAATATACTTTGAATGTAATCTTGCCTTTGAATCAGTCAACAATGTTGAATGTAGATTTCTAAAACCTCAATTTGAAGACTTGTTACTGTTCTGTACTTCAGGAATGCGCTGGCGAGCCATTGTTCATGTTGTACAATGCTATCAAACAGCAAGTTTCCAAAGGGCCCGTTGATGCTGTTACCAGTGAGGCTCGCTACTCACTGAGTGAGGACAAACTGATCAGGCAACAAGTCACATTTAAATCAATAGTGAGTACATCAGAATCTTAGAGGTGGCATATTCTAATATTGACCTAACCAAGGTTAAATTGCATTTATGTTTAATGTTTCCATTTTATGTCACATCTGTAATCTATAAGATAACATGGGGATTCCATAATAACTTTTCATTTATTATAACACCTAATATTTTGAGTTTTTACTAAGCATATATCAAGTCATTCTGTGGCAGAAATAAGTACAAAAATAGTACTAGTCAGACAGAATGAGTTGATATAAGCTTTGTAAAGAAGTGAAACTTGTTAGAGCAAAGCCTTTTTGGGATTATGTATGGAAATTAGACCGCAGGCACCTGATATCCAACTTATATGATTAATAATAATCTTTATTCTCCTAGAGGCAATTTGTTTTAAAATTGTGCATTTTAAAAAAAAACATGATTAGAGCAAACATTTCTATAATGTTCAAAGCGTATTGACCTTTAACTGGTTTGATTGATTCTCTACTTGAAGTCTACACTAACCAGTTCACCTACGATGAAACTATTTTAAGTCTACACTAACCAGTTCACCTAGATGAAACTGCTTTAAGTCTACACTAACTAGTTCACCTAGATGGAACTGCTTTAAGTCTACACTAACCAGTTCACCTACGCTGAAACTACTTTAAGTCTACACTAACCAGTTCACCTAGATGGAACTGCTTTAAGTCTACACTAACCAGTTCACCTAGATGGAACTGCTTTAAGTCTACACTAACCAGTTCACCTAGATGAAACTACTTCAAGTCTACACTAACCAGTTCACCTATGCTGAAACTACTTTAAGTCTACACTAACCAGTTCACCTAGATGAAACTACTTTAAGTCTACACTAACCAGTTCACCTACGATGAAACTACTTTAAGTCTACACTAACCAGTTCACCTAGATGAAACTACTTTAAGTCTACACTAACCAGTTCACCTAGATGGAACTGCTTTAAGTCTACATTAACCAGTTCACCTAGATGGAACTGCTTTAAGTCTACACTAACCAGTTCACCTAGATGAAACTACTTTAAGTCTACACTAACCAGTTCACCTAGATGAAACTATTTTAAGTCAACACTAACCAGTTCACCTACGATGAAACTACTTTAAGTCTACACTAACCAGTTCACCTAGATGGAACTGCTTTAAGTCTACACTAACCAGTTCACCTAGATGAAACTACTTTAAGTCTACACTAACCAGTTCACCTAGATGAAACTACTTTAAGTCTACACTAACCAGTTCACCTAGATGGAACTGCTTTAAGTCTACACTAACCAGTTCACCTAGATGAAACTACTTTAAGTCTACACTAACCAGTTCACCTAGATGGAACTGCTTTAAGTCTACACTAACCAGTTCACCTAGATGGAACTGCTTTAAGTCTACACTAACCAGTTCACCTAGATGGAACTACTTTAAGTGTACACTAACCAGTTCACCTACGATGAAAATGCTTAAGGTGCTACCTTGCCAAGTGATCAACCGAGCAAAAAAAAATAGAAACTCTTGAAATTGTTTATTTTTGCTAAAGTTGCATGTCTGACTCTGTTTCAGGTACTTCATGTGATGGACATTGATGTAGACAGGTGTTCTCAACCCACTCACCAAGTCAAGGTGCTAGACTGTGATACCATCTCACAGGTGAAAGAAAAAATATTAGACTCCATGTACAAGTCTGCACCCTTCAGTAGTAGGCCACCTAAGGAAGAATTAGAGCTTGGTAAGTTCTGTTCCCACCAACATCTCATAACCTGGGAACATTCACTAGCCTTGGGTCTCATAGCCTGGGGAACATTCACTAGCCTTAGGTCTCATAGCCCTGGGAACATTCACTAGCCTTGGGTCTCATAGCCTGGGGAACATTCACTAGCCTTGGGTCTCATAGCCCTGGGAACATTCACTAGCCTTGGGTCTCATAGCCCTGGGAACATTCACTAGCCTTGGGTCTCATAGCCTGGGGAACATTCACTAGCCTTGGGTCTCATAGCCCTGGGAACATTCACTAGCCTTGGGTCTCATAGCCCTGGGAACATTCACTAGCCTTGGGAGCAGTTACTAGCCTTGGGAATATCTCATAGCCTTGGGAACATTCACTAGCAAACCACCACCACCCCCCCCCCCCAATGAACTCTTTGACCATTGGATACTACAGCGTGTATTTAAACAAGCAACAGTTTCATATAATAGAAACACATTAAAATAGTTTTAATAGGTGAAATATCAGTCAGTGTTTTGTGATAGTCAGCCTTAAAATTAAATTTTGTTATTGTGTCAGTGTACTTTATAGATCTGATAAAGAACTACTGGGAGGATAATTGTTAACAATGTTAGAAACATTTCTTTTTTCTGCTCTTTTTTTAGATCTGTCCTTAAATTCCTTAAACATGAAATCAAACAAATCTTACAGTTATTTGCCACTTTCTTTGAATAATTCATTTGATTCCTGTTTTTGTTAGGATTTCATAACATCAAGAAGAGTTATCTCCATTTTAGCTGCATAAATTCAATATAAGCAAATGATACAAAAGTCACATTTAATTATCTTTTACAAGAAAGTGGAGTTATGGATTATAATGAATTAAAAAAAAATTCTCTTCATTGCCAGGTGAAATAGGGCAGTCAATGTCTTTTTCTCAATTATTTATCAGTATTGATAGTTTTTATGGATTAATGATGAAATTAAATTTCCATCCAACGAGTCAAATTATTATATTTCTGCATGTAATTTTGTAAGAGTTATGTAACATAAATATTTATTCTGCTTCTGGCAGCAATACAGATAGATAGATATAACAATAAAAACTGTATCTTGAAGTCTTAAAACATGTTTCATGTCTGGAAATATTTTAATCTCTTTTTTTTGCATGTATGTCTTTGTTGTTGTTTTGTTTTGTTACATTTAGTTTCTATTTCTACTTTTATTTTTTGCATGTCAGAGCTGTTGGGTAAGCCAAAACAATTAAATCTTATTTTAACAATTTTGAAATAAATTGTTTAAGGAAAATTAAAAATGTTACTTTTTTTTAATGATTCTGTAATTAATTTTTAAAAAATTGCCTTTACCAGTTCTTTAAAAAAAATGT
The DNA here is from genome assembly GCF_947242115.1 of Biomphalaria glabrata. NCBI lineage: Eukaryota > Metazoa > Mollusca > Gastropoda > Planorbidae > Biomphalaria > Biomphalaria glabrata. Next base: position 34,395,984 of record NC_074714.1, read on the forward strand.
AAAATTATGTATGACAAATGATAAAATTACACAATTAAATTCATTTGTTAACTAAATGACATAAAATGCTTTGCTATTAAAGGAATTCGTTTTTATAGAAATAGAAATTATAGAAATTTCCATACATCACAATTGAAGTTAAAATAAGATTGAAAATGCAAAATCTCTTTAAGTAATTGTTACTCATTTCAGCTTTAAGCTGGTTTACTTTACCCCCTTTTTATTTTATTTCCAGAACAATAGAGAACATGATATTAGTTGGTTTATATTTTAATTAGACTACAGTTGATTCTGGTTAATTGGATCACTTAGGGTCAATTTTAGTATTTCTTATGTTTTAATATAAACATTGTCTATGTTACAATAATAAGCATATTTTATAATACTTTCAGTAATGAAACCTCACATTTTTTATGTGAAATACAGATACATATGGATAAGAACTCATTTTCTGTGACAAACATTATTCATTGAAAAATCCATGTGCTTATTCTTGAAAGCAATTCACACATTTAAGTATTATTCAGTTTGCAAAACTAACTGCAGTGTCAACAAAAATGTGTCACTTAAGTCCATGGGTTTTAAGAACCAGTGTGATGTGATCGTTTTTTTTTTTTTTTTTTGACAGATGGCTTTTTATCAAAATCATCACAGATATCTATTACAGCAATGGGACTGACTTCATTTCCCTCAGGCATTTGTCACATTCTGTATTGTCAATATTAATTAACTTGTAATGGACTCCTCATCAATTTTCTTGGCTTCTGATGCTTTCTTGTGTTTAGTTGCAATTCAAGCCAAAAATCTTGATTTGATTTGGCAGTATTGAACTCTAGTAATGTCTTCATAATTTTTTCATCTTGTGATGTTCCACATTTTTGTCCAGAGAGAAAGATGGTACTTAATTTTTCTTAGTTGCTTGTTCAGATCAAATGGAATTTAATATCCTTACAAAAGCAATATTAATATTGCATAGTAGAAATTGTATCAGCTTTGTAGGATAGGGAGTAATTAGGAATAGGAGGTTGTTTGACTAACTAATGGTCCAATTAAATGGATTTAACTGTAAATAAATGTATATAGGTCTAAAAAAAAGATACATGTGTGTGTTTGTCTTGTATTTAGTTTATTGCATGCTTTTTTTTTTTTTGTAGCATCCAGTTTTAAATTGTGACTTTGGTCATTTTAGAGTTGATTATTTCAGACTATTCACTATAATGGTGTTCAATTTTTAATTTTTTGTTTATAACTCTAACTTAAAAAAACATATAATGTATTTACTACGAAAGTACATCGTTAAATCAAAGTTACAGAACTTGTATATTAATGTGAACTAATTAATTATTTCTAACTCAGAGTACCATTGTCACAATGATTAAAACTGAATTTGACTCCTGGGTTTGTTTTGGTCTTAATTTGAGTTGTTTTTCTTTTCTTTTCTTTTATTCCGTTTCTTCCATTTGGCCTTGAACTGGAACAGTTTTATTTGATCTGCCAGAGTGGCTGGGAGAAAAATCCTCAATTCCTCTCAAAATATTTCCAACTAAAGACACCAAGAGAATGGTGCTTAGTGATGAAGACCATACCACTAAGATGGAGAATGACTGCAAGCGCCTTAACACCCTCAGCCATTATAAGGTAGGCAATCTCTACTTTCAAAGTTGTTTTTTCTTGTACATTTCATTAGATTCACTTTTGAATTGAACTTTCATTAAAGTATGCCTTTGTGACTATTTCTAAATGTCTTAAAGGTTTGCGTCATGTGAGGACTATTTCTATTTCTCCAGGTCCCTGATGGGGCATATGTTGCCTTACATCCCAAACAAACCTCCATGTATAATATGAGTTATGTTCCAGACAAACACAAATATGGTAGTGGTAAGTAGGCCTACTGTCAAGTCAAATACGTTTTTGAAATGGTAACATAGAAACCTTTCTTCTAAGTGCTAGCATTTTGTTTATTCTACTGACACTCCTTACTTATAGGTTTTGCTCTTTCCCCACAGAAAACTCATTTTACAACAGAAGTCCTTCTTTAAATAGAACTTTAAATGGTCCACTTTTAGCTAATGATTCAGATTGTAAAGTCTATCACTTGGTAAGTTTAAATCTTGATTTTATATGAATTGTGTGATTTTTTGTTTAGTGGCATAAACTGTTTTGCTACCTGAGAGAGCTGGAGTTTGAATTCTGTGGACTACGAATTTTGTATTTGAGACTTAAAAGTGGTGTTGTGTTTTTGCTGAGCATATAGAAACAGCATTGAAAACTCTCTCAGATGCCCCCTTCCCTCACAGTGCACTGAGCGCACAATAGGAGCTAGGAACACATGCTATACAAAGCTATAATGACAATAATTGTCCTAACCTCATAAAAGTATTTCTTTGTTAGAAGTAACTAGTGCTATTTCATGTAGCAATTAATAGTAAATAAAACATGATGTGTATTTGTTTAGGTGCGGCATCATGATGTTGATTCCAATAATAAAGAAGGTGAAAGAGGAAGCAAGTTAGTGTCTGAGATCTACCTGCCTAGGTTACTTGTCACTAAAGTAAGTTAAGTCTTGCATAGATTAATTTGTTTCTTAGAAGTGAATATATTATATTTATTGTAATGCCATTGTATTGTATTAATATCTTATCAATTAGCTTTCTTACTGTATTGAAAATATCACTTTACAATTTTTGTTCTTTATTTATTTATGTTTATACAGCTTTTGATGTGATTTACTTTGTCCTTTCCAGTGGTGAAGAGATCACTGTGTGAACAAAAAATGAATTACTGATTAAAATTTTTTGTGCTTTGTTTTTCCCCAGGGTACTTTGCAGACATTTGTGGATGATTTATTTGAGCGGATATTTAGTACAGCCCACCGTGGCACAGCCCTGCCCTTAGCCATCAAGTATATGTTTGACTTCCTTGATGATCAGGCTCTGCATCACAATATGTCTGAAGAGGTGGTTCATACCTGGAAATCCAACAGGTACAGTAGTGAAGATCTGTCTGCAACTTTCTCTTCTGTTGTGATTCTACAGAAGGATTATAGGCATCACATTTAAAGACTGCATCACAAATGCAATGACATTCAGGAAACGGTATCAGGAAAAAGAAGAGGCAGACAGAGAAAGCAATGTGAAGACAACATAAAGGAAGAGACGAGCCTGCCAAGGCAAAAGACAGAGAGGAATGGAGAAACAAATTGTGCCCCAAAGGTCTTACAGACTAAGGGATAGGGGAAGTTGAAATTAGAAAAAACAAACATACATAATCATACTACACATTTAAGTTATTTCCTCCCTTATTGTAACACTGAATATGATCATTAGAATCAATAGATATGTCACGTTTTTCTCTTAATTATTGCTTGGTACTTTTTTTTTAATTTTATTTTTCTTTACTGTTTTCTCTGTCTTGCAGTCTTCCATTGAGGTTCTGGGTGAATGTGATCAAGAATCCAAACTTTGCCTTTGATATCTACAAATCCAACATTGTTGATGCATGTCTGACAGTGATAGGTCAGACCTTCATGGATTGCTGCTCTACTCTGGAGCACAAGCTGACTAAAGATTCACCCTCTGGCAAACTTCTCTATGCCAAGGATATTCCTAAGTACAAACAGTGGGTCGCCAGGTAAATATTTCTTTGTGTTTACAAAAATTCAAAAGATATTTAGATGTCTTTCAATGTAATGATTTTATTTTAAAGATTTAAGTGAAAATGACATTTTTTTATCAACAGATACTATCAAGATATCAAAATTATGCCAGCCATTAGTGACCAAGATATGACTGCTATGTTAGCTGAAGAATCTCGGGTAAGTAATCTCCAGGAAGGGATAAAAACAATTTAAAATCATGCTGCAAAGTACTTCAAAGCCCTCAGTGCAGCGTTTTAGTAAGTATCTGCTTGTGTTAGAAAAATTTATTAGCAGACCTGGAATAAATCAGATTGATGCTGTATCCTGTAATGTTCTACTTGTGTAAGGCATACATTTGATGTGCTTCCTTTTTCTGTAACTCCCCACAATGTCTTCATTTGCATCAGATGTGACAAAATGTGTAGATAAAACTTAAGTCTGCTTATCCCTACTGCAGGACAATGTCTTTTACTATTTACTGTGTGAATACAGAAGACTGGACAATTCCCAATACAATGTATTTAAAATTATATTGCTTCATGATTCAAGCACTCTTCTGTATAAATAAAGACTGTTTATTATTCATAATTTGCTCATTTAATTTTAAAATCATACAGGATTTTTTTTAAATATATTTTAAACTATTCTTATTTAACATGTTGTTTTAATTGCTTATTATACTAGACCTAAATCTCTAAATAATTGATCTTTCTTCCACAGAGCCACCAGAATGAGTTCAATACAAATGCTGCCTTGTTAGAGTTGTATAAATATGTGAAAAAGTATTATGATGATGTAAGTGAACTGGAGTTCTTTTCAACAGATTTTTTTGTTACAACATATTTATATGCTTTTTTTATGCTTACATAAATATATGTATGTTATGTTATATGTTATACATAGTTGAATCTGGTTACTAGGCCGCATTGGGGTGCAATCATTTCATTATAGATATATAGAAATAATAGGGCTTCTTCAGTCTTGAAAGAATGAATCATTAGTTTAGATTCTCTGCTAAATAATATGAGGAGCATTCATGAGACCCCCACTAACTAAAGTCTATTTAAAGAAGTTCCAACCATCCTTCAGAAAAATAGGCTATGACTACTTATGGCGGCAGAAGAATGGTTGGACTGGCAACAAGATTTCATTTGAAAAGTTCTAGAGTTAACAAATCCAAGCCTCAGCAATATCGTTGCATTATTTAGCCACAAAGTTTCTGTGTTAAGGTGTTGAATACCAGTTTGGAACCAGTTTGAGTGTACAATATAAAATGATTTCAAGTCATTCATTTCATTTCTTTTTTTTTCCTTCTTACCTTTTCGGTGATATGGCCGCCTCACTTGAGTTTTGGAAATTAAAATGGCATGCAGGCTGAATAAAGTTGGGCATCACTGCCTTCTGACATTAGTTATTAGAAATCTGTATAAAGAAATTAATTTTCAGAAATAGAAGTGCATGAAGCTGAAACCTGACAATATTAATGATAATTATTTTTGTTAAATAAGTAATACTTAAACCTGTCACTACAATAAAACTGAGGTCATGATCTTTTGAAGTCAGTGTGTCCAACTACTTTCATTTTAATTTCCCAATATTTATAGCTGTCTTTTAAAAGAGAAGGGGTACCATGGATGCTTTGAAACAAAAAATGCCTAATTTGTATTCTTCTTTGGAAAGTTTAGCAGGAAAGTTTACCCCCTCATCTAAAAGTAGTCAATGCTTTACTTAAGTTATAAAATTATATTGAAGTCCATATCTGGCCCACATTCAAAAAAGAAAAGAATGTATTTTTATGTAGTTGTTGCTTGACAAAAACTACTTGTATATCATTTCTTACCTTAAAAGAAGTATTTTCATTTCTTTTGGCCAGTTCGTATCATTTCTTAACTTATAAGAAGTATTTTCATTTCTTTTGGACAGATTGTAAATGCATTGGAAGACGATGAGTTTGCTAAAAAAAGCAAACTAACCTACAAGCTGGATCAAGTCTCTACCTTGATGGAAGGAACCACCACAATTTGCTGACAACAATCTTAAGGACTGAACTCATTGCTTGATTCACTTTTATTTACATTTTTAAACAACCTTTTTTTTTGTCTTGACAACCCAGTCAATGCAAACCAGTTGTGTTAGGTTTTTTTGGGTTTATTTGTTTTTACATTTTTACACAATTTTTTTGTATCAACAATCTCATGTCCACTACACAGCCTACAAGTTCTCAGTGGACCAAATTATGCTGTTGTCCAGCTGTTTCTTTGATTATGCAAGTCTTTGCTTCAATACACAATGAATGCTATATAGAGTTTCTTATAGTTATGGTGAAGCACATATCATGTAGTTTCCAATCAAAAGTCTTCTTCTGGCATTAACCCAGGTCATTGGTTCTAGTGATAGTGATAACCATCTGTAAATAAAAATCCTGTGAGTACTGAGTACACACATCTAACATGTTCTTTGTTTTACAAACATGATTTTTTTTAAAGCAATAAACATGTATCTTTTACACATAGAACAGAGTGAAAGGCCTAATAATGGGGAGGCTCATTTTATTGATATAGTAGAGTGGTTTTAAGTTTTATTCCAACATTTTATTTGTGTACCTTGAACCTTCAACAATTTCAACTTGGAAACATTATATAGAGTTGTAGGTTGCTTTACACTAGACATGAAATAGAGTTAATACTGTAATAGATTCTATACACTCAAATATAGGACAATTTAATCTACAAGATGTTTAAGTTCAATTATATAGATCTATATTTTTAATGTATTTCATTGTATTACTGTAGTATGGCATTTTTATACAAAGGTGAATTCAAAATAACTATTTTTTTAATAGTTGGAAGGAGAAGTTTAAATTTATTTTTTTTTCAATTGCCAAGGGTTTGCTAAATTATAAGTCACTTTTTGTAAATCTACATAGTGTATCCAAGTTTCTATACATTCAAATTGAGTGTTATTTTGTTCATATCATACAATGTGTTCTTTCTGAATTGTAGTCTGTTTCTCTAGTTGTGAATAGACTGTTTCTCATTTTTTTTTTTTAATGGAAAATTTAATTTTTTGTGTATAACACATTTTTATGTAGTGTTAGATTGTATAGCGAGACTATTGAACAGCCTTCAGTATAATGAGTATCAGTTTTAATGTGTTGTGATTGTCAGTTCAGTACATTTACCAAGCAACAAGTCAAACAAACCTTTCTTTTCCTCACACGATGGCCTTTGCGTACAACAGCCTCATTGTTTGTAAAGTGCAATTAATTTGTTTGATTTACTTTGTCTGGGGTTTTGGTTTTGGTCTATTTCTTCAGGCAGCTTCACTCTTTTCCATTTCTTTTTTTTTTTGTATTTTTGTTCACAGCTTTTCATTTTTTTTTTTTTTTTGCAGCTTTAATTGAGTAGCTTTTAGTCTATATGCAGTTGTCAAGACTCCTAATGGTATTTGACCACAGCTTACTGTAAGTGGTGTGCAGTTTACTTTAGTAAAATATTTTGATCATAAGTCCCAAATAGCTATGTTTAATATGATCGATCTTGTGTATGTTATACCAGTCCAATAGTTGGCCAGCCTACTTTAATTCACCAGTTAATGTCATTTATTTAGACTAGATTTAACCTATTCTCAACTTTTCTTCAGTCAGTTAATCAATGTGAAATATTCAAATTATCATTTTGTGTTAACGATCTTTTTTATATAAAAAAAAAAAAACAGCATATACTAAAAGAGAGGAGACAGATAACATGGCTTTGTTTCAGATTTTGTTGACGTTTTTAATTAACATGTTTTCTTCAAATAGTGGCCTAATTTTGATATCTTTGTATTTCCACCATGGTCACTGTTTTTTTGTGTTCATTTGACGAGAAACATACAAAATATGTTGAGTTTATATTTTGTGGCACACTGTAGTATTGTATCATACTGTGTGCTAGGTTCACTTTCATTCACTTCACATTGGAGACTTGATAGTTTCAGGTCTGAATGTCAGAGTGTGATATTTTCATGATTGTTCATATTTATTCATTTCTTTGATTCAAAAACAAGAATTACTGTGTGTGATTGTGTGTATATAAGAGTGACTGTGATTCCAACAAAACTGAATGCAAAGATTGATTGTGTTGTTTTAATATACCTGTACCCTTGATGGACTTAAAATACAATTCCTTTACATATTTGACTCTAGCATTTTTAGCTATGGTTTGTATTTCATGATTAGTCAATGTATTTTGAACTATTCTATGTAGAGTCTCAACAGATTCTCCACATCAGAAGGACTGATTCAATTTTGTGCTTATCAGCCAGTCGTGTTAATCTGATTACATTTTGTCATGTTTTATCTCTATTTCATGGTCTATAAATGATGGTCAGTCAGTACTTAGTGAAACTATTGCCATTGAAAACAGTATATGCTAGTTGAACAAAGGATCTCTAGCCAAAATATTGAGGATGAATTAATGTGTATGATTTTCTAAATCTGATGTTCTGAGTGATTCGGGACTTTGTGGTGCTGTGTTTCTACCCAGGGACTCTGTGGTGCTGTGTTTCTACCCACTATTTGGAAAGTCCAAACTAGTCTCAACTTATTTCATTTTAGAAGTTTACGTTTAGTGACAAGAATGCTTTCCACAACACAGTTTCTAATAGTGTCCACTCCTATGCAGCTAATAGTAAGACTCACTCATTCCTTAAAAAAAAATGTTTTTTTTAGACAAAAAGGAACAGCTATTACAGTTATAAAGCAATCAGTTGTGATAAATCATAGAAGAATGAAATGATACGATGTGAGTATCTTGAGTGTAGAAATACATAGTGCTTTTATTATTATCCTGCTAATTTTTTCTCTGACAATTGAGTAGATTTTCTTCCTGCCTAGCTTTGAATTACAAATAAATGTTTCTATCATTTCTATAGTATACTTTCAAGCATCTTGAAGTATTGGTTGACAGTTCATCAGAATATTTTAAGACTGTCTATCTTAGAATACATGCATAAAATGAAATAGCTTATTTTCATGTCTGAGATATTTTGTATGTATTAGTGTGATGTTTATCTTCTAAGCAATCGCGTGTGTGTGTTTTATTAATAAGAATGCATAGGTTGATATTATTTAGGTTCGATGTTTTGAGCGTTGATGCTACTGAAAGCAGTGGTAAAATAAACTTGAGTGTTGATATTTATGAAAGCAATATGAATGAAGACAACTGGAAAGTTGTTTCTATTAACTGAAGCAATGTTTTAGTGTAGATAGACATGTAAGCAATATGACGAGTGGTGGTAGTGTTAAAAGCAATGCTCGGAATGCTGAAATGAATGAAAGCTATAGAGTGGATGTTTAGATGGTTGCTGCATAATTTTTATATCTATATATAAAAGAAATTGTCTAAACTTGTGCATGATTTGTAAATAATGCAATCAAAACAATTAAAAAAAACAAATGAGGATTGGAGCGTCAGTTTTTCATTCCTTATGTCTTGCCTATTGAAGTCATTAATTCTATCAGTATCAGTTGGTGACAAATTGTATTATCAAGATGCTTAAGAATCCTACAAAATGTAAGTCAGTATAATCATTTGAAATAGTTTATTGTTAATATTTCTGTTGAGCTTGACATCATCTAAATTCCTTGGAGTCCATCGAAGACTGGGGTTTTACTATTTCATGATTTTTAGGGCGCCCCATAAATTCACCCAACCTGAAATTAGTTGAGGAAAAGTAAAGGCGGTTAACCATATGCCACAGAAACATATTACCCTTAAAACATCGCTTTTCTTATAGATGGGCAGGTCTGAAAGAGGTTCTTTATTTACAGTCAATATAACCATCAATACTAAAGAGCAGAAAGTAAGGCGTATGTATGTGTATATGTCCCGCATAGAAATCAAAACCGTTTAAACCAATCTTGATAAAACTTGGAATAAATGTTTCTTAGATCATGGCGAAGACCGTAGTGTATGTTTAATGTACATTACACAACTGGAGGGCCTTTAAAATAGACAAGAAAATACCTAATTGTATCTCTATTTAAGTACGAAACTTTTAACAGATCGTGTAAACCCGTTTTCACAGTATTTTATATTGAACCCCAAGAACCCCCCCCCCCTGGCTACGCCCATGACCTGATTTCTCCAAGCAGCCTTTGTAAAATATTGGTCCTAAATAATGCTATGTTTATAAACGAAAAATCGCATGGCTGCATTAGGATGAATGTACGTGTTAGTTCAATATATTTTATATTACTAGGTAACTATAAATAACCGCATAAATAGATGTAAGTTTAATTTTTTTTTCTGTTAGATAAAGTCATGTGGCAAATTTTTGTTTATATCCTAATTCTAAAAAGGAATAATAAAAGAATTATACAGTAAAAATAATCACTAAGTTTTTCTTTTAATAGTTTTGAAAGTCTAATTGAGTTTGTGTTTTTGCAGATGTACACAAGCTACACTATGAGTCAGTCCATCTCTTCTGACTATTTAGAAATGAGAGTAAAAATGTAGGCTTCGATATTTTTAGCTTCGCGTCTGACACATATATAAATTTTATGTTCAGCAACAAACCCTATTTCATCATTTTTTATAATAATTTTTTAACGAAAGACTTTGCTTTGGAACATTTGGAATTCATACCAAATTTCTCAGTACAAGAATAACGATTGAGATGAGTTCTCAACACAAATATTCTTTTCCAATCCGCCTTTTTTCAATCTTCACTCAATCTGCAATTTTTCTAGTTAAATTTGGGACTATAGCTCACAATTTATGCTTGAAACCTAAAATTGCAAAAAAAAAATTAGAGTAGAATCTACTTGGCCCACTTATTTTCTCCTCCAACTTCAGAATTTTTTTTTAGAGCTTTAAATTATAGTTCTGTAACAAAACAAAGTTACAAACATGCCTATTGAAATAAATGTATAACTTACAAATCAGCTTTCTTTTATATAAATATTATTTTTCCAATTTTTGTTTTTCTGCGGCGATCCTCAAAGCCTTAATCTATATATGTGGGGTATCTTCTACTCATTTTATTTGCAATGTAGTAAAGGCCTATACATTCATTAAAATATTTTTCAAGTAAAACATTCTTCAAAAGTTCCTTTTTTTAATAGGATGAATAATGAGCTGTAGATGTTATGGAAATGCGTTTCTGTAGTGAAGAATGCAAGAAAACGCTTTTGGCGTCGGGGCTTCGCCCCGAACCCCACTGATTACTAATGAGCTGGAGATGTCAGGAGAATGCGTTTCTGCAGTGAAGAATGTAAGGGGGGGGGTCGGAATTTAGTGACTGATTTTTTGCTTTGATTTTGTTTATTTTAGGTGAGATTTTAATACTAAACCATCACTTGCCCTAGCACAACCAAAGGGGTTTTGAGTTTAAAAACCCCTACCAGGGGGGGTTCGAGTTTAAAAACCCCTACCATGGGGGTTCGAGTTTAAAACCCCTACCAGAGCGGTTCGAGTTTTAAAACCCCTACTAGGGGTTTTGAGTTTAAAACCCCCTACCAGGGGTTTTGAGTTTTAAACCCCCTACCTGGGGTTTTTGCAGTTAACTCCCCCTCTTCTATAAAAAAAAACAAAAAAAAAATGCAAACGAAAATCACCTAATTCCAAGAGCACAGTTAAGGAAGATTTTGATTTTAAAACCCCGTCTAAAATTTACGATAAACCCCCTCTTTAATATAAAAAAAGCAAATTATACACTAAAAATGTTATGAGTGTAGTCTATGGGGTTTTGAGTTTAAACTCCCCTCCAGTAGAGTTTGAAGCTAAAAAGTACCTCTTAAATATAATTAAAAGAAAATTACTCACTCTAAAATCTATGAGCGTAGTCAAAGGGGTTTTTGAGTCAAACCCCCCGCCATCTTCAGTGTAAGAAAAAAAAGCAAATTACGCACTCAAAATGCTATAAGCGTTGCCGAAAGGGATTTTGAGTTTAAACCCCCATTCAGAGGGGTTTGGTGCTAAAAATACATCTTCAATATAAAAAAAAAAAGCAAATTACACACTAAAATTATTTGAGCGTAGCCAATCAAATCGGGGGTTTTGAGTTTCTTCTACAGATGGCTTTTTTTTTAAAACCCCTCCAGATGGTTTTGAGTCTAAGATTCCCTTACAGAGCATTTTGAGGTGGAAAACCCCCAACAGAAGATTTTGACGATAAAACTTCTCTTTTCGATATAAAATCTAAAGCAAAATACAGTCACTTAATTCCAAGAGCGTATTCAAGAGAGGTTACACATTTTTACCAGTGGCAGGGCTCCATTAATAAACTGCAGTGAATAGTCATCTACCAAAATCGAAAAACACTAAATGTAGCTCAACAAAGATGGCTAAGACAGATTTTAGGAGTCAGTTATAGAGATCGGATCTAAATCAAGGAAATCCTATGCCGAACTGGGAGTCGACCCCTTAGTAAGATTGTGAGAGAACGACGCATGAGGTTTGCGGGACATGTTCTCCGACAAAATGAATTACGCATTAGAAGAGTTGCAATGATATCCTAGTACAACTTGACGCCACTCATTCATGGAGGTCCTCATGGTAGGTGGGAAGAGGCTTCAAACATTACCAGTGACAGATTTTTATGGAAACTGTTTGATGGCTAATGCTCCGAACGGCGTGAAAGGGTCTAAGTCAGTAAGAATAGCACATTAGGTTTTTGAAATAAAACTTTTTAATAGCATTAAAATGGACTGTAGATACCTCAGAATATGCATTTTGTTGGCTTTCAATACCAGAAATAGTGCTTGGCGGCGGGGCTTCGCCCCGCGCTGGGGAGCTCCTGGCGCTCCCCCAGACCCCCTTGCTAGTAATGGCGGGGAGTCTACAATTTTATGGAAACAGCTTGATGGCAAATGCGCCGATCGACGAGGGAGGGTCTAAGTAAGAATAGCACATTAGGTTTCTGAAATAGAACTTTTTAATAGCAGGAAAATGCAGTGTAGATACCTCAGAATATGCATTTTGTTGGTTTTCAATATCAGAAATAGTGCTTGGCGGCGGGGCTTCGCCCCGTGCTGGGGAGCCCCTAGCGCTCCCCCAGACCCCTTTGCTGGTAATGTCGGGGAATCTACAATTTTTTCACTAACTCATGGAAGAACCTTTTCTAGGGCACAATAAACGTCTTCCGAAAGAATGAATGGGCCAGAATGTAATAAAGATTATATACACACACACACACACACATAAATATATATAATTTGTTTTTCGCGGGGGGGGGGTCGGGGGGGGGGGGGTCGGGGGGGGGGGTCGGGGGGGGGGAGAAAAAAATTCACCCCCCCAAACTCCCCCCCCCCGAAAAAAAATCCTGGCTACGCCCATGAATCAGGTATACCCATTAGGAGAAAAACGACCCCTTTACTCAAGAAAAATTTAAGAAACTAGAACAGACACAAAATAAACAGTGACATTCATAACAAAATAATATTCAAATTGATTAGAGTAACACCTTTTTAAGTAATCATTTAAAGTTTAAAATCACTACAATTTTTTTCAACAATTACTTTGTGTATTAAATTGTGTATCGGAAAATGCCGGGTACATGAAATAAGCTAGTCCTAAAAAAAACAACACAGATCTTGGGTAAAATACTCAAAAAATAAATAAATAAATAAAGCGACTTTCGGCCCAATACTTTTTAATCAAAGAAACGAAACGGACTAGTCCAACAAACCCTATTACATAAACTCTGTCGCCATATTTGACTTTTCTGTTTTAAAACATCGCGTTTTCGTCTGGAAAAAGAGGGGCGGTAGAGTGAAAACGATTAATCCTCGATCTTTTTTATAATATTTGCTAATGATTGCATTTGGCATTAAAGAATATGGGTGGGGCGACTCGATAAAAAAAATTAATTTATAGCATATATAAATAATATTAGTGACAGATTTTTTAAAAAAATGTAATATCTTAACTATAAAACAAAAAAAGAAAAAGTATTGATTTGTCCGATGGGCGGAAGGCGATTGCATGAATCGCCCCTCCCACCTGGTACAACCCATTTTCATTTTATATTTACTAATGATAAAATTTGAAATTAGAGTGTGGTGCGACATAATATACAATGGGTTCACATATCAATATGTAGCTTATATTATATAGATATTCAACTTATTTTGTTAATTAACTATGATTTCTCCATAAAAATAGGACCGCCCCCCCCCACTCAGAGGGCTAGAGTGGGGAGGGCAGTACATGCAATTCCCCCCCCCCTTACCCCACCGAATCGGCCAAGATACCAGAAAGGGAGCGACATCATATAAAAATTTTATTTTAATTCAACTAATTTTGCTCACAAACTATGATTTCCCCATTAAAGTAGGACCGCCCCCCCCCACTCAAAGGGTATTGGTGGGAAGGGCAGTAGAAGTATTCGCCCCCCCCCCCAAATCGACCAACAGGGGAACGACATAATATAGAGATTGGTTAAAACACTAATAACAAGTTTTAATTATATAGATATTTAATTGATATTGTTAGCAAGTTTTGATTTCTACAAATAAATTGGACCGCCCCCCCACTCGAAAGTTTATGGAAGGGGAGGGGGCGGGATTGATGCCATCCCCCTGTCCCGACCCCATTAAATCAGCCAACATACTAGAAGGGGTGGGCGAAATAATCTAAAAAAAAAATTGAAATATTAATAATTAGTATATATTATTAACATAAGTAATAAATTTGTATACAAATTGTGTTTAATTCTATACTCAAATTCTTCCGCCCCTACCGCCCCCCCCCCCGGCATCCGCCAGTGCGTCGGACAGACCTTTGATGTGGTCTCCACTGCCCACAGGTTGCGACGTTGTATGTCAGTGTTCAGGCCTTCTATGACAATTGGTCTCCACCGCCCACAGGTTGCGACGTTGCGTGACAGTGTTCAGGCCTTCTATGACAATTGGTCTCCACCGCCCACAGGTTGCGACGTTGTATGTCAGTGTTCAGGCCTTCTATGACAATTGGTCTCCACCGCCCACAGGTTGCGACGTTGTATGTCAGTGTTCAGGCCTTCTATGACAATTGGTCTCCACTGCCCACAGGTTGCGAGGTTGTATTTCAGTGTTCAGGCCTTCTATGACAATTGGTCTCCACCGCCCACAGGTTGCGACGTTGCGTGAAAGTGTTCAGGCATTCTATGACAATTGGTCTCCACCGCCCACAGGTTGCGACGTTGCGTGACAGTGTTCAGGCCTTCTATGACAATTGGTCTCCACCGCCCACAGGTTGCGACGTTGTATGTCAGTGTTCAGGCCTTCTATGACAATTGGTCTCCACCGCCCACAGGTTGCGACGTTGTATGTCAGTGTTCAGGCCTTCTATGACAATTGGTCTCCACCGCCCACAGGTTGCGACGTTGTATGTCAGTGTTCAGGCCTTCTATGACAATTGGTCTCCACCGCCCACAGGTTGCGACGTTGCGTGACAGTGTTCAGGCCTTCTATGACAATTGGTCTCCACCGCCCACAGGTTGCGACGTTGTATGTCAGTGTTCAGGCCTTCTATGACAATTGGTCTCCACCGCCCACAGGTTGCGACGTTGTATGTCAGTGTTCAGGCCTTCTATGACAATTGGTCTCCACCGCCCACAGGTTGCGACGTTGTATGTCAGTGTTCAGGCCTTCTATGACAATTGGTCTCCACCGCCCACAGGTTGCGACGTTGTATGTCAGTGTTCAGGCCTTCTATGACAATTGGTCTCCACCGCCCACAGGTTGCGACGTTGCGTGACAGTGTTCAGGCCTTCTATGACAATTGGTCTCCACCGCCCACAGGTTGCGACGTTGTATGTCAGTGTTCAGGCCTTCTATGACAATTGGTCTCCACCGCCCACAGGTTGCGACGTTGTATGTCAGTGTTCAGGCCTTCTATGACAATTGGTCTCCACCGCCCACAGGTTGCGACGTTGTATGTCAGTGTTCAGGCCTTCTATGACAATTGGTCTCCACCGCCCACAGGTTGCGACGTTGTATGTCAGTGTTCAGGCCTTCTATGACAATTGGTCTCCACCGCCCACAGGTTGCGACGTTGTATGTCAGTGTTCAGGCCTTCTATGACAATTGGTCTCCACCGCCCACAGGTTGCGACGTTGCGTGACAGTGTTCAGGCCTTCTATGACAATTGGTCTCCACCGCCCACAGGTTGCGACGTTGTATGTCAGTGTTCAGGCCTTCTATGACAATTGGTCTCCACCGCCCACAGGTTGCGACGTTGTATGTCAGTGTTCAGGCCTTCTATGACAATTGGTCTCCACCGCCCACAGGTTGCGACGTTGTATGTCAGTGTTCAGGCCTTCTATGACAATTGGTCTCCACCGCCCACAGGTTGCGACGTTGTATGTCAGTGTTCAGGCCTTCTATGACAATTGGTCTCCACCGCCCACAGGTTGCGACGTTGCGTGACAGTGTTCAGGCCTTCTATGACAATTGGTCTCCACCGCCCACAGGTTGCGACGTTGTATGTCAGTGTTCAGGCCTTCTATGACAATTGGTCTCCACCGCCCACAGGTTGCGACGTTGTATGTCAGTGTTCAGGCCTTCTATGACAATTGGTCTCCACCGCCCACAGGTTGCGACGTTGTATGTCAGTGTTCAGGCCTTCTATGACAATTGGTCTCCACCGCCCACAGGTTGCGACGTTGTATGTCAGTGTTCAGGCCTTCTATGACAATTGGTCTCCACCGCCCACAGGTTGCGACGTTGCGTGACAGTGTTCAGGCCTTCTATGACAATTGGTCTCGAACTTAATAGCGCTCATCGTGATCTCTCATTAGGAACCTCAAAGCTAAGTTGTGCCTAGTCATGTAATCGGGACTGTCAAGTCTGACTCCTACCTTTCTACCATTCACTACCGTCCTTTGATAAGTTAAGACTGGGTTCTAATAGTCCTTTTTTCTGAAGGAATGATTGAAACTATCATGTAGATTGTAGAGAAACCAGTACATATACATGTCCTGGGAAAATGCCAGTGTCTCTGACTAGAATGACTAAATCATGTACCAAAATAAATGCTAAATTTAGAAAAAAAGACTTTTTAGATTTAGGTTTTATAAAAATTAGCTTATACATATTGACCTAGGCCTACTCATTCATTTTACAAGCCAATTGGCTACATAATTGCTATAATAGACCTTCTGTAGCGCCTATTGTGAGTAAGTCTCTTCTCATTTGTCCATTGACTTTCCTTATAAGAGTGCTGTGACAGTTCGATTAACCAAATTCCCCTCTCACGTTTTCGGATTAGCAGCTTTTCTTAGCAGGATATCAAGAGAGAGGCCAGTTCATTTTTTTTTTACATCGTCCAGTCAGCTTTTCTTTGGACGACCCTTTCTTCGTGCTTCCTACCTGCATCAGCACCTTATAGCAGTATTCAGTATAAATATAAGTACATACAGCAGTACGAAGTAGAACTATTACATTAAATATTTGCAAGAAACATTTATAAATTTGTTCAAAATAACTATTGTCGTAACTCTGATTTGTACCTCTGTGATGGGTACTGACATCTCGTTCTGCGAAGTTTCACCTAAGTCTAGGACTGTGAAGAGGCTGTGCTCAAGGCAGACATTGTTACTGTTTGTTTGTGATGTCCCCCTGTGATTCAACATCTGTATATAGTTGAGTTGCCTCCCTTAAGTTTTACATTGGTGTCGAAGTGGGATTATAGGCGACTCAACAAGAGAATTTAGGATTCGACCTCAATGGCATCTTTGAAACTATTACATCCATGGGCGCCAGCAGGATTTTTTTTACAGGGGGGTGCAAGTCGCCACTCATGGCTCAAAGTCGTAACTGCAACTTTTTTATGACAAAGAATATTAAAGAAAAGAAATAGTGCACTACGTCACCCAAACACGTGAACAAACTATTTACCGTACACTTTGGTCAGTTTATCCATGAGGTCCGTGCATCCCGACGGTTGATCAAACAAAAAATGCAAACGCTGCCAAAACTGTAAATAACTTTACTACTGAATTGCTTCTTGTCGCAATGGACAAACCGGCTATGAATGCTTATCTGCAGTGCTGATATTCTTCATAATGTTGCAGCTCTTGCATTATTTTAAGGTGTAGACAAAACAAGTTGAACTGAGCAGTGTTGTTGCTTGAAAAGCGAAACGTAAATGAAGAAACAACAAAGTTGCGTCATGTAAAGCCGTGTTCTGTAATAAATCCCGAAATCCAAACATATGTTTTTTTTTCTCGGTGTGTCTGTCGACTACAAATTCTCGGTAGCACAACTCAATACCCCGTTTGCCTGCCAGCAGTCTCGCCTTCTTCAAGATGCCATCCTTGAAGTGTTCCTCAACATGGCCAAGGTGGTATTTATGTCATTAATGTGACTGCTAATTTGCTGTTAAGCGGCCACTTATGCTAAGATGGACAGACTGCAACATCACGAAAACTGATTCATAAAAAGATGAATATTTGACAATTAAAAGACAAATCAGAAACACCTGAGAAGAAGGCACAGATTACGCATATCTTCTCAAAGTTGTGACTTAAAGCGCGAAGGAATTCCTATCTCTCAGTCCATTGTGTCTCACACAAAAGAAGTAAATTTAGCATCAATGCTCTCGCTTGAGACTGTTATGGAAGAAATAGAGAATTTTCTGGATGATACCAACATCATTACGTATATCTGAAATGTCATTCAGGTCAATAATAACAAATTTTTAAGTCTGTGGGACTCGCAACGGACAATGTCTACTTAAGGATATTTTTCACTAATCCTTGCCTGAATAGTTTTAAATGCTACCCATCACGGAGCAGCCATCGTAGCCTTGGCCGAGTAGTTTGTCCATGTAAAAAAGGAAAATAATGTATTCGCTAACAATGAAATTGGACACAGGCAGTGCGTCTATCTCAACAACAATGGCAAACTCAATGAATTCTTATCGAGTAAAATCGCCATCAATAAATCCAACGCTCAAACACACCTGTTCAGTGCCTGAGATATCTGCATTTTATTGCTGCTGCCAATGCTCCGTCGATACAAATCAACGTTTTGAATTGAGTGGTTTGAGAAGAAGTTTTTTTTATATCTCTTC
Organism: Biomphalaria glabrata; assembly: GCF_947242115.1. Lineage (NCBI taxonomy): Eukaryota > Metazoa > Mollusca > Gastropoda > Planorbidae > Biomphalaria > Biomphalaria glabrata. The sequence goes on from NC_074714.1 coordinate 34,414,662, forward strand.
TATCACAAACTGGTGGACCTGTTTAATTTATTCGAAGAAAAAAAAACTTTTTTATATTCTAGGTCTTTACTAAATATAATGATAACTATTAATTATATGCAAATGAAAACAAATCGTTACGACTAATGTGCTATAGAATATTGAATTGCAAGCGTAAATGGTCGGACATATACTACAGATTAGCTTGTTACAGTTTATTACAACAATTGCTTATCCTTATTAACTTTATTTTAATGGAAGCACTACATGTTAAGTTTCTTCCTAGCAGAAGTTAATTGATTGGAAGTTGTAAAAAACTGGCTAAAATTTGGCTACCCAGAATTCAGAGGGGTGCACGTGAATGGTCAGCCATCAATGCCTGATAAACCTATGCTAGCAACTACAACTTTACTTCAGTCACTTGTGGAAGCACTACTTGTTCAGTTGCTACTTAGATTTAATTGACCTGATGGTGCAAAAAAGTGGCTAGAATTAGGCTACTCAGAATCCAGAGGGGTGCAAGTGCACCCCCTTGCACCCCCCTGTGGGCGCCCATGATTACATTGACTCTTATTTAAAGAGCTAAGAGAAGAGCTTCGTGTTATGAACATAATGATAACAGAGTCGAAAACCATGTCCGCTTAGTATGGCTTTAATACACTGAATGACTACACAACACACATTTCGTGAACACATTCTTATGGGCGAGTTACAAGCACGTGTAAACATAAGAACGACAACAGCATATAATTTTCATAACATTCACCCCCAGTTCAAATTGTGCTTACTAGTATTATTGACAATGAAAGAATTAAGTAAACGCAGAACATCATTTAATACTAGTTCCCATTTAGCTATGTCCAGTTCCTTAGAATGTAAAGCCAAAGTTATGGCTTTCCATAAAGTCCCGTTAAGTCTCTCTATTTGTCCGTTTCCTCTCGGACTGTAAGGGGTCGTTCTACTAGTCGCGATTCCTCTCTCGTGGAGGAAATGCTGCACAACTGTAGACATAAACGAAGTTGCCCTGTCAGTGTGGACGTACGCTGGAAATCCAAATAGGGCAAATAGTTCATTGAGACATTTAACAACCGTAGATTATCGGGACATGCAAATGTAAATGGGAATCTAGAGAATTCACCTATAATGGTAAGTAGATATTTATTTCTTGAAACAGAAGGGAGGGGTCCCTTGAAATCCATTATAATTCTCTCAAAAGGATTCGCTTTAAGCAGCTTTCCAGTCGGCTGTCGAAAAAAACGGGGCTTCAGCTCTGCACAAGTTTGACATTGTTCTATCACAGTTCTGACGTCATCACAGAAAATGGAAGATTTTCAGCCTTTACAAAGTGCAATAGTCAAGTAACGCCCGGGTGGCAAAGGCTAGTATGCAGCAATTTAAGGTCGTTGCGAGTGATGGCAGATAGATAGTTTCTGGTAAATGTATCAGCTACAGCAGGGGTTATCAACCTGTGGGTCGCGACCCCTTTGGGGGTCGATTGACGATTTGCCAGGGATCGCCTAAGACCATCGAAAATATGGATTGTTTTTGTCTATTCTTCTATTTCTGTGTGTGTGAGGGTGTGTGTGTGTGTGGGGGGGGTGTCGCGGCAAAGTGAGGAATTGTAAAAAGGGGTCGCCGAGCTTAAAAGGTTGAGAACCGCTGAGCTACAGTGTTTTGCTTGCCAGTGCGATAGATGCCGTCATAGTGGAAACACGAGATTTCTAGTTTCTACCTCTGAATTTTTTCATTTTAAGTTTTTCCCTTGTTTGACCTGTTATACGTGAAAGAGACAGATCGCTGGTCCGTAACAAGTGTGAACGCTTTACCAACGAAGAAATGTTTCCATTTTCTCAGCGACTCAACAATGGCATATGCTTCTTTCTCAACGGAAGAATGTTTTCTTTCACTTTTTGTTAATGAGCGAAAGAAGAAAGCAACGGGCGGCCATCTTGGTTGAGGGTAGTAGCGGCAATGGCTATATCACAAGCATGATGTCTCAACGGTTAAAGGGCGATTCGGATCAATAGTATATATGGCGGCTTTTTCAAGCTCATTTTTCAAACTTTCAAATGTTCTTTTGACTTCTTCAGGGACAGGAAATGGTTGATTTCTTGTTAACAGAATTATTTTTGTTGAGAAGTTAGGTATCCACTGTGAGTAGTAAGCCAGAAGACCCACTACTCGTTTCTGTTCACGCATGTTCACTGGTACGGGTAATTCCCATAGAGCACGAAATCTCTCAGGATCCGGCTTAAGTTGTTCTTTGGAAATCTCGTATCCTAACAGTCTCACTTTAGTAGGCACAACTATGGTTTCTGACCATCGAAAGGAATAAACAGATTTTGGTGCAAACCTATAAAGACAAGTCCAAGAATGACGTCGGAACACAAATTGTCTAGTAGAGAAAGCTTAACTCCTTCGTATCGTTCATTTTTGAGTCGTATGTTAGCGTAGATATGTCCTTGAGTAATTCGAGATAGATGGGTGGAAGCCATAAAGATTCTGTTGCCTGAGGAACATGTCGGCCATTTGTGCTTCTTAGCAATGTGCGTCGAAATATAGCTTTCAGAGCTCTCAGTGTCTACTAGGGCTTTCAATTGCACGTTGTTGATGAAAATGGGTATTGTAGACTCGTTTAGATTCAAAGGCTGCACAGTAGCGATAGCCGAAACTGTTGAAGATTTCGATTTGCATACTCTTTGAAAATGACCTTTTTTGAAGCACTGATTGCATGTCGCTTCCCTTGCAGGGCATTGAGAGCGGGAATGCTTAACCCTGCCGCAAAAGTAATACTTGCTAGCTAATGCATTTACTTCATGTGTGTGTGAATTGCTTGCACTTCGAAGAATCGTTACATTTGGTGAGGGTTTGGCCGAAGAATTGGTGAGAGTAGTTGCTTCGCAATTCGTTTCCGGCTGTGATGATTCATATTGTAATGAGTGCTGATAAGCATGTTCTAGTAAGTGAGCCTCCTTGAAGGCGTCCTTTAAGCCTTTAAACTCAAAACAGTCTTTTCAAGTAGACATTTTCAAATGCTGTTGGACACTAGTCCATTGATAAACCAATCTCTAATAGCCTCTTCTCGGTGTTGTTCAGCAGTCACCGCTTTGAAGTTGCAATCTTTGGATAGAATTCTTAATTGCTGCATGTAGGTGTCTATCGTTTGACCTTGCTCTTGTTTGCAAGTAGCTAACCTGTGCCTAGCAAACACCTCATTCTTTGGTTAAATGTAGATGCTGATATAGTTTATCAGTAGTTTCTTAGTAACACGATTTTCTACTGATACTACTGATACAAATTTTTTACAAATTTCATACCAGTGCTGCCAATGCTCTGCTGCTTGAGGTGCTGTGGGCTCGATGTCAAACTTCTCTGGCCGAAATATCCTATCCATTTCGAAATTCTTACAACTTCACAGTTTTGGATTCAGAGTATTAAATTGTTATGAACATAAAGATAAGAGAGTCGAAAACGTGTCTGTATAGTATGGCTTTAATACACTGAATGACTACACAACACACATTTCGTGAACACATTCTTACGGACGAGTTACAAGTACATGTAAACAAAAGAACGACAACCGATACAGCATATAAATTTCATAATACTTCGGTACTTTGTGTTTGTAAAATGTTCTACATGTTTCGGATGTTCCTTCAGAGTTGAAGATATACTTCCTAGTTGAAAACTCCCACAGGACGACAGGGGATGGGAACGGGCATATATAAATGTCTATGGCCTACCCACTCTCCTCACTGAGTCTACGATGAATGAAAACGAAACAAAAAAAGAATATGGCGAAATATTTTATATAGGTTTTTGGTATTAGATCTTAGAACTACATTATTCTTTTTTAGATTCGCATTTTTACTGAGTTAAGAGTCCTAACAAATAGTGAAATACCTAAACTAGATTTAGATCTAGATCTATATAGATCTATATATAGATCTTAGACATCTAAATTAGATATTTTTGCTTTTAAACCAAATTCTGAAAGTAAATTTTTTACACATTGTCCAAATTCACCAAATTTAGTTGATAGACATAGAGCGTGTTGTAAATAGAAACACTTAGAGTACTTACTTAGAGATCTAGATCTAGAAACTAGAAGAATAATTCATTTACATCATTTAGATCTATGTAGATCTAGGTTCTTCGATAAAAATTTCAAAATGATCACAATGCAATGGAACCTATTTAGTTAGATAGAACTTGAGAAATGCTTTCCAATGATACCAATTTTATATTGCTGAGTTAATTGTGAGGGAAGTTATTAAATTTTTAGTGGCCAAAAATTAGCCTTCTTTAGCCTTTGTAAATAAATAAAAAATCTGTGACCGAAACAACTGACAGTTGAACTTAAATTAACTGTATTATAAAAAGTCTTAAAGATATGGGGTTGAAACTTCACACTCTTTTACATTAACCAGTATTCTGTTAAAATAAATTAAAAAAAATAAGACCAAGCAATAAAATCTTTGAAAAAAAGTTAATTAATATATATATAAAAAAAGCCTTCGACAAAAAATAAAAATATATATGTGATTTTGTCATCATATGAGCCCAAAAATCACAAATAAAACAAATCAGAGATCTGTATTGTGTTTTATGTTGTTTAATTATAATTCTACTGTATTTAAATAGCTATTTAAATGCATCAGATAGATAATTCTTATAAATTATAAATGAAAATAGCACTGCGCAGAAAAATATTTCCTAAAATTTAATGACTATAAGTTTCATAAACTTCATAAAAAAACAGTTTTAACCTTTTTGTAGAGCACTGGCAATTAATCATTTTAAAATGCCTTAATTTAAATGCTTTAAAAATTAGATTGTAAATGAAAAATTTCTTGCTTCGGACAATAAAATAAAAAAGAAACCTTGCGATTTTTTTAGAAGTTATTAAAAGATTTTTTACTTGAATTTTTGTGCAATAATAGCTCATCATTTTAAAAATATAATGTACTCATTTATTAACTATTAATTTACATGTATATTAATAGAAAAAAACAACACACAGAAAAAAAAATTAATTATTAGTTGGCTGAGCTAAAAATATGAAAAAAAAATTGTAATATTTAATATAATTTTTTAAAGTAATTAAACTTTTACTTTAAAATTTGCAGATTACAAAGTCATTATAATAAAGACACATTCCCTCTCCATAATCTAGCATTCAAACACTATAAAAGTTAATCTAAATAAAAAATTCCTATGTGTGCTTCTAAAAATAGCTCGTGATAGACAGAAATGATTTAGTCTATTTATTTTATGTCCATCTCACTCTGTGGATATTAAATTATTATAAATAATTTAAATATGGATTATATGGGCATTAATTATGATTATGTTCTAGTTTCCAGTGCAATCACTGCAATGCATAACATAGGAGATAGAGAAAGAAAGAAATACAACATCTAGACTCTATAGTACTAGATCTAGAATAGATCTATTCTAGTGAAGGAAAAGGTTATTTGTAAATCTTTAACACATTCAACATTGACACAATTTGTTTAATTTACATTAATTTTCTTGCTTCTCATAATCTGGTATTTAGAATCAAGAGGTCACAAACAATCTTTGAAAACATGGAAATTCTGCTAACTTCATAGACATTTAGATATTTAGTAGAATTTACATATGATCCTATATGTTACAGAAATAATTGAGATGTATTAGTGCAACATTACAGTATCAATGCGACAGTAAAAAGGTTCCAACATGCCAGACATTCACCTTCCCAAACGACTTCTGTACAGGGAGTTGTGTGCAGGAAAGCGCTCCCAGGGAGGCCAATACAAGCACTACAAAGACACTCACAAGAGCTCCTTCAAGGAATGCGATATTGACATTCATGGCTGTGAAGTACTAGCTCTCGATCGCTCCTCATGGCATGAAGCTGTAAGTTTTGGAGTCTCAAGATTTGAAGCAAGAAGAGTTGCCAGGTCGAAAGAGCGCCAACAAAAAGCTGAGAGAAGAAGCAGGCCTATCTGCAACTGACCTAACCCACCCATATATGCCACGTATGCGTCCGGCTTTTTAAAGCAAGGATTGGGCTTTACAGTCATTTTTGAGTCCATAGGAAATGAGAAATGTGCTCATCTTGGACAAATATATTAATGCAACAACTCTAACACCAAATCTAAGTCACAAACAATCACAATTAGATGACAGTTAGATTGATTATGATTGATGTCCAGAAACAACAACAATCACAATTAGATGGCAATTAGATTGATGATGATTGATGTCCAAAAACAACAACAATCACATAGATGACAATTAGATTGATTATGATTGATGTCCAAAAACAACAACAATCACATAGATTTCAATTAGATTGATGATGATTGATGTCCAAAAACAACAACAATCCCACAGATGACAATTAGATTGATGTCCAAAAACAACAACAAACCCACAGATGACAATTAGATTGATGTCCAAAAACAACAACAAACCCACAGATGACAATTAGATTGATTATGATTGATGTCCAAAAACAACAACAATCCCACAGATGACAATTAGATTGATTATATTGATGTCCAAAAACAACAACAATCCCACAGATGACAATTAGATTGATTATGATTGATGTCCAAAATAGTAACCCATGATCTGATGAAATGATTCACTAAGTAAAAGAGACAAATATTTTTTTTTTACTTGACTTCACTAGAGACTCTAGTACAGTCAGTTCTCTTCAAGCATTTTGTCATAGATCTACAGACACAATAGAAAAAAATTGATTGGATTTTTAAACAACAGGAAAATACAAACACAATACTGGGAAAACTTGTACAATGGATTCAAATATTCAAAACTGTCATGACCAAGGATACCACAAAGAGGCAAATATGGACAGACATTTAGACTGGAGTTAACACATGAATATTAAGTGTTAAATAGGTGAAGAATTACAAAATTGTCTCTAATATACCCAATTTAATTAAAGATTTTAAGCAGCTACACCAATACATAACAGAAGATTATCTTAAAAGATATATATCCTATATATATCCTAATATTTTCATTGTCTTTTGAAATTTGTTAACATTACTTGTAAGAGTTTTCAATACAATCCCTGCTGCTTATCAAAATTAAAACTAATTAAAAAAAAATATATTATATAAATACATTGGGTCAGGAAACACTTTCAGCTTGACCTTTTGTATCTTATAAACCAGATTTGCTGCTAAGATGAATTACGATAGATATAGGCTACTATTTACTATTATAAAGAAGTTCAGTACGGCTAACAGCAGAAAATATTATGCTTTAACTCCTTTTTAATGACATTTTTATTAATAATTATTACACAGTTTCTAATGATTAATAATATTTATCTTAAGCACCATTCAAGGGCCTCCCAAAATATAACTTGCCTATATCAGATTTAGGTCTTGCACTGCCACTGTAAATATATACACTATTTTTAATGATAAAAACTATGAAGTTGGTGGCTTAAATATTAGACATGCCATATCAACCAATGGTTCTCAAACTTGTTCTTGGAGATAACCATAGGGGATCTACAAAAAGATGAAAATTGTTTACAATCATAATAACTTAATAGCTAATAGCTAGTTCAATCCAATTGGATTATTTGAATAATAATCAACTGGCCCTTCACTACTGTTTAATTATTACAAACTATTCTATGACTTTGTTGATGGAGCTTGCCAAAACAACTATGATAAATAACAGTCATATGACAGAATTGTATTTTTCACATGAATATCATATTTACTTATTTTACAAACTAATCAATGTCGTTCTTTCAATTTCTCTACTTTATCACGCCATTCAAAGAAGTTTTCAAGTTTCCAACCAATAACCCTGAGAAACACACCACATTTACATCTGTCTTGTTATTAATCATGCACATTTTAAGATTAATTATTAAGTTATTCAAAGGTAATTCATATTTGTTAAATTGTTTTTTGCATGCCCATATAACGTTAGATTATGGATGAATATTTGAAGCATAAGCATACATCTGAAGATTAGCAAGGATGTTATGGAAATAGTAACAATAAACCTAATGCCCTAAGAAAAGGATGCACCAAGTAAGGCCAAATGATGTAAATATGTTCCTGAATATTGACTCTGCTGTACATAGGCAACAGCCACAATGTGTCCTATGTTTCAATGTGTTATTGAATGAAAGTTGGAAAGCTGCTAAACCAAAGCATCATCTTGTAACAAATCATAATAAACTGAAAGAAAAACCAGCAGATTTCTTAAAATGTGAAGCCAAAGTATATAAAAATCAACAGAAAATTATTATCAATCTGACAACAGTGAATTAAAAAGCTCTTAATGCTTCATATATTATTGTATTGCGAGGAGCAAAAAAGCACACACAGTTGCGAAGAGTTTAATTATGCCAGCAGTTTTAGAAATATGTGATTTGGGCAGACAAATAAGGCTGTGACAAGTGTCTGCTAAAATCATATTGCTTGTAAAGTTGTCCCTGAACTGAAAAAGTTTAAGAACCTCTGAAGTACAAGATACATATGTGTGATACCGTTAATTATAAAATCATGACAATGCTTTCAGTTGGTGGGTATAAAATCCATCAAACCATATTAATTAGATGATACAATCTAAAAATTTAAAAAAAAACATGACAAAAATATTTCATTTTTTAAGATGCCGCAATATATATATATATACATCATTTGGTCATTTTTCAATTTATTAAGTATTTTATCATTACAGATGGAATTCAAAGCTGTTCAGGATGCTGTCATTGCAAACAATTTATCTTTCTTTGAGAACTCCAGCACAGAACTGCTAGCTTGCATGCAACACAGTAAATCTTTTGATACGCCTCTACATATTGCCTGCAGACTTGGCAAGGCAGACATTTTGAAATATTTGATTGATTCTAATAAAACAAATCTTGAAGCCTGTAACAGAGAGGGCAAACGACCATTGCATGAGGCAGCTCACAATTCCCATGATGACTGCGTCTGCTTGTTACTTGGTCATAAAGTACAAGTTGATCCTTTCAAAAGTGGAGACTGGTAGGATTGTTTGATCAAGTTGTGAAATTTAATTAATTATTTGTATTATGGTGTTACTGCTGTAAAGCCTGCCATTGTTTAGTTTTGTTTGTTTTATAAGTTTTGGATATTTCTTCAGAAATGAAGATCCTTATGTCTAATCGCAAAACCCCTTTATGGATGGCCATGAGCAGTGTTCATTCTCTGGACCATTGTGATGATATTCTGAAGCAGGCAGCCATTTGTAATGCTTAAATCCTTTCTACTTGTTTTTCTACGCTTTTTTCTTTCTACGATAAGTTTTATACTAAAGTAACAGCTTACAAAATGTCTTTTCTTTTCTGTGATAAGTTTTATAAGAAACTAACAGCTTACAAAATGTCTGTCTTTTTCAATGAATTGTTGTTTTAATGAAATTTAAGTGAGCTCTGGATGCAAGCAATATCAGTTTTTACTGCCCTTTTATTGCTTTTTTACAATTTATTTTTCCTAGGACACCATTGATGTTAGCATGTACAAAGTCATCACTAAGCACTGTACAGATTTTACTGCAGACAGGTGCTGATCCCTGTCTTAAAAACAAAGATGGATGGAACTCATTTCATATAGCCTGCAGGTAAATAGATTGTCTAATTACTGGATTGAAACAAAAACAATTTAGAATAATTAAACTTATTATCTCCAAGGTTAGAACTTACGTTCTTATCACTGAATTAAAACAACATAGGCCTTAGCCTTGTTAGTTAAGTAAACAACTTAGAACTCATTAGTCTTGCATATAAATTAATTTATTTGTTATAAACAGTATACATTTTTTGTATGCACAAAATAATTTCGGAAAAGTAAAAATATTAATGTAATTTATTGTGTTTCATGAAGACTTAAGAAATGCTAACCCTTATTTTTGTTTTAAAGAGAAGGTCACTTGACTATTGTGCAATGTTTAATGAAATTTCAACCAGATATTTGGAACACAAAAAGTAAAAATCATAGAAGTCCTCTACATACAGCAGGTTTCTTTTTTTTAAATTTATAAATATTTATATATTTAGAAATATAGCATAAGTCATTTTATACAAATTTAGAAAATTTTAACTTTTAATAAGCTCTATTTCAGAAATTTGAAAAATAAGTGTTTTTTATTAACATCAGAATATATGGTTTGCATTTAGTATAACTGAAATAGTAGAGAAATTCAATTGAGTATATAGGTTGCTAAAGGATTGTAAAATAATGTCTTCCTTTTAGCTCTTTATGGTAGAACAGAGACTGTACTGTATCTTGTTACTGAATGCAGCTACTGTACTGATGAGAAAGATTGCTGTGGAGTGACACCTTTAATGGATGCCCTGAGAGCAGGACACGTTGACACAGCACATGTTCTAATAAACCTTCACAAGGTAACTCCATATTGAAAAGTAAGAAAGCTTGTTCAATAATGATAAGCTGTCTTTGCAATAAACAACTTATTCATTTCTTACAGGTTGTAAAAACATGCTTAAATCTACAAAAAAAAGTATTAGTTTTCCTGTCATGGCTGACTACCCAGAATATGGTTATTAGATGTAATATTAAAACTAACTTTGATATATAAGTATGAAATAAATATGCCAGTTCCTTTTTTTCTATATAAAGCATAAGGTAACCAATTTATTTAAAGTTCTGACACCAGCCATCAGCAATATAAATATAAATGTGAAGTACTAAAACAAAGAATGGTGCATACATTGTACATATATAAAGGCAACACTAGGGACCACATTTTTAATGAGAAAATAGTGAATTAATTGTAACAAAAATAAGGAACTGTACCAACTGGGGCACAAACCAGCGACTCTGGAAATGGAAAAATTGCCTAGTAGCAAAGCAGTACTAAGGGAATTAACTTCTAGACCATGGAGGAGTAAAAAAAAATCATCTTTCTAAAGCAAGGTACTTTGCAAGCATGGAATAGCCACCCTAGTAGTCAATGGTCACATGCCCTGCTTAGCTCTACCCCTCACCTTGCCACACCAGTCTCTACCAATTTTAATAGAGCCAACACAGATAGCCTTAGGCAAATATCAGACAAACAATGTCTCTATTAATTTGTTTGTATCTCTCTATAACAAGTGGACAACATAAATACATTACATATAAAAACTAAATTGAGAAGTAGCAATCAAGTGTTAAATATAAATACAAATGTAAAGCTATAAGTACTGAAACAATGAATGGTGCATACAAATCACATTTATAAAGGCAGTTCTAGGGATCAAATTTTTAATGAGAGAAAATAGTGAATTAAGGTAGCATGTGACCTTCTCTTTGAAAGAAAACTTACATTAGCATTTCTTAAGTCTTCATGAAACACAATACATTACATTAATATTTTTACTTTTTCCAAAATGTTATATTTAATTCACTTTTTTCTCTCATTAAAAATTTGGTTCCTAGTGCGCCTTTAAGTATGTTATATTAATGCACCTCACAGCAATGTGTTTGATATTCCTGCTTCTTGTCTTGTTTCTTGCCAAATGGTCTTCATAGTCATACCAGGCTATACTTGTTAAGACATTTCTTCAGCTCCAGTTTACAAACACCACAAAATGTCTTGCATTCTCCCAGTATGAGCTCCTCCTTTTGTTGTTTTTTTTTTGAGACTGAATATGAACTAAACGTAAATTATGCTTTGAATCAACCAATAAAATGGATTCCTAAACATTGTAATAATAATATTTTTATGTCTTACTTTGTTTATATTGATTGCATATTCTTGTGCTACAGGCAGCTACCAAAATTATTGTTACTTTAGAGACAATCTAATGTGAAGACACACTACTTTGTGCCAAGCTATGTACTATAGTTCTTTCTTAAAATGTTTGTATAACAGGCTAGCATCATAGAAGAAGACAAAATGGGCAGACAATCTCTCCACCTCACTGCACAGTCTAGCATGTTAACAGCATTAGAATATTTACTTGGCAAAGGATTATCTGTAAACTCACGATCAGCTAGACTTCTGGAGACACCTTTACATCTTGCAGCTATGGTATGCATTGAAAAAAAAATGTAGTCAGGTTTAAATATCCATTGTCTTTAGACCATTTACAGTAATAATAAAATATCTATGTAATAGTTGTTGTTTCTTAGCAAGTTCAATGTTTCAATTCATCTCTTATATCTTATATATCTTATATAATAAGACGTTACTTCAAAGTAGATGATTATGTCTTAGGCGTCATGCATCTAGTCATGCATGTTAACCAATGACTTAAATTCAGTCAAAGTATTGAAACAATATTTTATATGTAATACTTATTTGGACGTGTCAATATTTGCACTTTGGTATTCTAGTTGTATATTTTCAGAGAGTATGTTTATTATAAAATATTAATGAGTTGGATTCTTTTACCTTGAATAGGAAGGCCACAGTCAAACTGGAGAGAGATTGATAGAACTTGGTGCTGAGATCAATGCAAGAGATTACAGAGAGCGTTCAGGTAAAACAATTGGTAAAATAGTAATTAATTAAGAATTCATATGATTATAATTAAATCTTTTTTCTTTTTATGCAATTTATTTTTATTTCTTGATTAATGTTTTTTTTTCATTACAAAATTTATTACATTAATTTTATTTTCTTATAGCATATAGTATAAAGCTTTTCTTTTTAGTAACAATATTTTTCTCAGGTTAGGATTACAACAATAAATCAATTTCTTGATTTAAAAAACTGGCATCATTTTTTAGGGATAATTGCATTATATTTTTTTCATATACTTAACACCATTTTATCAATATTCAGTTCTTAAAATCAAGTTTTTAAGTCTCAGTGGAGCTCTATGGTTGTGAATGAATTCTTTTTTGGACAAACCCTAACCCTTTCATTAAGATTTCAAAAACTAAATGTAGTACAGAATAATTCAATGTTAACATTACCATCATCATGCTTGGTCCTTTTGTCCTTCTGAAAGTACATTTTTTGTTGTTGTTTCAGCTTGGTATTATTGCACACACACATTCAAATAAATCATTTTAAAACAATGTAAAATAGAGCTGCATGTTTTTTTCTTATTTCTTAAAAAAAAAAATTGATATTTAAAATACAGTGTTACTACCAGTATCATCTTCATCTTGCTTGAAACAGATGTAAAGGCTATTTAAAGACATGCACACTCTTTTGTTTTAAAAATTAAATTAGAAGGTGTCCCACACAGGACAACAAATTTGAAAATGTGAATTCCTTATGAACATAAAAGCAAGCTGTTGGAATAGAACTTGCCAATATTTATTGAAAAACATGTTATTTTTACAAAATGGCTAAAAGTATTCAACATTGATGCTTCAAACAAACATCTACACACCACACAATTATGCACATACAAAAAGATAGATCCATAACCTGACTGCTGACACATGCGGCGTCACCACTAAAGTGCATGCTTCTTTATAATACAGAATCAATTCTTCATAAAATTAGGAATATTTTGATGTGTCATGCACAGGTTACAAAGTAATTAACAATTTTAAAGTTGTATCTGTGAAGGGACTTCTTGTACATATTTTGTCTCAATACATATGTACAATTTTAAAAAGTAGTATGTATGTGGTATGGGCACTGGACCATGTTTATGCCCTGCCCACTGCTATTCACAGTCATCCTGGGGGAGGTTTGCGCTAGGACAGGGGTCGGCAACCTTTTGAGTCGGAAGAGCCAAAAATAACAATTTACAAAATTTCTAAGTTTTAAAGAGCCACAAAGTTTTTTCTTGCCAATTATATATAGTACTCACACAATGAATTTTTTATGAAAAAAAACACGAATTCATAGCCGTTAAACATTTATTTACAACAGTAACTTGTACTTCAATAACAAACAACTGATCAAACAAATTCATTGGGAGCGTTGTCTTTGCATGGTTTTAGAAAGTTTGGATACATTTGGCTCATAACTTGTTTTTAGTTTCAAACACGATTCTAAATTTTCATTTGCTAGTTGGCATCTTACTTTACTTTTCATTATATTCATGTAGGAAAACGCTTGCTCGCACGAATATGTCGATCCAAAGATAGTCAGCACTCCAAATACTAACTTCTTCACCTCACAGTAGCAATCTGGAAGATTATTCCATGCGCCGAATCAACTCGCGGCATTTCTTTTAAAGCTGTCCACTTTTGTTGTGTTACGTACATTTCTGGACCTCCAACATTTCCAACTTGCTGTTTAACTCTGTTCATTTTCCACCCCACAAAGCTTAAGTTTTTAAATGGATCAATTGCATTTCTAGAGATCTAGTATCAATTCCTAATGTCTCAATGTTGATTTCGGTATTATGTGTGTTAGATTTACTATGAATGCTAGAATGGTTTTGTTGGTTTTGTACTGCTCAAATCTGTCAACAAATTTATGTTGTTTTTTTTATTACTGTGCTGAAAAAATTCTTGTCAAACGTTGCACTGATTTTATCGCGATACTGATTTAGACATTGAAAATGAAGTAACTTACCGCTCTGAATATCTTTGCAAAAAGATTTTTTTTCTTCGAAACAAACCAATTCTTCTACAAAAACATAGGATGGGTTTTCCTTTCCTCGATGTTTTAGATTCAGCTCATTTAATTTCTCTGTTATATCAACCATAAAGTAAAATTTTTGCAACTATTTGTTGTTCTCTAATTCATGGTGATTAATGGCTTTTCATTTAGGAATGTATTTATTTCATTCAAGCACAAAACATTAATCGCCATACCATTGGAAAGTCATAGCTTTTTATTGGGAAGAAGGAGGTCGGAATACTGAGTCTCCATTTCGTTTACGAATTCTTTAAAATGACGATGGCAGAGTGCTTTTGACAAAGTGCTATTAACAATCTTGATTACCAAATTCATGACCTTAACTATTTTGGCAGGAAATAATTGGACGCAAACCACTTCTTGGTGTAGTAGTCAGAGAGAACGTACGAATTTGGTGTTTTTTTTGCTCCCAAAAATCCAAGTTGCCCTTTTATTTTTTCCTGTCATACTTCTGGCTCTATCAGTTGCTATTTAAACGATTTTATTTCAATCAATCTTAATGTCTTCAAGGTATTTTTGCATTGCATTCGCTCTATCTTCCCTTCTAGTTTGTCTCGAGAGTGGTAATAATCCTAGAAGTTCTTCTTTGGACCTTGGGAAGACATATAACTGACAAATTGGCAACTTGTGCCGTGTCTTTATGTAGCAAATGATAAGACAGAAGAAAGTAGAGTATCATCCAAATATGTTACATTTGAAGACATTTTAGCTATTCTGTATTGTACTGTTTAAGCGGATAGTGGCAAATCTTTGATTTTTTTTTTAAGATTTCTGTTTTGTTTTTGAAATCACAAAACAGTTCTTCAGATGCACATAGGAAGCAGTCTTTGACATACTCACCATCTGTAAATGGTTTGTCTTTTTGTGTAAATTTTATTGGTACTGCAAAGCGTGCCAGATTAGCATTACTTGTAGATTGCTGATAACTTTGAGAAGATAATTTGCTTCTTACTCATTTACTTGAAACAACAAACTATACGTCACACTCAAAGCACGTGGTAAAGATGTCTTGCGTCAAAGCGAATTAAAACCTGCATAGAAACATTCGACGACGGCGTCATTCGAGAGCTTCTACCGAGAGCTTCCGCTGAGAATTTCTGACAGACTGACGACAGTGACGACAAGTGTAATTGGGGAGGGGTGTGGTGAAAAGCGAGTACAATTGGCTGAGAGATCTCATCCGTACCTCATCCACGTTAAACAATTCAGAACTATTTTTTGAAATGTTTCGATAAAATAAATAATACTTGCGTATGAAACTAAAGTGCCGCAGCTTCACATCCAAAGAGCCGCATGTGGCTCGCGATACGCAGGTTGTCGACCCCAGCGCTAGGACAAACTTATTGTCAAATCTGAAGCAACATCCAAAACACATTAAACAATTTACAAACAAAATTCAGTTGAAGTATCCGCAGGTTGCCGACCCCAGCGCTAGGACAAACTTATTGTCAAATCTGAAGCAACATCCAAAACACATTAAACAATTTACAAACAAAATTCTGTCGAAGTATAATACATCTTTGCATTTGGCTGTGTTTATGTCTCTATATTTTAGCCAAAAAAGTTTTCAGTTTCATTACTGTCAAAAATTTTCATTTTAAAGTTTAAATACTCTTCATTCTTTTTCTTCTTAATTTATAAATTATTTGTGCCATGTGCATTTAATAATTTGAGAACTAATTGAAAGAAAATACCAAAATTATATTTACATATTAGTATCATGTCTCCTATGTAAAACATATAACATAACCTGCATTGTCTTTCTCACTTTTAAAAATAGTTTAATTAAATGTGTGTGCATATATATAGCAGTCTTACCAAAAGTAAACCTATAATCTTTAATTTAAATAGGACTTACATGACACTGCACATAATATTTGTAAAGGTGCGCAAAGTAAATCAATTCAGCACCTTCAAAAATTAGGGTAAAAAACATTTTGGGTCTGGATTTTGTTATCATCACAGTAGAGATACAAGACACTGGTAGCAAAGACAAACAGACACACAAACTCTTTTGTTCCCCTGGCAATCCAATCATTAAATAGAATTCAACTACCTTATATAAGCATTTCACATGTAAATTATGAGTGAGTCTTTGGTGAATGTATATTTTGGTCTTCTTTAGTTATAAAGTTTTGTTTGGTGTAATGCACAAATTGTAAGACAAATTTCCTTATGGATAATAAAAGATTATTATTATAATGAAAGTTTCTTGCCTACATGGTTTTTCTAGACTAGCCTGACAATATTTTTGCTCATGTTTTGTCTTTATGGATATGCACTGGATATACACCATTAACTATCAAATAGACTTGCCTCATGCAATCTCTAAATAGTATTGTTTTCATTTCCTATGAACTATACAGTTAGAACAATAACATTATGTACCTAAGCCAATCCCTAACACTTGAAAAACATATATTGTTCTCTTCTTTTTTGAAATAACATCTGTATAATATAAGATAAGATAAGCTCCCTGTAATAATATAGACTGCAAAAAAAAACAACAATCACCAACAAAATAGTGTGCATACATTGTGTTCATCTCTTTAACTTGCTTTTTTTTTCCAGCTTTACATTATGCCAGCTGTGGCCAACATTGTGATTTTGTTGCTTTACTTCTCTCTCATGGAGCTGAATGTTTTCCTGATGTTAATGGACACTTACCACAAAGTATGGCTCAGAAAACATCTTTGAAAGAAATTTTTAGGAAATATATGAACTTTTCAACATAAATAAGATAACAAAGAGGCAGCCCCCTTCAGAGTCGGATCTCTGTCGGATCTGCCTATTCGCAAGAATATTCAAGACATGATCTTGTTTTGATTGTCAAATGTAATAATGTTTCAAAGATTCATTTTGCTTGTAAAAAATTTGTTTTTTTTTCTGTAAAAAGATTTTCATGTTTTGGATGTTCCTTCAAAATTAAAGATAATTTACATCCTTATCCAAATCTCCCACTGGACGACGGGATGGGAGCGAGCAGGGTATGAAACCGGGACCATCAAGATAATCAGTCCAGCATGCTAACCACATGACTAGGCATTCCTGTTAACTTAATAACAAACTAATAGCCTATTATTGATAAAGAGATATATTACAGATTACGGCATGATAAATACCGGATATATACAATATGTCAGATGAGCAATTTCAGATAATCTTTTGGTATTGATTTGTAATTGAAAAAAAAAAAAAAGAACAAGGCATCGAGCTTGTGCTTCGGCAACGTCTACTCGATGTCCCAGCACAGTTACCAACAGAGCTATTGGCATTTTTATTTAAATGAAACTAGAATGAGGATGTAGATCTACCTAACCCTAACATCAATAGTATCCAATCTAGTCGGGCCTCCCAAAGGAATTAGTGATAGGCTCATGACCCTAAAGCTGCCTTTACAAAACGGAAAGAAACATATTTCCATTGTTAGCTGTTACGCACCCACCATGACCAACCCAGATGATGTCATAGCAAAGTTTTACGAAGAACTAAACTCCACCTTACTTGATATTCCAAAAACAGAAAAGCTACTCATTCTCGGTGACTTCAACGCAAGAGTCGGCTCTGACAATCACATCTGGAAAGGAGTCTTAGGCAAATTTGGGATAGGTCAATGCAACAGCAACGGGTTATTACTACTCCAAACCTGTGCTGAACACAAGCTGCTCATATCGAACACAATATTCAGTCTTCCAATGAGAAAGCGAACTTCCTGGATGCATCCCCCGCTCAAGACACTGGCACCTCATAGATTACGTCATCACCAGACAATCTGACCGTCAGGACATTCGTGTCACCAAATCTTGCTGTGGTGCAGAATGTGGAACAGACCACCGCCTCATCATCACAAAACTAAACATTCGTATCCAACCAAAGAGACGTCCGCAAAAATCAAAACCCCTAAAAAGGGTTAACACGGCCGCTTAGCAGATGACAAAACTGAAAAGTCGCTTGCAGATGCAATAGAGAACTGCCTCAAGTCCACTGTTCTAACTGAATCAAATGTAGATAAAAGCTGGGAATGCTTCAAAGAAGCTATCTATAGCACAGCATTAAACATACTCGGTCCTATGGAGAGAAAGCATCAGGACTGGTTTGATGAAAACAGTACTGAGATCAGAAAACTATTAGACGAAAAGCACAAGCTCCACAAATTGTGTCTGAACAACCCAAACTCCCAGTCCACTAAAGATGCATTCACTAACATCCGTAAAAATGTGCAAAAACAGCTACGCCAATACAAGATACCTGGCTTAGCAAGAAAGTGGAAACAATACAGGAATTTGCTGACAAGCACGATATGAAGAACTTCTACCATGTCATAAACGAAATCTATGGACCCACAAAGTCAGGCTCATCCCCTCTATTAAATGCTGATGGGACAATCCTATTGACAGATAAGGAAGAAATCCTAAAACGCTGGGCAGAGCACTTCGAAAAGGTTCTCAATACACCTTCCATCATAAATGAAGCGGCCATAGACAGGCTACAGCAGCGATGCCCAAAATACGGCCCGCGACTTGGTTCCATCCGGCCCGTCGAAACGTCGACACAAAGAGTAAAAAATCCCCCTCTTTTCCAAAAAAAAAAAAAAATGTTGAGAAATGCATTTTACTTCTAACGTTGGATTGGCAACATGACCTTTAACATTTATATGTTTATGAAATGGGAGAGTTGAAGTGGAATTTAGAATCTCATTTTTTTTTGGAAACGATAATAAGCCAACATATTTGATTTGTATAGAAAGTGTAGCCGTTGTATTTTTTTTTTAACAACAGATAAACGGCATTATAAAACATATAAAATATTATACCATTCTAAGTTTGTGCGCGAATAAAAAGATTTTTAAACTACGCCTAGAAAATGGAGGATCGATGGGAATATTTACCAAAAAGAGACAAGAAAATGAATCGTTGGCTAGCTAGCTATAATTTTGCTCGCATTTTAAGTAGAGAAATGAAACCAGTTTCCAACGCAAAAAAAGATAAAAAGATATCTTTCAGATATCCTATTAATTAATGTAAGCACAGTAACTAGAAACTTCTAGATCAACCGGTTTCTATTAAAATTGTTTTACGTTAATTTTTTTTCGTTTTTGTACCTTTTCAGTCTTGTGGCCCACGACATGAGTGTCGGAAATTAATTTGGCCGCAGGTTGAATTAGGTTGGTCATCACTGGGCTACAGCAAGTACCAATAAATGAAAAAATGGATGATCCCCCTACGCTAATGGAAACCGATCTTGCCATTCAACAGCTCGCAAGCGGAAAAGCCCCAGGAGCTGACTCCATTCCCGCAGAGGTCTACAAAAAAAGGTGGATTAACCCTGATTGAAAGACTTCATAAGCTCTTCTTAATTATGTGGGAAAAAGAGTCAATACCACAAGACTTTAAAGATGCCAAAATTGTTCATTTATACAAGCGAAAAGGAAAACGCCAGATCTGCGACAACCACAGAGGAATATCTCTTCTCTCTATTGCTGGGAAAATCCTTGCACGCATCCTACTAAATCGGCTCATGCAACACATAGAATATGGTCTACTACCAGAAAGCCAGTGCGGCTTCAGAAAAGAGCGTGGAACCATTGACATGATCTTTGCAGCAAGGCAGCTCCAGAAAAAATGCCAAGAACAAAATGCTGACCTGTTCTCAATATATGTCGACTTAACAAAGGCATTCGACACTGTTAGCAGAGAAGGACTCTGAAAGATCATGTCAATATGGCTGTCCACAAAAATTCATAACCATGGTGAGACTATTTCATGATGGCATGAAGGCTCGTGTCCAAGAAAGTGGAAAACCATCAGAGTCCTTCGAAGTATCAAACGGGGTAAAACAAGGCTGTGTCTGTCAGATGCATTCACAAATAGAGAAAACAACGGGATAAATATATCATACAGATTTGATGGTGGCCTATTCAACCCGAGTCGGCTTAAAGCAAAATAAAAAACAAATGCAGCAGTAATAAGAGATTTGCTATTCGCTGACCACTGTGCCCTAAATGCCTGCTCTGAATACGGATTAATTTAATATCGATAAATAAACTATAGTGACGTGTTGTCAAAAAATATACGTGTAATATTAGCCAATCATGTGATTTCAAACAATCATTTGACATAATTTATTTTTTATAAAACAATATCCGGAACAACTGTATAGTTAATGAAATATAAGTCAGTATAGAGATTTTCATTTAGCATTTATATATGCTATTTACATTAAAAAACCGAAACAACATATTATTGATCATGTGTTTTTTGCAATGTTTACGCATGGAAATTAAATGTAATATAAGTTAGAAGAGCAAACAAACAATGGTTGGCATTGATTTTTTTTCACAAAAACATCCAGAACAATCTATTATAGATACTTAAAACTTTTGAGATGTTTCGGAAGAAACATTAAAGGTTAAATCAGATTTTTAATACCTTTTAGAGTTGTTGTTTTTGTTATCTAAACGTGACAGAAAATAAGCATCTTTTATCCTGATGTGGGCACTAAACAAAAAATAAATAAAATCTGATAATTTAAACAATTTTGAGGAAACTGATTAGTACCATGTTTTGCCGCTGCTTGTTATGCTGCTGCACGAAAGTTGCTGCTTTAAGAGTCCATTTTAAAAAATGTGCGTAATATTTACATACAAAGTGCATTCTTATTCTTTAAAAACAAACATAAATGTTTTCTTTTAATTTTAACAGCTAGTTGGCCACAAAAAAAAACACCTTTAACTAATATTTATATTTGTTGTGAACATTTCTTGTACATTTTATAAATATATTTGACTTAAAGATACCGGTACTGAAAATACACACAAAAATGTCTTTCTTTGTTAGCATATTGTAACATTACCTCCCTCACATTTATGCAATTGTTTTAGAATTGGTGTATTTTTAAGAAAAAATTACTTGCATAATTAGTTTTATAAATTAAACGGTTTGCTTTTAGAAAACCAAAAGTAGCAGTGGCACCTAAGCTTTTCAAGCCGCGTCGCCAGGTGAAAAAATATTTTTCATTTCTCTTCTAGTTTTCGAGATCTGAGTGTGACAGAGGGACATTTTGCACAAACCTATTAGCGGCTTTTCCCCTTATGGGGACAGCTAAAAATGAGTTTTTGCCTTTGTTCTTTGATAGTTGTTTCAGTTTTATTTGTCCATACGTATTTTAATGTTTTCATTTGTTTTCTCAAACTTTTGTAGTTATTTTTTTTGTATCAAAAATAGTTTTCTAAAAGTAACATTGAAGTTATCAAAGCCTTTTATCTACAATGCAGTAGTTCAGTTAAATGTAGTTCAGTTAAATGTGGAGAAAGTTGTAAGACATCCAAAGAAGTGCAGCAAGGATGAATGCTCTCCCCAGCTCTTTTGAACACATTTCTAAATCACATTCTAATTGCAATTCTAAAATGATTTATTCCTAGCTTAACTATAAATGGGCGACCTATTCCCAATCTCGGGTTTGCAGATGATATAGACCTCAGTGGATAAAATGTAGGCCAAGATCTTTAAAACTAGATGCTGCAGCTAGAACAGTTGGCATGGAAATAGTACTAAAAAAAAGCAAAGTAGTGCCTATTAGTTTGTGGTGGAGAGATGTTGCATACAGTTGAATGGCCTAACATTGGAAGTTGACTTATTTAAATACCTAGGGTGAAACATAACAAGAAATAAAATGGCATCTGCCATCATGAGGAAATAGGGAGCTGAAAAATTTGGCAGACATTGTAAGATAAAACTCACTTTTAAAAGTTATCCTTGAAGGGGCATGGACAGAGCACAAAGAAATGTTTGTTGAAAGGAAACTTGGCTGGACATTGTGAAAGAATAGACTGGACTTTCTTCTGATCATCTGCTAAGAACAGCTACTGACTGGGAAGAGTGGAGGGATTCGGTATCCAGAACTGTTACAGCGCCACTACCATAAAAGTCTAGAGACAGATGATGATGATGAAAAGTGACACCCTTTAACAGTGCAAACATATCTTTTATGTTTTCTTTGGCTTGCTCAGATCTCACTATTTGATTTCTTCCATCATATGGGTAGAAAAAGCAAATTTTCTGGTTTAATATAATTAAACACAAGATTATTCCTTAGTCAAACTTAAGTACCTTGGTACTGTCTTTGACGATAAATTAAATTTCACTGCAAACATTGGTAATAACAAAAAAGAACAACAAGGATTAAGAATAGTAAAGGAAATGTTCTTTAGTGTAAACAAAAAAGTTATGTCAATGTTTTGCCAAGGTCACATCTGCAGTAATTTAAGTTTCAACATCTCCTGGTTTGAAAATCTGAACATTAAAAATAAACTTAGTAAAAACCTAAATGCAGCTTTTAAGAATTAACTATGACCAACTTAATAAACAAATTCTTAAGAAAACTATTTTTAAAAACTCTCTTTTGTTCCCTTAGCAATGAACTCATTAAATAAAATCCAACTTTCTTTCCAACTTATGTTTTATTATGATAATATAAAAAATGTCCCCAAGGATAATAATGATAATTACTTTTATAAAAAAAAAATAATTTTTTTGAATCACTATATATCTTCTACCATTTCTTTCTTCACAGGTTTAACCTTAAAATAATTGTATGAGTACGTCACAATTATCCAACTTCAGGATATCTACAGAAACACATAACATTTTTTAACAGAAAGATTCAAATCCATATGTGTGTATCAAATAAAATAGCAATAACATTATCAAAAATTTAAAAAAAAAGACATGTTGCAATCCTAATAGTTATTATTACATGAATATAGAAATGTAGGCCTACATATAAATAATATCATAGAAACATAATTTTGATAAATAAGTGTAAAATGACAACAAATAGAGAAATCAAGTATTAATGCATAGACCGATGACTTGTTAAATACAAATACTCTTGTGACCTAATATTTGAGTAATAAATGGCTAAGTTTTAACAGCACCACGTTAAAATTATTGTCTCTAGTATAGTACTCCTGACTTTTTTTAAAAATGTTAATACTTCCATGGTATATTCTTTGAGTAACATTGCAACAAATAAACATTACAAAATACATTTCAAATTTCATGGAAATCAAATCATTGAATAAAAACCTACATCAAGAAATAAGAATTTATGAACAGCTTAGATTAATAAATAGTATGCTAATACTCATATACCAATTTTACAATGAAAGTAAATACCATACTCAAGATATATTTCTTATAATTAACTTCTCAATAAGTTCTATAACATAAATTTACTTTCTAACCAATTTAATTTCTGAATTAATAATTTAAAAAATACAACTATCTTTTAGATACAATCTTAGAGAATTTCAAATCTACTTAAAAGATGTTTTGAATCCAGAAATATTTACATTTAAAGCATGTCATACAAAATATTGGACAGATATTATATGTACGTTACAACTTATAATAATGAGTGGTTATGCTTGCCCTGGATGTGGCAAAATATGTAGGTCAGAGTGGGGGGTGCATAGCCACAGGAAATACAGCATTCCTCATTTAACTTTGGACTCAAAAGACAAGGCTAATGAGAAGTGGTGTATGGGGCGGTTGAGTGGTAAAACACTTAGATTCTGTACTGAGGAGTCTTGAGTGAAGACTGGGATTTAATTCAGGATTTATAGGATGACCCTGAAGCCACCCAACTCCAATCATCATTGAAAAAGTAAAGGCAATTGTACTGGTCACACGTCAGAACCAGAAAAACAGATGAATTTCATCTGTTACCATAGAGCAGAAAGTCTGAAAGGGTACTTTTACTTCATTTACGATAAATAATGAAAGAGTTGAAGAAAATAGATAATTCTTCCAATGGATATTTTAAAGCCAAATTGGTTTAGCCTGTTTAGTGCAACTATTTCACTACCACATTTATTTATTTTTTAATTCCTATAATGTTTGCAGATCTATAAAAAGTTTTCAAGCATTTGACAGATATGATATAATATCCTTTTCATAAATTAAATGATAGTCTCTAAATTATAACCTTTTATATATCTATTTGTTGCTAAACTATTCCTATTTTTAGATGAAGTAATTTAAATGTTGAGATAATAAGACAAATAAAATTCACTGTTTTTTGTCATTAAGTCCATTCAAACATTTTGTAAGATGAAGTTTTATTTTAAATTCAATATGTGTCTTCAACTTATGCAAAATGAAAAGTCAAAGCATTACGTTGGCTTTTTCAGACAGGCAAAGTAGAAAACAACTTTATCAAATCCTACAAAACAGTTTCACTATTTCCTATGAAACTGCAGCTTATAAATCAAGTTCTAGTCATGTGAATCCTTCTCACTAGTCATTAATCTTATCATTGTTTTATTCCTTCTTTTAGACAACATAATATGTAACACCTTCTGAATGGGTAATTTCCCTACCTAGAAATATTATTCTTAGAAACTTATGTTAATAATAAATACTTAAATCAAAATTTCAACCTGCAATAGTTCTAGTCATTCTATAGAATGTCAGACTTCATGCTTAGCAGGTTTAATATATATATATATATATATATATATATATATATATATAAACTAGTTTCTCATACATTTAATTAGCAAAATAAAAGAAAAAGACATAACTGTTATAATATTGTTGATGTTTTTCTAAACACAATGTTACCTCATTTCAGTATAGCGTGAGTGTAATGAAGTCATATTACTATGATTTTTTCTTTTGATTATAAATATTATTACAAAAAGGATAACTATGACAGCAACTAGAGCTCCAATGACTGCATAAAGTACTTTCTCATGTTTTTCTCCTGTAATGTATGAAAAGATAAAGGCTATTAATTTATCTCAACATACAGATCAATTTTTTTTTCACCACAACAATAATAAGGGGCTTGGCTTCTGAATTGAAGAGTCTTGGGCTGGAATCTTGGTAAAGACACCCTGGTTTAACTTTCAACCATAAAAATAGAAGACCTTTTCATCATTTGTCCCATAATTGTAGAAAGGTCCTTTACTTTACTTAATTTAAAATACAATGAAAATGATTGGAATAAAATTGAGACAATATTTAGAATTTAGTTTATAATTTATAAATCTGTAATGCTCCTCATTTCATGCAATTATTTAGTTATAAACATACAATATTTATATTATAATTAATTTAAAATAAAAAGGAAACAAAGCAAAAAGGTTTAAATTAAATAACACAAGGGATAAGCTGTATTTTAACCCTACTGTGGAGCCAAGGGTCATATAGACTACAGCATGTGCTAGTACAAATACAAATTTGTACTAATGCTCCTTCTTCCCAAGTGCTATTAGAGCATGGAATGGGTTGCTTGAGACAGAGAGGAAAACCAGTTACTTAACAGAATTGAAGTAATTGATAAACATGCATGAATATATTGACCAAGCAATGTATGTAGGGCATAATCATCTTCTTTTTAGAAGTAACATCTGTATTTTATTAGATAAGATAAGAAGATAGAACATTGAATATATTGTTGTTTTTTTTTTAATTGGTTAATCTCAAACATTAACCTTCTATGTATTTTCAAGTTACATATTTTTGCTGTTTCTGTGAAAATAAACTTTTGTCATCAAATTTATTTTTTTGAAGGGAGAGAACTTTATTAAAAGTTTTTTTTTTTTTGTTTGATTGTGAAAAACAAGGCAGTGAATTTAATGCAATAAGTAAACTTATTGGAGATGCTAATCATGATAAGAATGCCAATCAGACCCATGATAACCTACTGACCAATACCAAAAAATGCAAACTAAAACTTAATGGCCATATCACAAGGTCCTCTGTGCTCACAGAGATTTCTTTCAATGAACAGTTACAGGAAAAGAAGAAGAGGCAGATAATGAAAATGATGGAAAGACAACATAAAAGACAGAGGAATGGAGGAAGACAGTCGACAGTTGATATGTGGTGCCCCAACTGGGCAACAAATTAAAGTAAAAGGTTATGCATTTTGGTATAATGTCACTTTGTGTCAGATAATCAAAGTGATCACTTCAAAGTCAATTTTGATTATATAACGGACAGAAAAAAACTTGATTACTTTAAACAGCCAGCATGTAAATTTTAATATAGACTTCTTGGTACCAGTATTACCAGTATTAGTTTACGGTTACGTGACTAGATAGGCATATAGATCTAATAATCTAATATTCTGCCCTAAAGTAAAAGGTAGTAGATTTAGATTTAAGATCTAGTAAGTCCTTAACTAAATCTAATTCTATGCTGCAGATGCATTTCATGGTAGATTCTAGATCTAGAATCTATTCTAAATAGTAAATCTAGTCATAACGCATGCGCATGCATGTTAATCCCTTAAGTTAAGTCGTCTAGATCTAGATTTATTTTATTTAATAGGTCTCAAGTCTAGATATAGACTCTAATATATATATTATATCATACTAGATCTAAATCTAGTAGTAGCCTATGCCTATATTTAAACTATATTATAATAAAACTAGTCTAGAGAGATCTAGAATCTAGATCTATCTCTAGATTCTAAGCATTCTAGATTATCTAGATATCTATTCTAAGTCTAGACCTAATCTACTAATACTACTATCTAGATTAGATCTCTTAGTAGTGTTAGAGTACTTAGAGATTCGTCCTCTGTATTTATGATAGGCTTAAGTATTATATGGCTGCTGCCAGTGCTGGCATGAGTTGAAGAACATATATAAGATTTATGATATCAAGAAGTACAGCTCATATAATAGATCTATTAAATTAATAAAAGTCTAGATTTACTAGACCTAGATCTATAGCTCTATAACTTCTAGTATAACTAATAACTAAACAGATCTAGATTTGTCTAGATCTAGCTAGCTCTAAATTGATTCACGTGTGTACGTTCTAGAGTGAAGACTGAATAATCCAGTTTGTGCCGAATATCGCGAGCTTAAAAGAAATAAAAGCTTCTTTTCATTGGTCGAAAAAAATGTTAACATGTATAATTTTTTTTTTTTTAAATCTAAATCTAGAAAAAAAAACAACGAATATTTTCTCCTTTAGATTCTATGTGTGATTAAATATTACTAGATATAGATATATTTTTTTAGTGTGCACATTAAAAAATCAGACACACACACACACATACACTATTTGATTACGAAAAGTCTGCATTGGGCCCATACGGGTAAAACTTCACTATTCCAGTTAGGGCACTTAGGGATTTCCCCATTAGAACCCTATTTATTTATTTTTTTAAATCTTAATATTACTTACATAAAGGATTTAACGCAAAATTTAGCTTTAAGACAATTAACACTAAATTTTAAAACATCATAATATTGTTTTTTATTTTATAATAAAGATTTCATCATGTTGGTTCTGGCGTGATTGGGGAAATCCCACACCGGCACGAAAGCGGAAAGACGTTAACGGCCCAATAACTAAAATCCCACACCGATCCATTAACGTTTTTATAGGGGCGAGTGTGAGTAGGGTAATCTACCCAATGAAACCTTATTACCCCACACGACCCCAGAATGGTTTCGATATGGCTTTGTTTATAGGGAAAGCAGTGATTTTTTTCTAGTACCACAGCAGGGTTTAAGAAGTGGTTGTTTTTTTTTTTTTGGGGGGGGGGGGGGGGATTTAGGTTAAATGAATGTATAAAAAGGTGGACATATTTTTGTGTCATTTAATAAGACTATAATGATTATTTTTAGCTCTACTTTAATGTAGACTCTATTGGCTCCTCTATTATTAATTAAATCTTTATATCAAAATTATAGAACCAGATGTTAAACAATAAATAGCAAAAATAACAGGAAACCTATAATTGTCAAATGGTTTATGCATTAAAAGGTTGCCACAGGAAGTTTATTTACACATTGCTTTCTAGAAGTTTAAAATTTTTAAACTTATCAAAGAATGAAAGAGAGTTAATTAGAAAAAAAAAAAAGAGAAAAATGCTTTCTCCACTTCAAAAGTTTCTATATATAGGGGAAACAAGTTTGGTTTGGGATCCATAAATCAATCTAATTCAAAGGTGTCAGGTTCAATGTTAAATGTACTTTCTTCTTCTTCTATAATACAGACGTTACTTCAAAAAAGAAGATGATTACGTCCTACGCGTCATGCATTTAGTTATGCATAATAACCAATGACTTAAATTCAGCCAAGTCACTGGTTTTCCTGGCTAGCTCAGGCAACCCATTCCATGCTCTAATAGCACTAGGGAAGAAGGAGTGTTTGTACAAATTTGTCCTAGCATATGGTACTAGGAATGTGCCTTTATCTTTGTGTCTTTCAGAGTATTTTATTAAATTTTTTTTTTGTATTTGAAGATTATGGTTCAGTGTTTTATGTATGATTGCTACTTTACTTTTGAGCCTTCTGTCCTGAAGGCTTTCTAAATTTAGTGATTTTACTAAAGGTGTTACTCTAGTCAAATGTGAATATTCGTTTGTTATGAATCTCACTCACTAGCGGATCCAGAACTTTGGAGGGGGGGGGCGATTTTTTTCCAAACCCTAAACCTAACGCCCAGTAAAAGCATATATATATATGAGAATTTAAAAAAGCAGCATTTCTCAACCTTCGGCGAAAAAGTGGGGCAACGCTATAAGGTTCCCTAGTGGGGTTTGGGGCAAAGCCTCGACGACAAAAGCGTTTTCTTGCATTCTTCACTGCAGAAACGCATTCTCCTGACATATACAGCTCATCATTCATCAATGAAGTTCGGGGCGAAGCCCCGACGCCAAAAGCGTTTTCTTGCATTCTTCACTGCAGAAACGCATTCTCCTGACATCTAAAGCTTATTATTCATCAATAGAGTTCGGGGCGAAGCCCCGACGACAAAAGCATTTTCTTCTATTCTTCACTACAGAAACGCATTCTCCTGACATCTACAGCTTATTATTCATCAATAAAGTTCGGGGCGAAGCCCCGACGCTAAAAGCATTTTCTTGTATTCTTTACTGCAGAAACGCATTCTCCTGACATCTACGCTTATTATTCATCAATGGAATTCGGGGCGAAGCCCCGACGACAAAAGCGTTTTCTTGCATTCTTCACTGCAGAAACGCATTTTCCTGACATCTACAGCTCATTATTCATCAATGGAGTTCGGGGCGAAGTCCGAAAGGACAAAAGCGTTTTCTTGCATTCTTCATTGCAGAAACGCATTCTCCTGACATATACAGCTCATCATTCATCAATGAAGTTCGGGGCGAAGCCCCAACGCCAAAAGCGTTTTCTGGCATTTTTCACTGCAGAAACGCATTCTCCTGACCTAAAGCTCATTATTCATAATATTAAAAAAAAAGGACCTTTTGAATAATATTGTACTTGAAAGATATTCTAATATGAATGTATAGGCCCTTAAAACATTGCAAATAAAACCGATTTGTTCCTTGAAAAGATAAGATACCCCACATATTTAGATTTTGTGTTTGAGGATCGCCGCCGAAAAAAAAATATTCGATAAATAATATTCAATAACATTGTAGTATAAGTTGTGAGTTATAGTCCCAAATTTATTTAACTAGAAAAATATCCGATTGAGTAAAGGTTGGGAAAAGGCGACTATAAATGTATTTTTTTCGGTTTAGAACTCATCTCAATCATGATTCTTATACTGAAAAATAAATTTCGTTTGAATTCTAACTTTTCCAATGCAAAGTCTTTCTTAAAATAATTATGATAAATTCATGTGAAATTACATAAACTCTGGAAATGGGAGGGGTGGTATAATGAAAACGATTAATCCTCGCTCCTTTTTATAATTTCTGCTAAAGATTGCATTTGGCATTAAAGAATAAAAAAAAAAAAAAGTAGGGCGACTCGATATAAGAATTTAATTTATAGTATATATAAATTATATTAGTGGCAGATTTTTTACATTTTGTAATTTCCAAACTATAATACTAAAAGAAAAAGTATTGGTTTGTCCGATGGGGGAAATGCAATTGCATATATCGCCCTTCCCACCTGGTGCAACCTTTTTTTCATTTAAATTTACTAATGATACAATTTGAGATTAGAGTATGGTACGACATAATATACAATGGGTTCACATATCAATACGTAGTTTATATTATATAGATATTCAACTAATTTTGTTCACAAACTATGATTTCTCCATAAAAGTAGGACCGCCCCCCCCCACTCAAATGGTTTAGGTGGGAAGGGCAGTAGAGGTATTCGCCCCCCCCCCCCCCCAACCCCAAACGGTAAACAGGGAACGACATAATATAAAGATCGGTTAAAATATCAATAACAAGTTTTAATCATATAGATATTTAATTGATTCTGTTAGCAAGCTGTGATTTCTACAAATAAATTGGACCGCCCCCCCCCCACTCGAAAGTGTATGGGGAGGGGGGCGGGATTGATACCATTATATTGCCCCCTCCCGACACCACCAAATCGGTCAACATACTAGAGGAGGGGGCGAAATAATAAAAAAATAGGTTGAAATATAAATAATTAGTATATATTATTAACATAAGTAATAAATTTGTATACAAATTGTGTGAATTCCATACTAAAATTCGTCCGCCCCCCCCCCCCTTCGGGGGGTCGGCCGAGTGGGGGGGGGGGGCGATCGCCAGTTTCTTAATGTTTTCTTGAGTTGATGGGTCCCAAACGGAGGATGCATATTCTATTATTGGCCTAACGTGTACCAAGGTTAAATAACATTTTAGTTTTATGTTCTTATTTGATTTATAGAAATTTCTTTTAATAAATCCTAATGCTTTGTTTGGTTTTTTTTTTTGTAGTTTCATCAATATGTGGATTCCATGACAGTTTTTCATTTATTATAACACCTAGGTATTTTGCGTTTTTAGTCTGTGTTACTGGTTTGCCATGAATAAGATAAGTGGAATTAATTTGTTTTAGTTTTTTTGTTACTCTTAAAAACTGACATTTTTCTGGGTGGAAAGACATGCTCCAATTTGATTCCCATTTCTGTAATTCATCTAATTCTCTTTGTAAAATATCTGTGTCTTTTTTTGTTTTTATTGTTCTATATATTATGCAATCGTCTGCAAATAATCTGACTTTTGTTCCTGAAGTATTGCAATTTGGTAAATCATTTATGTAAATTAAAAATAGTAGTGGACCCAAGACTGTTCCTTGAGGTACACCTGAGTTTACTGTTATCGGTGTTGATTTATAGCCATTTATTATTACAGTTTGTTCTCTCCCTATCAGAAAATCTTTAATCCACTGATGCAGTGGACCATTAATGCCGAAATATTTTAATTTTTTAAGCAAACTATGGTGGTGAACTTTGTCGAAAGCCTTAGAAAAATCTAGTAAGATAGCATCTATTTGTTCACTATTATCTAAACCTTTTGAAAAATCATCAATTAGTTCTATTAGTTGTGTTTCACATGATCTATATTTCCTAAAGCCATGTTGGTATGGTGTGAGGACATTATGTTTACTTTGATGAATTTATTATTCAATTTGGATTATATGTATTTTACCCTTTGATATCTAGCGTGTTCAATCTTGTATTATTTCAACTTGTAAATGAAAATTTTTTGGTAACAAAGATTTTGTTATCTCTTCAACTAAACTATTTTCTCAGGCAAGACATTAAACATTAATTTGGGTCATCAGAAATGCCTGATCTGGAAACCACTGCGCAGTTCATCTCAGATATAGGATTACTGATCTGAACCCTCTGACATGAAAAATGAAAATGATGAAGAAGAAGAACCACCTAATACTAATGTAGCAATAATTAATGACAATATGATATTTATGATTAATCAAAATAACTGGACATTTGAATTAAAATTAAAAAAAAAATTTACCTTTATTTTCTTCCTCCATATTATTAGTGTAAATAAAATCTCCACACTGTGGTAAGCCTGCGGGAAGTTTGGGATGTAACTCTTTGGCTTCATTGAACAATAAAGCCATACCATCTGCATTGTGTAATTCTATATGGCAATGCATTATCCACAATCCAGGATTAGTTGCCTTAAATCGAACAATTACATATCTAAAAAGAAGTAATTTAAAAATATTAAATGAGGAAATATTTTTATTCATTTTTTTTAAAGCCATTTAAAGATTTCATATAAATAAATATATTTCTATGTACAAAATGAGATGCTGTAGTAAAACCAGAAAGAATTCTAAATGGAAATTGATTATTATCAAATTATCATATTCCACTACATTAAGAAAACTACACAATAGTTAATTAAAATAATAATTCAAAGTTTAAATGGTAGCCTACAATTTAAATAACACAATTCCTTTAATCTAGTATTTTACAGAATTTTCATCAAATGTAGAAATTATAATGTATTTAAAAATAGAAATGCATTAAACTTGTCATGCAAGTTTATCAATGATTTAAACTGTATAAAGTCTTAGATTTTTCTGATTAGTTAAGGCATGAGCTAATTTCATGCTTGAATAGTATTTGGAAAGCAAATATTTAAAATGAATTTGTCACTGCATAAAGGAAATAGATTTTTATTTCTTAGTATTATGTAAAGTTATGTTTTTCTATTTTCATTAGAGATGTATTTTTTTTTTAAACTTTATGTATTATTGTTACTAAACTATTTGACGTCTTCTCAGACTACTGATAGTTTTACAAATATTGTTACTCTTGTTACATACTCACTTGTTAAAAGCATTTTGTAAATTTGTTAAAATAGTTTTTTAAAAATTATTTTCTTTTTAAAATCCTGTCTTAATCTTAATCTAAAATCTTAATCACAGGTTTATATATATATATGGTTCCTAATTCTAGGAATAATTTGTAAAAATGTCTTTTCTTCCCTAGTGCTATTAGAGCATGAAACAGGTTGCCTGAATCAACCAGATAAACATTGACTTTGTATAGTCCTAATCTTTTATTAACATGGATCTACACTACATTAACACATAATTGTTGTTTGGAAATCATTATAGTTTATTTTGAATATCTGTAGTTTGTAAAATTAATAGGAAATATTGTTTTTAATTTTATTTTGTCATTAATCTACTAATTAGGACTTTTTCTCTTTTCTTTTCTAGAAGACTTTTTCATAATTAGTGCCTAGTTAAACAGTCTTATTATATATATTATTATTATTAACATATTAAAATATTTCACAGTCTGCCTAAAAATGAAATACTAGAAACCTTACCCTCCTGTAGGAACAACAACTGTGTCTTTTATTGGAGGATGATTGAGTTGAAGACCTGGAATGTTATTACCTCCCCATGAATGGTTTGTCCAAGTAGCAGAATTACAAAAACTTTTCTCTCTGTCAAGATCTCCTCTACAGTCTACATCTAAATTTTCTTTAGAATATTGCCCTAAAATGGAATATAAATAAATTTATTACAATAATTTTTTTAAGAATTTAAAAAATGTGAAGTTAAGTTTTTGAACATTATTAGAAGAATAAAACTGTCTTTTACTATGATACATCAATCAATTGCCAACAAAGATTTCAGTTAGTCTCACCAGTGACATTGTCATATTCTGGATATCCAATCTTGAGTACATGGAAATTATGACCATGTAAGTGCATTGGGTGCGCCCAGCCTTTACCTTGTCCCATGTTCAAAAGAACTAGTTGGTAGACTTTATTATACTAGTGAAAAAAAATGTTCTTACAATTTCATACATATTTACAGCATATTAAAAAATAGTCTAAATATCATAGTTTACTAGAAGGGTTTCATAGATAAGACATAGGCCTATAATAGGCCTACAGACAAATATTTTTTTGTAATTTGGAAATAGTTATTCTGTTTTTTTGATAAATCATAAATGTTTAAATATTTTCTAATCAGCAATTTTTTTAAAGGAACCAAAACTATTGAATTTTAATACTGTATAGGCCTAACATTATGTTTAGTATTACAAGATGAACCCATGAAAAGCAAGTAGTTTCTAAAGGATTGGAATAAAAATAAAATGTGTCTGAGCTACTAACCTGGAGTTCTAGGGAGTAGGTACATTTACATATTCTGTCTTCACCACATTCATCTGGCTTACAAAATGTTTTGACTTCATTCCACTGTGTCAAAGCAGAAACATGAGGCATCTGCAGAAAATATATTGGATTGGCTTAAATATGAAACAAATGCAAAAATAAAAGTTTCAATTTATTGTACAATAAGGTCTTTATTCAAATAGGTGATTTAGTCACTGTCATTCAGTTAACATGAACTCACTTTATCACCATTAGCTAGTGTTTATCACATGAACTCACTGTATCACTGTTAGCTAGTGTTTATCACTTGAACTCACTTTATCACCATTAGCTAGAGTTTAAATTATCACATTTTAGTTTATGTTTAGTTTATAAAATTCAATTTGAAAATTTTTTGCCTATGTTACAAAATTTTGGTTAAGTTTGTTTTGTTGATGTAGTATTTATGAGCTTAACATAACTAATTAATACGATGTGGGAAAGATCTATCAATTGTCTAAGCACTTGATTTAGAAATTTAAAAAAAATGAAAATACCACATACAACTTTGTAAAATTCTATTGCAAATAAGTCTGAAACATATCATTTAAGGATTGTTGGCGATATTCTAAATTAATATAAATTTTGTAAAATACTGGGATTTATCCAGGAGGTATGGTTGATTAAAAAAATGTGATTTTGAAATGGGCAAAGTAATTGTAAATATATACATATTTATAACAGATTTTTTATTAAATTATATAAATTTTTACTATTTTAGCTATGAATGGACCTTATTTTTAATAACTTAGCTGTATAACATTTAGCTCTTGAGCTATAAAGGGGAAGTAACCCTTGAGGGATTATGGGCACGACAAGGCCTAAATTGTGCCAATGTGCCAAAAACACATAATATCAAATATCGAATACCTGATTTAAATGAATGTTTGTTCTTGATTTTTTTCACAATGTGAACTAATTGCTCAAATTTGATCATTTGTATTCTAATTTTCAATTATGTGAAACATCTTAAACTCCTAATTCATATCCAGATCTAGAAATGAAGAAATTATTTTGACAATCTCTTACTTGGATCTAAATCTAATCTAAATTATTGTGACAATCACATAGCTGTAGGCCTATAGCTAAAACTTTGTACTGATTGTGGTCTAGTCTGAGAGTGATAATGTTGAATTGTCATTAGTGCATATTGTAAGTCAGTAAAGTTATTTACTATATAAAATTCACTCTTTTCATAATAATCATAATATATTTTATTTATAAACTCACCACAAAATGTCTTCCATTGGCAGAACCAGGTGTTTCATTTTTTCCAGGGAAAGCAAAGTTCAGAAAGATGTCAGCTATGTTATTTTCATCTGTTTTTACTCCTGGTACACTTATGCTTTCCGCTGACTTAAATTTATTTAAATTAATACAATTCACATTTTCTCCTTCTGGATAGTAAAGAAATGGGCAGTTGGCAACAAGACATCTATAAAAGTCAAAGAAATGATTTATTAAAGCAGTTTAAAGTTAAATGTACATCAGTAGAAATTTCAAATGAATGGATGGAATGATTGTTTCCCAATAATTTACTAGTAATGCCTCCAGATGAAAGAAAATTAAAACTTTTTTCCTTAACCAGCTGGGGGGAGGACACCATAAACTCCTCCTCCACCCCCTTCTGTGTCAAGCATTTTCCTGCATTCCTAACTTCTAAAATGTATTCTCCTGGCATTATCTACATTGCACTATTTCCCCTTGTACAAATAATGCATGCAACATAAAGTTAAATCAAATAATACTGAAATGCTAGAGATATTCAAGGAAGTAGAGCATTATGTTTGTTAAGGTCTTGATCATTTTGAAGGAGACCTGTTTTGTTCATGCAAAAAGAGAAAAAAAAGATAGTTTACTCTAGGGAAATTTGATCATTCTAACAGAAGAATCATGGGTAGAATGTACAAATGAAAGAATATTTTGAATCAATCTTGTAAAAATATGCCTCTCACAAAAGTAATATGAAAGTTCTTATTTAAAAGATGAAACGATCTCACTTAATTTAATACTATAATGGCAATAATACAAATTTATATAGACCTTTACTTTACGTTTAGCTTAGTCAATCAATCTTTTAGCCAATTAAAATTTTGAAACAAGGAAACACATTTCTTATAAAAATAACAACAATGTGTAGTCTCTAGATCTGATGGCCAAAGCACAAATATATTTTTTTAAATAAATTTATTCTGTAGCAATTATTTCAATGGAGTTTTTTTAGTCTGCTTTCAATTTGTTTTATCAATTATTAATTGAGTTCATAATTATACTTTTATAATTTTCTTTTGTGCTAAGTGTTACCTGTCATTCTTTGTACAATTTTTTCTGGATGTATTGGGATCAAAATCTGGAGAATTTGCATATTTAAATATAGCCAAAGCAATGTGATTACTGACATTGACTTCTAGAGTTTCTGCCCTTATCCAATAATTGTTGACAGTTTGGTTTGCATCTACCACAAAGTCAAATCTTTCTCCTGGGTTGATTATAAAGGATTCCACTTCTACTGGATGTACTTCATTACTAGAAAGACATTTTAGATTGCTATTATTTCATTCACCTTATTTTAAAAATCAATTGGAACATATTTTAACTAGACCTATTTGAGAATATTGACATCACACAGATAAATTATTTTTAAGTTTGTTGTATATCATGCGCTTTAAATGAGACAATCTTTTAGAATGCATTTATAAAATTACAAAGGCATCACAAAATTTATCACAATTTCTTCAGTTTCTTGTTTTCTTTTTTTTTTATTTTTGGTAAAATTAAATCAGTCCTTTAAGTATTGGTTTAATAAATATTCCATTTAATAAATGATAGGCTTACCAATAATTTTTACAGTTTTGTTCTCAACATTTGGAATGTAAAAAAATGTATTGCTTAAATTATCTACATAAACATTATTTCCACTCAACTTTTTCTTTATTAAAGGCTTACCATAATATGTAGTGTTTTACAAATAAAATATATTTGTGATGTACTAATTTGTACACATTAACTTGATACAACTTACCCATCAGTAGCCACAACCCTGAGCATATGTTCATCAATTGAAACTCTAAATGGATAAAGATTGCCTGCTCCTATAACTCTGAATCTAGTGAGAAGATATTTATAGTTGCTGTTGAAACTGGACTCTGGATGAATTTCAAAGTTTTAAAATAGTTCAAATGACAGAAAAATATCATTTTAATTGGTACCGTGTAAATAAAAAAAAATTTTAGCTTTTGTGCTTATAGCATACTCAGAGCGCTATGGTCCAATCTCGTTTGTGGACCTGTGGGGGGAGGGGGGATCTGGGAGTTGATTCCGTGCTGCCCCCTTCTTAGGTAGCCAAGCCATGCCAAGTTCAAGCGTACTTAGCCTCTCTACCACACATAAATAGAATTACAAAAATGAGTGATTAGCCAGAGTCCTAGGGTAGCAGAGTAAAAGTTCCCCTTTCAGACTTATAGTTCAGATGATGTTAAGGTCATTTAAGTCCTAAGGTAGGCTACAGTATTTCCCTTGGAAGAGCAGACTCAGATGTAGCTTATATAATATATATCAGTATTTTCACCATCGGTCATCAAATAAATTAGTTCTATTTTCATTAGGGGTGCACCGGATAGTCCCTCCGGCTCCGGCTTCTGCCGAATATCCGGCATTTTTTACTATCCGGTGCTATTCGGCTCCGGTCGGATATCACTACCGGATAGTAAACCGGATAGTAAAAAGTACATAATTTAATATGCATAAAGTGGACCTAGTTCCATTACTGTCTGTTATAGAATGTATTAATGTTTATATGAAAACAAAATAATGTGCTTAAAAATAGAGCCATTATGAATATGCACCAAACATCGTTTATTATAAAGACAAGGCGTGTTAATAACTTAATATACATAGAGATGAAACTTTACATCATAAATGCGCTTTACATACAGAGCAGCAATGGCTGGCACTTTTTTCAATTTGTCTTGACCTTTGAGTAGGTTAGTTAACATGTTAAAATGCAACATTCCTTGACTACGTCATGCTGACCAGACGTCTGTCTAGCTGTTCGGGTATATCTCCAGAGATAGAGATGAACAACTCCCACCCCCTTTTATTTCTTTAGTCCATCACATTGAGTTTTTTATGGGTTGGTAACCACAAGTTAAATACGATGGACGTAGGTTTAATGTCAGCGTATTGACACTCTCTAGTGGTCACACCTTTCGAGGGAACTGAGTTTGTTTACTTAGTAGTTAATCTTTATTAGGGGGGGGGGGCTGGACTACAAGAGCCACACCTCTAATGTAACCAGGTATATTTCTAGATGAACAACTCCCTTCCCCTTTTATTTGTTTAGCCCATCACATTGAGTTCATTGATTGACAGGTGACCCCAAGTCAGATACGATGGACGTAGGTTTAATGTCAGCGTATTGACACTCTCTAGTGGTCACACCTTTCGAGGGAACTGAGTTTGTTTACTTAGTAGTTAATCTTTATTAGGGGGGGGGGGCTGGACTACAAGAGCCACACCTCTAATGTAACCAGGTATATTTCTAGATGAACAACTCCCTTCCCCTTTTATTTGTTTAGCCCATCACATTGAGTTCATTGATTGACAGGTGACCCCAAGTCAGATACGATGGACGTAAGCACTCTCTAGAGGTCAATCGAGGGAACTAGGTTTGTTATTGGGGGGGGGTGGACTAGACTTTACATTATAAATTCGTATTACATACATAGCAGCGATGTCTGGCACATTTTAAATGCTTGTCTTGACCTTTGAGTGGTCTTGTAAACACGTAATATTCCTTAAATACGTCACGCTGATAATCTGTCTAGATGTGCGAATATATCTCCAGAGGTAGAGATGAGCACCCCCACCTCCTTTTGTTTGTTTAGTCCATAACATTGAGTTCACGGATAGGCAGCTGACCACATTAAGCGAGATGTCAACGTGTTGACACTTTCTAGAGGTCCATCTTATGAGGGAACTGAGTTTGTTTACTTGGAGTAGAATTTTTATTAGGGGCGGGACTACAAGCCAAATCTCTATAAGGTTAATCTGGTATGAGTTTGTTTATTATGAGATAGGTTGTCAATCAAGGGTCTGTACCACAAACCAAATTGTTAAGACATATTGACACTGTCTAGAGGTCACTAGATGATGACACTAAGTTTGTTTACTTGAAGAGAAATGTCAATTAGAGCGCTGAACTACAGGACACACCCCTACAAGTATTTTGTTACACAAGCCACGGGTATAAAAGTGGCTTGCAAGGGCATTTAGTAAATTAAATAATAATAATAATGGCTGATAAAATGTCATCACTTATATGGCGTTACTTTAATGTCAAAACAATGGACAACTCTAAAGCAGTTTGCAATGCTTGTAAAATAGTAATGTCACGTGGTAAACCAGCAAACCTAAAGACTTCTCAACCACCACTACGATTAGTCATCTACGCTCGAAACACCCAGACGTATTCAACGAAATGACTGCATTGAAATCAGCATCAAGTAATATCACTGCCTGTGCCAGTACGTCTACGAGCTCCAGTGATTCGTCAAGCCTCACACACAAGCAGCAACCAGGGATTAAAGAGGTCTTAGACAAAGCTAAATTGTGGGATATTAATAGTGATAATGCTAAACGCATTCACTTGGCCTTAGCAAAGATGATTGCAACTGACATGGAACCTTACCAAGTAGTTGAGAAGCCTGGATTTATTGGACTTTTAAAAGTACTGGAGAAAAGATACACTGTGCCTAGTCGCAAATATTTTACAGAACGTGTTATTCCAGATATCTACGACAATATTTCCTCAAAGCTTCGTGAAATGCTATCTGATGCTAAAAGCATCGCTTTCTCAACGAACACTTGGACAGCTGATAATAGCACCGAATCATATTTTGGTTTAACTGCCCATTGGTTGAATGAGTCATTTGACCGAAGCAGCTATGTTTTGCATTGTACAAAATTTAATGGCCAGCATACGGCTGCAAATTTGCTGTACTTAAGATATTTACTAAGCCATTATCTGTATTAGATACAAACCAGAAGCGGTTTGTGGCCTTTAAAACACGAGCCTAATGACAAGTTGATGGTGTCAAATACATGAACACAAACATCTACCCACTATAGGCTACAACTTAGATTGTACTTAAGAAAGATTTACGCTATAAAACCAAGAGTGAACTTTACCTTTGAAAGATTTACATTAGTTACATATATGTTTATATATTCAGCATGAGTTATCCCACATTCTACTTTACAATACATACGCACACACCATCTCATGTTACAAAGATTAGTTTATGATAAGCATATCTGTAAAAAAAATGCTGTTCATTTTAATTTATCAATCAGTGATAGAGTTTAAAGTAAGAAAGTAAATAACAAAATAATATGAATATAGGTATGTTATATAGAAGATTTGCAAAAACTTCAGTAAAACGAGCTGTTTGAGTCATGTAGGTATCCGGCTCCGGCTCCGGCCGAATATCTAATTGTACTATCCGGTTATATCCGGCTCCGGCCGGATAAAAAAAAAGTACTATCCGGTGCACCCCTAATTTTCATTAATTCTGTTTTTCTATGGGTTTTAAGTGAAGGCTTTTTTGCGTGTGTTATGGGTAATGTAAGAAGTCTTTAGTTGTTTCTTTCAGAAGTCATTTCATGCTAAATCTGTTCTGTATACCATTCAAAGTAAAATGCATTGCCTGGGCTTCTGAACAGTTATGGGAAGAACTTCTGTTTCCTATGAGTTTTTGAAAGTATTGAAATATTATAGACCTGGTTGTCCGAAAAGTTACTTTGCAGTGAGAAAATGTTTGATTTAATTTTATTAAAATGTATAAGCACATATTTTTAACACATATGCTACACTTAGCAATCTACAGGAAAGCCCAGAATATGGTAGTTCTATTGGTGTTATTTTCTTATATAGGGGGAGTTTCTACCAATCCAACAAAACTTATCTAAACGTTCTTCACTGCACAGCGACATTTTGGACACCCAATATAAATCTATTTATCTAGTTCACAATACTTCTACACTTACCTGTAAGATTTAAACTGCTTCACATTGTATACAGTCAATGGAGCCTCAGTGGAAGAACCATCCGGTTTAAAATATCTTCCTTTCCCATTGATTAGTCCTGACTGAAACTTAAACATACTGAAATAAACGAGAAAATAACTTATGAACCTGTAAAGCTGGCTAAGAAAAAATAACTTTTAACTTAAATATGTGTTGTTGTTTTTTTAATTAGGTGAAGATCTCATTTTTGGAATCATTTCTTGTCCATTTTATTTTTTTATATTAAAAAAGTTATCCCACTAACAAACTTTAGCCTGCAAATCATAGTCAGTGCTGGGTTAATCTATTGGTAACATCAGCTATAGCTTAGGAACCGCCCCCCCCCCAAGCGAATATATTCAATTATGCAAAGGAAGAATTACATGGCAAAACCATTATGGACGTAGCCCGAGAGGGTGGGTTTATATCTCAAACAGTTTAGGGCCTTAGGAGTCTAAATCCACCCTGACTGTAGTATGCATACATTTTTTCTAAAAAAAAGTTTGTCCTGTTTGTGTGTGTGTACGCTTTGATATTATGCATTGTGTGGCTATGGTTTGTGACATCTATTACCAGTGCATTGTGTGGCTATGGTTTGTGACATCTATTACCACAGCATTGTGTGGCTAGGGTTTGTGACAACTATTACCAGTGCATTGTGTGGCTATGGTTTGTGACATCTATTACCAGTGCATTGTGTGGCTATGGTTTGTGACATCTATTACCAGTGCATTGTGTGGCTATGGTTTGTGACATCTATTACCAGTGCATTGTGTGGCTATGGTTTGTGACATCTATTACCAGTGCATTGTGTGGCTATGGTTTGTGACATCTATTACCAGTGCATTGTGTGGCTATGGTTTGTGACATCTATTACCAGTGCATTGTGTGGCTATGGTTTGTGACATCTATTACCAGTGCATTGTGTGGCTATGGTTTGTGACATCTATTACCAGTGCATAGTGTTTTTGGTTTCCTTAACAAAAGGATAAATTAAGAAAGTCCTTTTTCTTCCAATATTTAGATATTTCCACAATATTTTTGTTTCTACTATTTTCTTCCCTTGCATGTGTTGCAACCCACGTGATGTCATCGATAGGATGCCTTTTTTTTTCTTTTTGTAAATTAAATCAGAATAAAGCTAATAATGTTTCTTACGTAGTGTAAAAGTACATCGAAGAATAAAGAATATATATATATATACATTACATCATGGGCGTAGCCAGGGGGGGGGGTTGGGGGGAGTCGGAATTTAGTGACTGATTTTTTGCTTTGATTTTGTTTATTTTAGGTCAGATTTTAATACTAAACCATCCCTTGCCCCAGCACAACCAAAGGGGTTTTGAGTTTAAAACCCCCTACCAGGGGGTTTGATTTTAAAACCCCTACCAGAGGGGTTCGAGTTTAAAAACCCCACTAGGGGTTTTGAGTTTAAAACCCCCTACCAGGGGTTTTCAGTTTTAAGCCCCCTACCTGGGGTTTTTGCAGTTAACTCCCCCTCTTCTATAAAACAAAACAAAAAAAAAAATGCAACGAAAATACCCTAATGCCAAGAGCACAGTTAAGGAAGATTTTGATTTTAAAACCCCGTCTAAAATTTACGATAACCCCCCTCTTCAATATAAAAAAAAGCTAATTACGCACTCAAAAATAAATAAAAACAAAGCAAATTTTACACTAAAAATGTTATAAGTGTAGTCTAAGGGGTTTTGAGTTTAAACTCCTCTCCAGTGGAGTTTGAAGCTAAAAAGTACCTCTTCAATATAAATAAAAGAAAATTACTCACTCTAAGATCTGTGAGCGTAGTCAAAGGGGTTTTGAGTTTAAACCCCCCGCCAGGGGGATTTGAGGATAAAAAATACATCTTCAGTGTAAGAAAAAAAGCAAATTACGCACTCAAAATGCTATGAGCGTTGCCGAAAGGGGTTTTGAGTTTAAACCCCCATTCAGAGGGGTTTGGTGCTAAAAATACATCTTCAATATAAAAAAAAAGCAAATTACACACTAAAATTATTTGAGCGTAGCCAAGCCAATAGGGGGTTTTAAGTTTAAACCC
This sequence comes from Biomphalaria glabrata, assembly GCF_947242115.1. Lineage (NCBI taxonomy): Eukaryota > Metazoa > Mollusca > Gastropoda > Planorbidae > Biomphalaria > Biomphalaria glabrata. The sequence continues at coordinate 34,458,263 of NC_074714.1, forward strand.
TTCTTCTACAGATGGCTTTTTTTTAAGTTTAAAACCCCTCCAGATGGTTTTGAGTCTAAGATCCCCCTACAGAGAATTTTGAGGTGGAAAACCCCCAACAGAAGATTTTGACGATAAAACTTCTCTTTTCGATATAAAATCTAAAGCAAACTACAGTCACATAATTCCAAGAGCGTATTCAAGAGAGGATACACATTTTTACCAGTGGCAGGGCTCCATTAATAAACTGCAGTGAATAGTCATCTACCGAAATCGAAAAACACTAAATGTAGCTCAACAAAGATGACTAAGACAGATTTTAGGAGTCAGTTATAGAGATCGGATCTAAATCAAGGAAATTCTATGCCGAACTGGGAGTCGACCCCTTAGTAAGATTGTGAGAGAACGACGCATGAGGTTTGCGGGACATGTTCTCCGACAAAATGAATTACCCATAAGAAGAGTTGCAATGATATCCTAGTACAACTTGACGCCACTCATTCATGGAGGTCCTCATGATAGGGGGGAAGAGGCTTCAGACATTACCAGTGACAGATTTTTATGGAAACAGCTTGACGTCAAATGCTCCGAACGGCGTGGGAGGGTCTAAGTCAGTAAGAATAGCACATTAGGTTTTTGAAATAAAACTTTTTAATAGCAGGCAAATGCACTGTAGATACCTCAGAATATGCATTTTGTTGGCTTTCAATACCAGAAATAGTGCTTGGCGGCGGGGCTTCGCCCCGTGCTGGGGAGCTCCTGGCGCTCCCCCAGACCCCCTTGCTAGAAATGGCGGGGAGTCTACAATTTTATGGAAACAGCTTGATGGCAAATGCGCCGAACGACGAGGGAGGGTTTAAGTCAGTAAGAATAGCACATTAGGTTTTTGAAATAAAACTTTTTAATAGCAGGAAAATGCAGTGTAGATACCTCAGAAAATGCATTTTGTTGGCTTTCAATACCAGAAATAGTGCTTGGCGGCGGGGCTTTGCCCCGCGCTGGGGAGCTCCTAGCGATCCCCCAGACCCATTTGCTAGTAATGTCGGGAATCTACACTAACTCATGGAAGAACCTATTCTAGGGCACAATAAACGTCTTCCGAAAGAATGAAGGGTCAGAATGTAATAAAGATTATGTACACACACACACATAAATACATATAATGTTTTTTCGCGGGTTGGGGGGGGGGGTCGGGGGGGGAATTCACCCCCCAAACCCCCCCCCCCGAAAAAAAATCCTGGCTACGCCCATGCATTACATAATACACTTGATATGTATTCTTTATTCTTTGATGTACCGTCAGTCAAGATACTTGTAAAGTGTAATCTTGCATTGGAGGATATTGCTCTGATGTAACATGTTTATTTAACATGCTACATACATATTGGTATTTGTTGTAGCTTGTGAAAGCAATGTCATTTTATTTTTGAGATTTTAGATGTATTTCATTTGTATCTTGTCTCGAGAGATAGAAAGTCTTATGGTGGTTTTGTTGATTTTTTATTTTTTATTTTCTGTGTACCTGTGTTTGAAACTTAGCTGTGGGTGTCAGCTTGTGTTATTTTTTATTATTATTTACAGTAATTGTGTTTGATGTATTTTGTGTTGCAGGGATGCCACAGCTTTGAGGTGGGTTCAATGTGAAATGGTGCTCCCAAATCTTTTTTTAAAATCTTTTTTTTATGAGTTTTTGGACTAGGGCTGAATGTGACCATTGACCCCTGATCTGTGTATTTAAGCACAGTGGTTGCTAACTTCCAGAAGCCGGACAGGCTTCCCTGCTTCATAGTGGTGCCTGTGTGGCAATGGTCGTAAGAGGAAACAGGCAAAGTGGTTGCAAACAGAACTACCGTGGGAGTGCCTAAAGGGTGCAAGAGCATTCACATTGTACTAGATGGGGGCTGTAAAATAGCTTTCTCACCCAAGTCAACAATCCAAGAGCCGTTTCAAAAAGGGCGAGTCCCGCACGGTTAGCTCGGTTCAGAGATGGAAAATGGCAGGGGTCCCCAGTGTTCTCCACGTGCACCCGGAGCGTCCGAATCACTGGACATGGTAGTATGGTACATGAACACTAACCTGGATCTCTTCCAGACAGAACAAATGTGTTACAACAGGTCGGTGAAAGGGAGGTCTTTGTTGGTTTTGCTGGCCTAGAGTTTCAAGAGCCTTCGGCTCAAACCTGCCTGACAGTTTCTAATTGGTAGCGCCAGGGCTGTATATGTGATGCAGAGGAAGCTGTTGTGAAATTCGGTTTATATCATGAACCGAGATTTGTAGAGAGGTGCAGATTCAGATTCATGATAAACAAATAACATGCATTTACATGCATCTTTAATATTACATACCTTTATTAATCACTTACCTAAAATGTGCCCCTTCTAATGATCCAGTGGCTTGAATCTTAACTCGGCTCTCATAATTACCATACACCATTTTATAATAGATTAGATCAGAGTCCATGTCATGGTTCCAGTCCTTTGAGCGAGGAAAGAAAAGGAAAAAAGGAAGACAAGATTTTGGCGTAGGTCTAAAGACTTTTTAATTAACATTTACTTTGGTTGAGAAGACCAATGCTCATAGTCTTGGCTCGATTTCTTTGGCGCCCTTAAGCACACTGTCTTGTGCCGCACCCTAAAACGAAGGACAGGTTCTAAATGTTTGAGGGGGTGCTATTTTAGGAGCAAAGATATATATATATATATATATATATATATATATATATATATATATATATATATATATATATATATATATATATAATATATATATATATCATGGGCGTAATGAAATCCCCGAAATGAAATCCCCCCCCTCGCAGGTGGGGGGGGGGGGATGGTCGGAGTTTAGTGACTGATCTTTTGCTTTAATTTTGTTCATTTTAGGTGAAATTTTAATTCTAAACCATCACTTGCCCTAGCACAGCTAATGGTTTTTGAGTTTAAAAACACCTACTAGGGGATTTTGAGTTTAAAACCCCTTACCAGGAGATTTTGAGTTTAAAACCCCTTACCTGGCGGTTTTGAGTTTAAAACTCCCTACCAGGGGGTTTTGCAGTTAAATCCACCTCTTCTATAAAACAAAACAAAAAAACGACAATCCCCAAATGCCTAGAGCTTTTTCTTAAAACCCCCCTAAAAAATTTACGATAAACCCCCTCTTCAATATAAAAAAGCAAATTACACACTCAAAATGCTATGAACCCCCCTTCAGAGAGTTTCATGCTAAAAAATACCTCTTCAATTTAAAAAAAAGGAAATACACACTTAAATTATTTGAGCGTAGCTAAGCCAATAAGGGGTTTGAATTTAACTCCCCCCCCCCCTTTTGTAGGGTTTGAAGCTAAAATTCCTCTTCAATATAGAAAAAAAAAAATTACGCACTCAAAATGTCACGAGCGTAGCTAAAAGGTTTTGACTCAGTTTTGAGTTTAAACCCCCCTTCGGCGGGGTTTGAAGGTAAAAAAATACTTCTTTAATATTAAAAACAAGGCAAATTATACACTCAAAATTCCATGAGTTTAAACTCCCCTCCAGTGGAGTGTCAAGCTAAAAAATACCTTTTCAATATAAAAAAAAGCAAATTACACACTCTAAAATCTATGAGCGTAGCCCAAGGGGGTTTTGAGTTTAACACCCCCCCCCCCGCCATCTGGGTTTGAAGCTAAAAAATACATCTTCAATGTAAAAAAAAAAAAAAAAAAAGCAAATTACGCACTCAAAATGCTATGAACCCCCCTTCAAAGAGTTTGATGCTAAAAAATACTTCTTCAATTAAAAAAAAAAGCATACACACACTAAAATTGTTTGAGCGTAGCCAAACCAATTAGGGTTTTTGAGTTTAAACCTCTCTCTTACAGATGGCTTTTTTTTTAAGGTTTAAAACCCCTCCAGATGGTTTTGAGTTTAAAATCCCCTTACAGAGCGTTTTGATGTGGAAAACCTCTATCTTCAATATTATTCTAAAGCAAACTACAGTTACCAAATTCTATTACCGTAGCTAAATGGGGTTTTGGATTAAAAAAAAACAACTCCGGAGATTTTTTAGATTAAAACCCCCAAACTTTCCTTTTCGATATAAAATCTAAAGCAAACTACAGTCACCTAATCCAAGTGCGTATTCAAGAGAGGTTACACATTTCTACCAGTTGAATTCATACATGTGTTCGAGACAATGATTTTGTTTTGTAATTATTCAAAGTCAAGCTCAGGTAGGAACCAAAAATGGAGAGGTGGGGGGGGGGGAGGAGGTAGAGAGACATTCATGTATACATTTTTTTTCAATATGAACCTTCTTTTTGTTTCATGATCTATTTTAATAAGATCACATTTGAGATGAAGTAAAAGTATTATATACACATAACAATGCAAGCATCACGTCATAACCAGGGTGTTGATATTTGGTCAGTGGTGGCTCCAGCTAGTAGGCCTACAACTAGATAGATGTAGGCGTATTCAATTCTTTATAAATAGTTTTCAAATATATTTATTTATTTATACATATACATCCATTCAAATTAAAAGGAGATGTATAAAATCGCAATTGAGACATGTGCGTAGCCCGGGGGGGGGGGGCTTCAATCATACATTTGGCAGGGGAATTCCCCCCCCCCCCCCCCCGAAAAATCCCTGGCTGCGCCCAAGAAATGTATACATTTAGCTCATTACAAATACACGGCTCCACCGTCTGATGTTAGTCTCTCCTTCAATTTTCACATCAGTTCTTTTGATTTCACTTGTATTACGCAAGAATACAACGTGATTTCATCAGACGCTCGAACGCCTACTCCATAAAAACCACCCGCTCCCCGTTTCTCATGGTAATCATAAGCATGCACATTCTTTTCATACCACAGGGCGAGATTGTTTTGGACGTATGAGTGTCTATTTAAACATACTTACATATTTATTTACTAAACAATACCTGTAATGTCATAATGAACTCTTCCATCTGCAACGGCCGCCTCTCTCTGATAATGAAAGGCCCAAATAAACCCATTGACAATTGAGTTCCTACGTGGGCGTGGTACCAAAATGTTCCCTTGGGATCAGCTACAAATCTGTATGTGAACGTTTGACCAGGTAATATAGGACACTGAAAATACATTTTTAAATGTCACCAAAGTTAAAAATACTACCCTCCCCTTTTACTTAAAATAAAATGAAATAATTAGAGTGTTTATTAGCGTCCTTGTGGCAATATTTATTGAATGATAAATATCACTTTTTATAAAGCTTATATCAGCTCAGTCTTTGTGTCTGTCTGTCTGTCTGGTAAAATGTTTGTACACGTTATTTCTCCCACACCCAATCTCTGATTAAGCTGAAACTTTCCACAATTTTCTTTTACCTGACAACACAAGAATCAATTTAAAAATATATCGAATTAGTTAATTAACTATAGGTAATTAATTATTTTGTTTAGTATCTCGAAAAATGGAAAGAAATTGTAATAGACTGAACTGGTAATATAAAATGAATTAGTCCCCTTAATAGGTCGTCGTCTGAGGCTTAGTGAACACAAACACAAAATAGAAACAATAGATAATTATACAATCTTCTATCTTCATACGCTCTTTGCTAGCAGAGTGGATACCGTGTTGGCTTGAGAAGCCTGAGATGGCTTTAGCCCACGAGTTCGAATTCAGGTCGTTCACTTTATTTTTTAAAGTACATTTCAAATCAATCACCCAGATACCCCTTTCTTTCTCTCCCACCTCTTTCCAACTGGTCCGACAAGTCATAGTGTATTGAGAAAGCTAACATCATGAAATTACGCTAAACAAAAACTTCTAATGGCACAGATTTATTATTGTCAGCCTATATCTATTACAAATTTAATTGCATGACTGATCCAAACTCATTGATACACTTTATATAAACTTTGTTTTTTAAAAGTACTTTAAAAAAAATTTGCTTGTTTAATCAATGAAGTCCCAACAAACCTGAGTAACAAAACCAACACCATCACTCCATACTGTACCTCTCTGATGCAGACCATGCCAATGGATGCTGATCCCAACAGCCAGCAGTTTATTAGTAACGTGTACTATGACAGTTTGACCTTCGTACACCTGGAATACAATGTGATCTATACATGAGTCTGATAGTTTATTAGTAACATGTACTATGACAGTTTGACATTCGTACACCTGGAATACAATGTGATCTATACATGAGTCTGACAGTTTATTAGTAACATGTACTATGACAGTTTGATCTTCGTACACCTGGAATACAATGTGATCTATACATGAGTCTGACAGTTTATTAGTAACATGTACTATGACAGTTTGACCTTCGTACACCTGGAATACAATGTGATCTATACATGAGTCTGACAGTTTATTAGTAACATGTACTATGACAGTTTGACCTTCGTACACCTGGAATACAATGTGATCTATACATGAGTCTGACAGTTTATTAGTAACATGTACTATGACAGTTTGACCTTCGTACACCTGGAATACAATGTGATCTATACATGAGTCTGACAGTTTATTAGTAACATGTACTATGACAGTTTGACCTTCGTACACCTGGAATACAATGTGATCTATACATGAGTCTGACAGTTTATTAGTAACATGTACTATGACAGTTTGACCTTCGTACACCTGGAATACAATGTGATCTATACATGAGTCTGACAGTTTATTAGTAACATGTACTATGACAGTTTGACCTTCGTACACCTGGAATACAATGTGATCTATACATGAGTCTGACAGTTTATTAGTAACATGTACTATGACAGTTTGACCTTCGTACACCTGGAATACAATGTGATCTATACATGAGTCTGACAGTTTATTAGTAACATGTACTATGACAGTTTGACCTTCGTACACCTGGAATACAATGTGATCTATACATGAGTCTGGCAGTTTATTAGTAACATGTACTATGACAGTTTGATCTTCGTACACCTGGAATACAATGTGATCTATACATGAGTCTGGCAGTTTATTAGTAACATGTACTATGACAGTTTGACCTTCGTACACCTGGAATACAATGTGATCTATACATGAGTCTGGCAGTTTATTAGTAACATGTACTATGACAGTTTGACCTTCGTACACCTGGAATACAATGTGATCTATACATGAGTCTGGCAGTTTATTAGTAACATGTACTATGACAGTTTGACCTTCGTACACCTGGAATACAATGTGATCTATACATGAGTCTGACAGTTTATTAGTAACATGTACTATGACAGTTTGACCTTCGTACACCTGGAATACAATGTGATCTATACATGAGTCTGACAGTTTATTAGTAACATGTACTATGACAGTTTGACCTTCGTACACCTGGAATACAATGTGATCTATACATGAGTCTGACAGTTTATTAGTAACATGTACTATGACAGTTTGACATTCGTACACCTGGAATACAATGTGATCTATACATGAGTCTGACAGTTTATTAGTAACATGTACTATGACAGTTTGACCTTCGTACACCTGGAATACAATGTGATCTATACATGAGTCTGGCAGTTTATTAGTAACATGTACTATGACAGTTTGATCTTCGTACACCTGGAATACAATGTGATCTATACATGAGTCTGGCAGTTTATTAGTAACATGTACTATGACAGTTTGACCTTCGTACACCTGGAATACAATGTGATCTATACATGAGTCTGACAGTTTATTAGTAACATGTACTATGATCCCCAAGTGCGTCTGATAATTTAAACATGTACAAATAGTAAGTAAAGTACCCTTCTAAGATCTTGCAAACTATAGGGCAGATGATGTAAAGGCTATTTGTTTCTATGGCCTACCGTTAACGAGCGTGCCATGTGACCAGCACAACGACCACCACTTTACTTTTCTTAATGTAATATCGGTTGACCATTAGAGTAGGGTGGACTCAGGGGCGCAATAAAAATTTAAAAAATGAGTTGTAAAATAATTTCCTTTTTTCCCCACATATTTGATAGAATATTGCAAAGGTGATTTTACTGTACTTCTCCCTGCCAGATCTCGGGAGAGTGATCACCCCTTCCCTGCGTTCTAATTTGACCTCCCTCTTCTTCACACAAAAATAAAATAATAAACCATGTGTTATCTGTTGATATTTTGACCAATTCTTCATATCTATCATGCAATTATCTCCCTCTCCACAATGTAACTATTTACATGAAGATGTGTATACAGTAAAAAGCTTTACAAGATGATGACTGCAAAAAATTATGGATTCCGTATAAGATCCATATAACATGTTCCTGAACGGTTATCTATAAATTTCACTCTTTAACAAAGACCTGCGGGAATATCCGCTGACGTATGCATTCTCAAGATAAAATTGTCAAGTGTACTTTTGAAGTGTATCTCTTCTAATATTTGTAACAGGATTTAAAACTAAGAAGATGTAGTAGTTGGTACTAAATTGCCACGGGCTGTTTCAAATTTAATTGAAAAATACCGAAACACTGGTCGTCTCTGGCCCACACTTGTCATGTACCATATTTTGGGCTCACATTAAAAAAGTTTTAAATATCGTGCAATTCAGCTTTCTACACCTGACTCGAAGTGGTGAGTCCTCCAAGTAGACCAGGACATGCAAAGCTCACTAGCTAACAAAGCAACACATCTCGGTGTCTGAAGCAACACTTGACCTTACATAAGCTCTCATCTTTGAGATGAAACCAACTAATGACTAATTGTCTCCCTTTCATTTATTTAGATTATAATGATTGGATGGAAAGACAAACAAATCCTCTTCAGTTTAAAAAAAAAAAAAGATGTTCCGTTCTCTTTTTTTACAAATACACTCTTGCATAATATTTGCATTTCATTGTCGGCACAAAACGCTTCTTATCTTATCTTATTTGTTATTTAGTCTATTCAACATACGTACTCCATTATAAACATCAACCGTTAAAATTAATTTCTAGTCAGACATCTTGAAAATCAATAGATCATTACTCATTCCTACATAAAATTGAAGATGTGATTATATCGCTGAGATATGTGATTATATCGCTGAGTTTTGTTAGCGGCTGAATTGGTTTTTCTCAATACAAAAGTCTGATATTTTATATTGATATAATTTTTGATGTTCTTTTCGAAATTGTTCTCAAATTTAATGAATTTTCGAATGATATTGAAATTATGTTTGAATTGTATTTTACTCAATGGTCTTGTAGCTCTTAGTTATAAAGTTCTTTCAATTTTACTCAGGAGATCCAGAGTTACTAAAAAAAGTCCCTTGAGTATTGTTGAAGACGGTTGATACGTGTAGCACCAAACTGTAGGCGTATTATATCTGAACTAATCAAACTTCAAATAACTTCCTCATGAACAATACTAAACAAGACCGGCCCTAACAATTGATAGGCGCTATTCGAAACGGATTGCGCTGTCCCCAGTCTGGGTAGGGATAAGGATAATAGTGAAGATTAAGATTTTGTATTAGTAAATACATTTTTCTTTGCATCTTATTCATTCTTTACTAATTATGAAATCACAATCAAATTAACTTTACTTTACGAGACTTGCGTATACAAAGTCATACAATATTTCATCAAAATTCTGTTTCCTACATAGATCATGCTCAATAGCAAAAATTACCAAATGTTTCAATCTATCTTCGTGAATTGTTCGCCTAAAGTAAATCTTGATTAGTTTGAGGTGCGAGAAGCTTCTTTCACCAGATTACGGGTATTGTAGAATGTCGTTTTTTTTATCGTGCGTAGGATTGGCATTTCCCATATTGAAAGACACCTCAAAATGACAATAATGTCAATATTTCAGGAGATTTTTAAGGAATTTTCATGAGATTTTAATAATTTCAGAAGATTTCCACGAACTCTTGGAAAATCAGGAGATCATGTGGTGAAATAAAGTTTGCAGATTTAGTGCCAGCTGGTCAAGTTGGAAGATTTAGTGCGAGGTGGTGAAGTAAAGTTGACAGATTTAGTGCCAGTTAAGAAGTAAAGTTGGCCGATTTAGTGCCAGTTAAGAGAGGTAAATTTGGCAGATTTAGTGCCAGTTAAGAGAGGTAAATTTGGCAGATTTAGTGCCAATTAAGAAGTAAAGTTGGCAGATTTAGTGCCAGTTAAGAGAGGTAAATTTGGCAGATTTAGTGCCAATTAAGGAGTAAAGTTGGCCGATTTAGTGCCAGTTAAGAGAGGTAAATTTGGCAGATTTAGTGCCAATTAAGAAGCAAAGTTGGCAGATTTAGTGCCAGGGTAGAAGTAAAGTTGGCAGATTTAGTGCCAGGAAGGTTGCGAATGTGTTTGTTATGCTCTTCTGATTTTAAAAGTAGGCCTACATTTATAAAGATTTTATCTTTACTGAGTTGCAGTAAACTCATCTTATTACAGACATTACCTGAAAGAGAAGATAATTACGTCCCACGTGTCAATCTAGTCATACATGTTTTTATCAGTAATCAGTGACTGAAACTCTGTTAAGTCATTGGTTTTTCTGGCTGATTCAGGCAACCTATTGCGTTCTCTAGAAGGCACTAGGGAAGAAGGAGCACTTGTACGAATTTGTTCTAGCATACAGATTAAGAAATGTGCAGGTAATATTCTTTTCTTGTTTCTTAAAATAATTTTTTTTAATGCCACCTCTGCTCGCCACTGCGGAAATGTAGAATTTTAGTCAAATATTATTTACAGTGTGGGAACTAGATCTACGATAAAAAAAAACTCTAGAGAGTCCTACAAAGTAATCATAGACCTCAGTGGTTGGCGTATGAAGTAAAGAAAGGCAGTAGGGCCGGCCTTAGACAATTGGAGGCCCTGGGCGAAATGAATTTGGTAGCCCCATTTGAAAAATAAAAATAAACAGCGAAACATAATTTATTTAAAACCTAGTGTACTCCAATAAATACATTGGGCACAAGTTTCGCTATTTCTGCTCTAAAAAGTTGTTTTGAGCCCTATGCAAGGCCCCTACCCATCAGATGCCCAATTGCCAATGCCAAACCCAGCCCTGAAGGCAGTGAAAGAGAAACCGTTAGCAATGGAAGCGTGAGGAACAAAAAGTCTTGATTTTTTTCAATAACGTCAAACTGACCTTCACCTTTCTATATTTTGTGCTACCCTCGTTTTATTCACCCCCCCCCTTTTTTTATTTTCATAAACTACAGTACAAAACAAGTTCTGCATTTTAATAGACCCTCAAGGTATCATTGTATCTTTATAGTAAGGCTTCATATCAAGATTAATGAGAAATGCAGTATTTCCCTTGGCTGCGTACCTCTAGCTGCAACCTAGCGGTACAAACTTTAAATCTAACTGCTCCAACTATCGAGGCATTACACTTTACATCTAACTGCTCCAACTATCGAGGCATTACACTTTACATCTAACTGCTCCAACTATCGAGGCATTACACTTTACATCTAACTGCTCCAACTATCGAGGCATTACACTTTACATCTAACTGCTCCAACTATCGAGGCATTACACTTTACATCTAACTGCTCCAACTATCGAGGCATTACACTTTACATCTAACTGCTCCAACTATCGAGGCATTACACTTTACATCTAACTGCCTGGTCGTGAGGTTTGCGCGCTGGACTGTCGTTCGGATTTATCGATGGTCGAGGGTTCAAATCCTGCCCGCTCCCATCCCCCGTCGTCCTGCGGGAGGTTTGGACTAGGAAGTAAACTATCTTCAACTCTGAAGGAACATCCGAAACATGTAAAACATTTTACAAACAACTGCTCCAACTATCGAGGCATTACACTTTACAACTAACTGCTCCAACTATCCAGGCATTACACTTTACATCTAACTGCTCCAACTATCGAGGCATTACACTTCTGTAAATAAACATCTTTTACCAGTCTTCTAAATGAATCCCGCACCTGACAAGAGAGTTAAGGTTTTGAGTTATTAAAAATGTAAAGCGATTATCAGCCTTTGACTATTGCCTCAGCAGAAGTCTTTGAATTACTTCATTCCAGGTCCAGGATTGTTTTAATGACAAATCTTTAAGTCTCTTACCTCAATAGAAGGTCCAGGTATTGTTTTATTGACTGCTATGACCAGTCTTTGATTTTCCCAGCCGTCTGCAATGATCACGTTACCAATATCAATGGGTGTAACCAATGTCGTATTCGTTACATTATAGTGATAAAGTTTTCCACTGGAAGCGTAGACTGCCGTCTTGTAGTCCATCATGGTCATTAAAGTCTCTATTTCCAGCCAATACTCGCAGACGTCTTGTGTCATTGGACAAACTGACTCCACGCTTCTTAACCCCAGTGACATCACCATGACAAGTATCAGATTAGCCCTACACACAAAACAAAGTACACAAACATGTTAAACATTATTTGAACTTCCAGTTATAACTTCATGCTGTTATGTTTACGATGTGTCCTATTTCTTTATGCAAATGTAATTTTATCAAGCGATATGTCTTGGAGCCTAACAGGACATTGGTCCCACGATGCTTAATTTTTCAGTCTAAACACGTGGGTAACTATGGCCTAATGTTGAACATCCAGGACAACCAACATTAATGAAAGCTTCATGTCTGTTACAATTAGGAAATGACTGAGCTGCACGTTTAAAACACTCTTAACTTTCACTAACATCTGTCGTATCGACCTCCTGCGTAGTAGACACGCAATCTTAAATTATAAGAAAAGATAACTCTCTAATTAGAGATTTGCTATTGGCTTATGACCTCTCTTTGAAAGTCTCGGTTGAAGTTGGACAGAGTTTTTCCCTCTTGGCCAAGGCTTCTGCCTAATGTATGTAACCATGGAAACACATACACGGTCAGAAACTAACGAGCATAAACAAGTTTTGTCTATTGGGCAAGCAAACATGCTAATCTAGGTGACGAATCAGACTTCCGTATTATTAGACCATATCTGGTCAAGGTCAAGTCTCAACTTATCCTGACAGGTGAAGGTCTACGATGCCGTAGTCCTTCATTCATTTTGACATGCTTTCCAGGCCTGGAGTAATAACTACCGCCACACAATGGGTTAATTCTTTCAAACTACACCAAGAAAAGTACGAGCTAGACTTCCGTAACACAATGTTTAGTCAATGACTTTTTATGTTCTGTCACATTTCGTTGTGACCAACGTTGAATATTTTATAATAGGAAAAAAAAAGGAGTGATTCAGTTGACTTGCCAGTATAATATACCAGAGATGGCTTTTTGGGTTGGCTAACATGGAATCCATGATATGACTGTTCACACAATTATGTGGAGCATTCACCAACACGCTGTAGACTAAAATACAGTGTGGTGGATCTATTTGAAAAAAAAAGCTCCCCTAAGCAGATATTTTACTCAATATTGTTAAAGTCTTTCCAGCATCTCTAATAATTAGCATGATATTTTGGGTTAAAGTTAGAACCTACAAACGACACTCGCGAAACTCAGGCCCTACAAGTGACACTCGCTGAGAGCTACGCGAACTGCCTAGGCCACCTCTGCACTCACCAAGTCAATGGGCTGGGATTACAATTACGCAACTAACGGAAGTGTTACAGGAGTGTTTGTCCAATGCGTTATTTCCCACTTCGATTGGCTAGACTACAGTCTCAACTTTGACATAACTGCATGTGGTCTAGTCTAGCACATGTGTAGTTATTCAAACGTTATTGTTCCGTTTCGCAATTAAACTTGGCTTATCATTGTCTTTTGTACAATTTGCTTTTTTTTTTTTTGTAAGAAAATATTTAAAATAAAAAAAGGAAGAACATTATGTTACCGTTAAAGTTGTTATGAAGTTTTAGAGTTGCCAACATTCATAGTTTTATTTTAAGTAAACACAAAATGCATATTTAGTGTTTTAGTTAGATGAAAATCAAATGGGATTTTTCCGATGACTTCTCCAGTAGGCCGAAACACTAGATCTAGAACAGTGATTCCCAAGGTGGTCTATATAGACCCCCAGGGGTCTACGAAGACTTCCAAGGGGTCTACGAAACTGAATACATAAATTGGGGGTCTATGAGATGTCCATGGGGGTCTACGATAATAGATTTCATTTAAACAGGTCGTGACTTATAATAATTTTTACATCCTATTTATGTAATTCTTTCATACATTTATATATAATTTGTTTGTTCATTAATCTTTTAAATATTTATCCTGCTATACAAGCGAAAAAAATGTATTTAATATGAAACCAATTACGCTATAGGATCATCCGAGACAATGCCATACTGACAAAAATAGATAACGATTTGAAAAATTTTCGAATGCTCAAAGATTAGGTTCAGAATTAGACCCACAAAATCTCTCTTCGACATCATATAGAGAAGTGGATGGTTTGTGAGCGTCTTACAAGATCTCTTTGATCATCATCATCTCTTTACTTATAGCAAAATACGTAAAACACTAGAGGCAAAACATTGATTTTACCAGCCGTTGTAGTTTTAAAAACTGTTTAACACAAACCTACATCCGATATTATTAAAAGAAATTCTTTAAGCAGCAATATAGTTTAAGGTCACTTTGTGTTATGAGTTATTAAAAGATTCTTATATAACTCTTTGGAAAACGACATATATACTGTCTGGGAACTGCGGCGTAGCGCTGAGTGCTGTAAACTGCCTAAGGGTCGTCTGCTCCTTAGTTTTCCTCAGGATAGACCCACAAAGCCTTCCCCAAGTTTGGGTATAGTTGCAAAGCATCAGAGGTTTAAATTCAGTTTTTAGCTGGGTAACCAGCCAAGGCTAATGATCCCTTCCTGCTCGAAGCTAACAGGCGACATTTCCTCGCCTTCGCCCCTTCTCCTGTTAGTGAAAACAGCTCAAGCGGACCCAATATTTGAGCCACACTTTAAAGATCAAGAAATAGTCGTGAAACTGATCTTTGCGAAAACTTCTACAAATTAATTAATGAATAACTTACTATTTAATGTTTGAAGGACTACTTCATTGAACAACAAATTCCTACATGAAACATAATATCCATAGCAACGGATGATACACGAGCAAAAAGAAAAAAAAATATTTTAATTGGTTTAAATTTTTTTTTCAATAAAAAGATCTGAAAAAAAATATTTTAATTGGTTTAAATTTTTTTTTCAATAAAAAGATATATCTCTATAACTACATATGTAGCTTTGGATTACTTTTTCACTATTTAACTCACTACAGTTAGAATTTTGTTTTAAAAAATGTTGATGAATTTGCAAAAATGTGTAAGTTAAGCAGGGGGTCTACCGAAAACCAGAAAACATTGAAAGGGGTCTATGAGACAAAAAAGTTTGGGAACCACTGATCTAGAAGTACCGGTAGTCACTAGTTTTATGTTTAGCAATAAATAAACAATTTATTTCTTCGTTCTTTGACCTTGCATTTTCAAAACACAGGCCTACTAGTGTCTAGTCTATTTGTGGTGCAGTAGTGTTTGATGTCAAGCCTATTAATGGTTAGAGTCAAATCCAGGAAGAAATTTACATCTATACATTTTTTTTAAGTCGCTACTTACCTCATGTTTTAACTGACGCTGACTCACATAGACCTTGCTGTTTAGCTGCAGGCCTTGCTGTTTAGCTGCAGACCTTGCTGTTTAGCTGCAGAAGTAAATCTCTTTTTAAAGTGGGAAATCGAAATAAAAGTTTGTATCCGTTTTGAAGTTATTTTTGTAACAAAATTTAATTCTAAAACTCAATTTGTACACAAATCTGTCCAAAAAAGAAACCCTCAGCAAACAGATGAACTACACATCATGTCTGTTTGAAAGCAAATCAAAGCATCAATGAGACATGCAATGACTACACGCACGTCAACAGAGTCCTAGCTGCCATCTGGTGGCAGGGTTGTTACTAAGCCGGATGCTTGTTTGAGTCAAACACGCGGGGATTCTCAGAAAAATCGTCTACCGACACATGCTTACAAATATAAACAAACTGCGAGGAATGTGGGCGTGAAAAAACAACACTTTTACCCCAGCTCTCTAGTGTTGCCTTGACTCGGTGCATAGTGTCTGTATTTATAGCATAGCCTTAAGTGATGTCATACTTGGGTTTATCCCCAGCATGTCCTTGTTTGTACAGACTCTGGGTCACGACGTGAAATAAAACAAAAAAAGAGGGGAGGGGCTATTCAGACACTCCGCTACTTAAAAATCTTTGAAGTCTTTATATCAATTCTTACTTGAAATATAAACTAATATGAATTTAAAGACCCTTACTACTTTGCAAATACAACCAATTTGTTCATTGAAAAGATAAGGTACCCAACATATTTAGATGTAGGCTTTGAGGATCGCCGCCGAAAAAAATTATTTGAAAAAAAAAAAATAATAATAATAAAAGCCAATGTAGAGCCGAACATTTTCACCCATTAGGCCGGATGCAGGACACATTTTAAAAAGTTGTGCATGTCCTTATTTAGCCGGACGTTATGGAAACCCTAACTATAGGCTATATGCTTTCATACTGAATGTTTCAGACAAGTTATTACTATTCCATTAGATATATAGCTTTCTAATAAAAAATCCTTTAATATTATTTATATGTTGCTATAAAGCCTTGACTAGATTGAGCGTAAGCCTAATGTTAGTGTTTTAAAGTTGTTTTTTTTTCCAAAATCTTCTTGTGGACTGGGTTTCCATACAAATATTTTTTACCTAGAACAGGGGTCGGCAACCTTTTCAGTTGAAAGAGAAAACAAGTCCAACCAATAAATACTACTCGCATAAATACAGTTTTTTGATTAAGAAAACAACGAATCTGTTTATTTATACAAAAAATATAGCTCTACTTATCTTTATATAAATAGTGTTTGTCACAACAAATATATACACAGTGCTTCTTTTGTGACGGTACGCACCAGTACGGCGTAGCGGCACCTTTTTCAAGGTGGGGAAAAATTATTTCTTTTCTTGTGTTTTAACGTATATTTTTAGTTTATAAGTAGTTTAAAGTGAAGCCATCCATCAATGAGCACAGGAACCTGTTTGTTTTACAAAAAGTGATGTTTGGTAGATTGTATCACGCATAAACGTCCAGCTTTTTTCTACCTCAGTCACAGAGCAGTTTTTAAAAGCTTCCTCTAATTTGTTCTCAAATTCGATGCAAAGATCAGGATTTTTTGTGCTAATGGTATTCAGGCGTGATTTTCTTTTTCCCTGTGATGCGTGGATCTTAGTTGGCAGCAGTCTTGTCCGGCAGGACACTAAAGTATGATCAGTATCACAATCCGCGCTTTGGTAGCTACGTGTCAGCAGTATATTTCCAATGTCCTTTTTTCGTGTCAGTATCATATCCAGCTGGTGCCAGTGCCCAGACCTAGGGTGCCTCCATGAGACACAGTGCTTTGGTTTTGTTCTGAAGTATGTGTTGGTAATGCAGAGCTTATGATATGTGCAGAATTCAAGCAGTCTTTGTCTTTTCTCATTCATCTTTCCGATTCCAAAAAGCCCAAGGTAGTCTGGCCAGGTAGTGTGATCTGATCCTACTCTGGCATTGAAGTCACCTAGAAGGATCATATGTTCTTTTTGAGTAATGTTTGCAATGGCTTCTTTGAGGTCTTCATAGAACTTGTCTTTGTCCTCCTGAAGCGAGCATAGTGTGGGGGCATAGGCACTAATTAAAGTGACTTTTCCAGATGCTGTCATTATACTTATGCTTAGTAGCCGTTCCGAGCCACCAACTGGAGGGACTATCATGGGAAGAAGACTGTTCTTGACAGCAAAGCCCACACCATGTATTCGAGTCTCATCCTGTGCGTTCCCTTTCCAAAAGAAAGTGTAGTCAGTCTCGCGGAGCATGCCGTTTTCGGCCAGTCGGGTTTCTTGCAGGGCTGCAATGTCAATATGTAGCCTTTTTAGCTCGTTGTTTATGACTGCCGTCTTCCTTGCGTCGTCGATCTGCCTAAAATCATCAGTGAGACCAGGACACATTGTCCTGACATTCCAAGTGGCCAGTCGCATGACAGGGATTTTCTTTTTCAGTTCAATTTTTCTTCTTTTGTTGCTTGGTGCAAGTTTCCAGCCTACTTATCGTTTTAAACTAAGCTCTAAGCACCCATTAGAGCAGGCAGGCTGTGGCGGATCAGCACCTAACTGACTGGGGGCTGCCCAGGTTGAGGTGGGCTGTAGCTGATCAGTGAGGCGCGGAGACCTCTCCCACCGTCAGAGACAACCCGTGGCGTCCATACATTACGCCAATAAAGTTGGACTTATAACCCGTAACTGTTGTCTCCCTTGTTGTTTTAGCCGCTTTGCAGCAGCACCAGAGTTTCCTCTCCGGGGCGCATTCTTGGGCCTTGGATAAAGGGGTCATGGGTGGCCCATGCGTCATGATCCCTCTCTCGACCTTGCTGATGTGATCCAAAGGAACGCATCGCATTACATTTGGCACCAACTCAGTTGCAGAAGCTGCCGGAGGGAATTTCATAGCTGATACTCCCAACGCCTAAGGGGCTTACATACAACACTAACTTGTACTTCAATAACAAACAATTGTGCAAACAAATCTAAGAGGAACTACAGCTTTGCGTGGTTCTAGAAAACATTTGGTTCATAACTTGTTTTTAGTTTCAAACAAGGCTCTACATTTTCATTTTTTAGTTTGCTTCTTACTTTATTCTCAATTATATTCATGCAAGAGAACGCTTGCTTGCACGAATATGTCAATCTAAAACTTTTTCACCTGACTGTAGCAATCTGGAAGACTATTCTATGCGTCGAATATAAGTGCCTAATCTGGAGTCATTTTTTTTTTTAAAGCTGTCCACTTTTTTGTTACATACATTTCTGGACCTTCAATTCTTCCAACTTGATTTTCAACTCTTAAATTTTCTACCCCATAAAGCTTTAATTTTTAAATCGATCCATTACATATCTAAAGATTTAGTAGCAACTGTAAATGGCTCAATGTGGATTTCGTTACTATTTGTGTTGAGAAGATTTTTTTATAAATGCACAATTGTTGTTGTTTTTTTGTTTGTTTTGAATTGCTCAAATCTGTCAGCTAATTCATCTTTAATTTTTCTTTATAACTGTGCTGAAGTAACTCGTGTTAACAGTTGCACTGGTTTATCGCAATATGGCTTTACATACTGAAAATTAAATAATTGACCGCTCTGAATATCTTCTGCAAAAGATTTTTTTCTTCAAAACAAACCAATTCTTCTACCAAAAACTTGGCTGAGTTTTACTTTCCTTGCAGTTTTAGAATCAGTTCATTTCATTTCACTGTTATATCCACCATAAAGTAAAATTTTCGTTCTATAATTCAGGATGATTAATGTTTGTATTTTTCCTTTAGAAATCTATTCCATTCAAGCACAACGCAAAACGTTTCAATACCATACCTTTGGAAAGCCATCGCACTTTATTGTAAAGAATGAGGTCGAAATACTGAGTCTCCATTTTGTTAAAAATTATTTTAACTGACGATGGTAGATTGCTTGATTACCAAATTCATGATGTCAACTATTTCGGCCGGGGATGTTTGTACACAAAGAACTACTTCGTGTATTATGCAGTGAAACGTAAGAATTTGGTGGTTTATTTTGCGCCAAAGAATCGTAGTTGCTCCTTTATTTTTTTCCTTCATACTTCTGGATCCATCAGTTGCTATTGAAAAGATGTTATTTATATTGATTATATTGTCTTCAAGGAATTTTTGCACGATATTAGCTGTATCTTCTTCTCTAGTTTGTCACGAGGGCAGTAGCAATTCAAGAAGTTCTTCTTTTGGACCTTGGGAAGACATATATCTGACAAGAAGGTCAACTTGTGCCGTGTCTTTTATGTCGCAAGACTCATCTATATCAAGTGATAAGGCAGAATAAAAGTTGAATATCTTCCACCAACAAATATGTTACATGTTACAAATGTTTTATTTTTATAAAATAAATAATATTTGCACATGGAACTAAAGAGCAGCAGCTTAAAATCCAAAGAGCCGCATGTGGCTCGCGAGCCGCAGGTTGCCTACCCCTGACCTAGAACCTTGAACTGAGACCGCAGCATCTAAGTATTTTAAGTTATCTTAAACTATCTAGCTTTTCATCTTCAGTTCTTGAAGTTCTTTATTGTTAGTCTTTGATGAGAGTGCTAGGCTTTAAAGCGGAAGTAAGTTCATTCTTTGCCACTGATAATAAACAAAGCAGAAGTGTTATGCTTTAACCCTTAAAGTGTTGATCAAATATTTATAGAAATTATAACAAGTGTACGTTAACATTGTACTTTCTTGCCTGAGAAATAATTTAAAGTTCACAACAATTTCTAAATAAGGTCATAAATAAGGTCATAAAAACACGACAAGATCATAAAAGCAAGAGTATAAAAACAAGGCCATAAATCAGCTATATTTTTAACATATGGAGTTTAAGTATTATTTATTTAGTTTACACTATAAAACAATAGAATAAATACAAATAAACAATTTCTGTAAAAGTTAACTCAGTCATAATACAGCCGCAAGGTATGACCAAAGTCAAGTGCTGTTGCGCTCTTAGAAAGACGTCCATAACATAGTTGCGAGTTCTCAACAGCAGTTCGGCTTTTAAGACGCTCTCAAATACTTCATAGACTTTGAAGAACTTTAAAATATTTATTTACAAGTGGAAAATGTCGTTGAGTCACCGACATTGAGGCTCCCTATTGTCACTCTTCTAGCGTCTCTAGAACTTGTCATCACTTCCTGTCTAATTCTTAGTAGTCTATTACTTACGAGATTTCTACTCATTAATTTGTTTCTTAAATCTACTAACTACGTATCCAAGGCATACGTAAAGAACCCCCTCCCAGACACTTTGAAGCATAGAGTAGATAATAAAAGTCATCAGTTTCTGTGACACAAGATATAGATTAAAAATCTTTAAAAGTTAATCTATCTATAATATAAAGCCAAAGTAAGGCGTATGTTATGTATGAATGTAGGCAATGCCCTGCATAGAAATCAAAACCATTTGACCAATCTTGATAAAACTTGTCATAAATGTTCTTCAGATCATGGCATACATTATGTTTAATGTCCCTACAACTGCCAGAGCGCCCTAAAACAAGACTAATAACTTCATTGTATCTCTACTAAAAAACTAAACTTTTTAACAAATTGGGTAAACCCGTATTTACAGTATGATTAATTAAAAAATATAGTTAAAACTGGGTATCGATCCCGTCAGTTTCAAGAACGTAAGTTGTTTACAAATATGCCAGCGTGAAAAGCATAGTTTAAACGATTATTTATTAATATTATCCTTAATTGGATATCTAGATCTAACACTAGACTTTAGACCTAGACTTCTGTATTAGAACTTTTAAGATCTAGTCTAGGAGATCTCCTTCTATATAACATTTACGTAATATAATATTGGAAAATTCAATAAACTTGTAAATATACTCTGTTATCGCACAATCGGTACATTATGGCTGACTACTAGTGCCTACGCCATGTTTTTCTTTTTCATTCTTGAATAATTCCATCCACTGATAAGCCTTTCAATCTACACTTAGAAGACGTTGCGCAAAACTTTAATTTAATATTCTCTTGAATAAATAATGCCTTCATTTGGAAATGTCCTAACGTGATAGTCTTTTCAAGAACGCCATAGTCTTTTCAAAACCGATAATTGATCTAGACCTAGATTTAGTCTCTAGCCAAATTTACATTAATTTATTTTTTACTTTAAAAAATTATAAAAGTAAAACTAGATTTTTCCCCATGAGGCCAACGAGCTAGTAATTCTTTTCTCAACGAAATAAATCAACTATGAAATTTCCAGGAATATTGTTAGAGCCGTAAACCAATGAGGTTCCATTTATTTTTATTGATGAATGTGCAACCTGATTAGAGGAATAAAAATATCTTTTAAAAAACACAACAAAGCTTATCCAAGGGGTAGAACTAAGACTAAGACTGCTTTATTGATCCTTACGGAAATTTGTTGTGATTACAAGGACTCGTTTCTCATATAAAGACAACACAACAGAAAAATACACATAAATACAACAGACAACATAAAGAGTTCATTCAGCGACTACACACAGAACTATGTTCATACAACTAAATCACTTAAGAATGTAGAAGCTATTTCCCTTTCTGATGTTAAACAAAATAATTAAATACCAATAATTTTAATTTTTTGATTCATGTTTTCATTGGTAAAAAGAGTTCAAACCTTTTACTAGACAGATAGAAAGATAGTCAGAGGGACAGTGAGTTGATTTTAATCTTTGTAATAAGAGTTGTCAAGTTAAATATCAAGCTAGTAAAATGTGCAGCTGCTGCCCAATAAAAAAAAACAAAACACATTAATGCGCGCTTGCCTAATCCTCTGTTAATAGATTTATAGATCAGAAAGTAGGCGATGGTGTTGTGTGTTAGTTAAAGACGAGCGTTTAAAACTAAAAAAAAAAATGTTTAGGTATCAATATTTGAAACAGGATATATCTCCCTTTTTTTTTTCTTTGCCCAATGATCACATGATCGGTTATGTAGTATCAATGTTTATTTAATTATTCCAAATGTGTTGAAAGCTCAAGCATTTTGATTGTATTTAATATTGTCATTTAGATGTCTACAGATTATTTTGTACACGATAGGGGAAACTGCTTTGACATTGTCGTTAATACACGAAGAAATAGCAGGAAACAATTATAAAATATAAATGTATTTGTTTCAATACGTAATGTACAAAAAACTATTTAAATCATCCAGCTATTCATCAAACAAGACGGTAACCTGAAATATGGCTCAAGCCATAGTTTAATAGCATGACTTATCGATAACTTCTTGTACATACAAAATGTTGAATGTTGAGTATATATTTACATTGATGAAAATCTAACAAGACCGTATAGTATTATTACAGGCTTAAGTATAACACTGATAAACTATTTACACTGATTTCTGTTGCTGTAAATGCAGGCAGGTAACTTAAGGAAAGGCTGACAAGGTAAATGTGGATGTCCATTTTGTCCATTGACACTGATTTCTGTTGCTGTAAATGTAGGCAGGTAACTCAAGGAAAGGCAGACAAGGTAAATGTGGATGTCCATTGACACTGATTTCTGTTGCTGTAAATGTAGGCAGGTAACTCAAGGAAAGTCAGACAAGGTAAATGTGGATGTCCATTGACACTGATTTCTGTTGCTGTAAATGTAGGCAGGTAACTCAAGGAAAGTCAGACAAGGTAAATGTGGATGTCCATTGACACTGATTTCTGTTGCTGTAAATGTAGGCAGGTAACTCAAGGAAAGTCAGACAAGGTAAATGTGGATGTCCATTGACACTGATTTCTGTTGCTGTAAATGTAGGCAGGTAACTCAAGGAAAGTCAGACAAGGTAAATGTGGATGTCCATTGACACTGATTTCTGTTGCTGTAAATGTAGGCAGGTAACTCAAGCAAAGTCAGACAAGGTAAATGTGGATGTCCATTGACACGGAATACTCATGAGATTAAGCAGACAGAAACAAACACACAAAACTGATCACAGTAAAGAAGGGTAACTAGCAGAAGCTGTCTGGAAATACAGATGATATTAGGTGTTCTTTAAATGATGTCAGTAATTATAAATAAAGTAAATGTATATGCTATAGAATCTAAAATTATATATCTACATATTGTTGTAAGTTTATCACTCTGCTCGCGCTAAAATGTGTGCACTGTTAGTAGCTAGGCTGGAGATAAATGTTAATATTGTAGAAATACAACAGAGTTCCGCCTCTGTCGATGGGTTAGAAACAGACTGTTATGATCTATGTTTGTGATGTCTCATTGATAAAGAACTGTCCTCGTTGAGTTGCCTCTCTTTATTAAGCGAAGGCGTTTATTGAAGACGTTGGCTGTTAAAGAAACTTAAATAAGACGAAGACAATTGTACCGAGAGTTAGATAGACTTTAATTATTTTAATCTTGGCATATACCCGCAGCTTATGGTTTACGATTGGAGATCCTTAAAGTTAAAACCCTTTCTTTTTCAAACAAGAATAGGTCCTTGTAAGGCAGGACTCAAGAGGACTAGGCGTCACTTAATAAAAGAATAATTCAAAAACAGTCCTTAGCAAGACGTGACACTTTTGGTATTTTACTTTCTATGGGGTCCGCGCAAAACATAAAAACAATTAATACCACACTTCTAGCACCAAGACATAAAACTGTTTAAAAAACAAAAAAAATTCCGAGCAAGACTGTTTCAACATCCAGGCTTCAGAACAGTCCTAAGCAAGAAACTAAAGTTTTGTAAGGCCAAAACAGTCCTTAGCAAGACATCAAACTGCTTGCACATCATTCAGAAACAGTCCTGAATAAGACATTGAACTGCTTCAACACCCAACATTCAGAAACAGTCCTAAATAAGACATTAAACTGCTTCAGCACCCAACATTCAGAAACAGTCTTGAATAACATATTAAACT
Organism: Biomphalaria glabrata; assembly: GCF_947242115.1. Classification (NCBI taxonomy): domain Eukaryota; kingdom Metazoa; phylum Mollusca; class Gastropoda; family Planorbidae; genus Biomphalaria; species Biomphalaria glabrata. Next base: position 34,482,585 of record NC_074714.1, read on the forward strand.
GCTTCAACACCCAACATTCAGAAACAGTCTTGAATAAGACATTAAACTGCTTCAACACCCAACATTCAGAAACAGTCTTGAATAAGATATTGAACTGCTTGAACACCCAACATTCAGAAACAGTCCTGAATAAGATATTAAACTGCTTCAGCACCCAACATTCAGAAACAGTCTTGAATAAGATATTGAACTGCTTCAACACCCAACATTCAGAAACAGTCCTGAATAAGACATTAAACTGCTTCAGCACCCAACATTCAGAAACAGTCTTGAATAAGATATTGAACTGCTTCAACACCCAACATTCAGAAACAATCCTGAATAAGACATTAAACTGCTTCAGCACCCAACATTCAGAAACAATCCTGAATAAGACATTAAACTGCTTCAGCACCCAACATTCAGAAACAGTCTTGAATAAGACATTAAACTGCTTCAACACCCAACATTCAGAAACAGTCTTGAATAAGATATTGAACTGCTTCAACACCCAACATTCAGAAACAGTCCTGAACAAGATATTGAACTGTTTTTACATCAAGCATAAAACAATAGTGCCGAGCAAGACATAGCACTTTATGTCGGTACTAGAACATTGCTTTGGCTTCAATAGAGAAGAAGTTAGTCACTTTTTTGAATGTCGCTGAGGTAGTTCTATCAAACAAAAAAGATCTAGAAACTAGCTACAAACGAAGGCAATACAATGGAAGCTATATAATACCTACCTTAGCTACAGGGTCGGTCTTAGGCCAGTGCAACATATGCGGCCGCAGTGGGCCCGCTCTTTCATAGGCCATGCGCGAATTCTATGTGTAAATGATTAAATTAAACCATTTTAACTTATTAATAAAGGGTTCCTGGAATTCTGAAATTGCAAAATATACAAAAAAAAAGTCTTGAAAATCTGAAATTATTAAAATATTCTGAAAACATGCAAATCTCCTTAAAAACAGACAGATTTGTCCATTCGGGGTGTTATTCAATATGGAAAACGCCAATCCTACTCGCGATTAAAAAAAACGGCATTGTCAGCTTTCATTTAATAAAAATGTAATAATAAGCCGAATTCTAACCAAAACAAGAAGTTCAAATGCCTAATTTACTTTAATAGTAACTGGCCTAAAAATATAGATCTAAATCTATCTCGACCTCTAAAATAAAACAAAAGCGATATTTTGCTAGTCGATAATAAATCTAAAAGGCAGATGTAAATGTTTATCGGCTTTTGTTGGGAAACTACTATCTTCTTTAGATGGCTCGTAAAGTTAATTTGACAGTGATTTTGTACTTAGTAAAGTATGAATAAAATGCAAAAACGAATTTATTTTCTAATACAAAAACTTAATTTTTACTTATTATCCTGTTCCCTACCCAGACTGGGCCCCGCGCAATCCGTTTCGCATAGGGCCCCGCAATCTGTAGGATCTGCATTGCTTAGCTATTAGCCATATGTTCTTATAAGCATTTTTAACGGCCCCTACTTGAGGAAAAGTCGCTATTGCTTTTATGTGGTCTGTCAGTTAATCCCATTTAGATCCCAGAAACTAGAAAAGATATTGGAAATCCGATATCATGATATTTTAGATCTTGACAAAGTTCTGGCGCAATGGCTACTTTTTATTTTCTGATAATTATTCAACGTAAATATGTTAGCAGTTTTTTTTTTCATAAAAATACACCACTTTTTTTTTAACGAAAAACCTCAGGGGAGGTAAGATTTTAGAATAGGCTACTTACATGGGGATACAAGTACAAATCCCGACTTGAGCAGAAATATTTCTTTTCACAAAGCTTATATCACCTCTGACTGTAAGCTTATATAACCTCGGTCTGTAACCTTATATCACCTCGGTCTGTAAGCTTATATCACCTCGGTCTGTAAGCTTATATCACCTCGGTCTGTAAGCTTATATCACCTCTGTCTGTAAGCTTATATCACCTCGGTCTGTAAGCTTATATCACCTCTGACTGTAAGCTTATATCACCTCGGTCTGTAAGCTTATATCACCTCGGTCTGTAAGCTTATATCACCTCGGTCTGTAAGCTTATATCACCTCGGTCTGTAAGCTTATATCACCTCGGTCTGTAAGCTTATGTCACCTCGGTCTGTAAGCTTATATCACCTCGGTCTGTAAGCTTATATCACCTCGGTCTGTAAGCTTATATCACCTCGGTCTGTAAGCTTATATCACCTCGGTCTGTAAGCTTATATCACCCCGGTCTGTAAGCTTATTTCACCTTGGTCTGTAAGTTTATATCACCTCGGTCTGTAAGCTTATGTCACCTCGGTCTGTAAGCTTATGTCACCTCGGTCTGTAAGCTTATGTCACCTTGGTCTGACTGTCTGTCTGGTACAATTTTCATACACGTTAGTTCTTCCCTTTTCCCACTCTCGGATAAGACGAAATTGTACACAATTATTTTTTGTTTTCAACAAAGTTTAGGAATGATTAAAAAAATAACCAAACAAAAAATGGTTTAGTGATAAAAAATGAATAGTTTTAAGGGATAAACATTTTAGAGTACAGATAGAAATTGCTCTAAATGTTCCCTTTAGACAAGCTTTGTTTTGTTCTTTTAAATTATGTTTTTTAATATTTTGCTTGTTTAAAAAAAATATTTTGTTAAGACAGCACGGAAACCTTCCCCCAGATATTTTCACTGGCCCTCAAAATAAAATTAAATTAAAAGAAATAATAATTAATAAAAGATTGGAGCATTTCTGAAATCATAATGTTTTGCTGTAGAAAAGCAATTTTTAAAAAAGTCCAAACACACCAACTCTATCTTTGTATGACTAGATCTAGTAGTAGCGGAGATATTCATTTTTCAAGTGCAAAATTTATCACCCAGTGTCCATGCAGTGGCGTGCCTTTAACTTACACAGGGGACAATATTAATCCCCAAAAAGTCTCAAGTAATCTGTATGTTTTGGCGGCCCCCGTAGGATGAAATAGTTTTGAGTCACTTGTCTGTCAATTCGTTGCATTTTGATAGTAAAATCTTGAAAAGCTACTGAAAAGCTAAGTTCTTTTATTTTGGGCAAAAAAAAATATATATATATATATATACAGGTAAAAAATCTCAATATTGATAATAGATTGTTCCGTTTGTTTTCAAGTGAACAATAACGCTTTTAAAATGTTATACTATACACAATCAAAACAAGTTCATGCCTTAAATATTCCAGTCAATTAGCGGATCTGGTGGGGCTACCTCTGAGTTTGTTAAACAAAAAATCTCATGCAATCTTGTTTATTTTTTAAAATATTTGTATGCTAATTATTTAAAATTATTTAATTAAGTGTTATTATAGTAATTATTCATTTCCTTAGTACTGTAAATATTAGGGGAAGAAGACATGTATAACGGTCCTACACATCTGGTAGACTCGTTCTGAGAGTGTCCGATGAAATGTTTTAAAATTTTAAGTGTTTGCAAACTATCCAACTTTAAGACCATAGCTTACACTGTTTATCCACCCCACTACTATAAATATATTGTAGCTATTTAAAATGTACCAATTTATCACTGGAAGTTTATTGATTAGATGTAAGCTCATTGTAGAAAAAGATGACTTTATTGAGCGTGAAGCATATAAATTATGACAGTAAATATTTCATGTCCTCAATATGAATATTATTTCTACCCCTATGAGAGTAAAACAAAAACAAGAATTCCAAAAACAATGTAAAGTCTTGGACTATTTGAATCTGAAATGTAAGAAAAATAAAAATAAAATAGTCTTCTAATAATGACAATATGTAGTATGGTTTTGTTTTGATAGAAAATTGATTGAAATCATTATATGTATAATTGCCTTTATGGCAAAGTTTCTATATCGTATTCTAATAAGTTGTGATTGAGTGTAAGGTATGATGTAATACATCTTCTCAATTAACTCTGTAATTTTATCATACTCTTAATAGCTTTTTGGAATCTACATATTGGCTATTGTTTCATTGTGTCCAAATTTAATTTTCACTAAGTCACTAATATCTTAGGATACTAAACAATAGCAAACGACCTACCAAAATTTTAGTTTCTATTTTGACAGTAACCAAATGAAAAACAAACAAAAACAAAGCTTATATTAAGTGTTATTGTGACAATTAGTTTGGATTAGTTATCCAGATATGAGATATGGCCTAGACATGATAAATATGTGCGATTAAAAATATTTTTAAACAATTGTTTTGTTTAGCTTTTAGCTTTCTGAATGCGCTATGATCCTGTCACATGTCTGAACCAGTTGTGACAGGCGGACGGAAGAAGGGGGGTATAGTGGTGAATGTTTACATTAGCATTTTGTCTATGCATTAAACATTGTTCACTTATGGCTCAGGATTCCTCAAGGGAACTAATTTAACTTATAACACATCGATTTCTTTCTCTTGTACAAGACACAAAACAAAATAATTCATGACTGGTTATTGTTTATGTTATTTTAAAATTGATTCTTGAGTTGTCAGGTAAAAGAAATAATTGTGCACGAAGTTTTTATCAACTCACTCTGTCTGTCAGTCTGTCTGTCTGGTAACAAATGTAATTTGTACACGTTTTTTTCTCCTACACTCAACGTCGGATCAAGTTGATATTTCTTTACCAAGAGTTAAAAGTATAACAACACTGTGACATTGAATGGCGTTACTTTAGAAGTTAGATCTTTTGAAAATGTGACTTACTACATGAATTTAATGCATTATAACTAAAATCTCCACATTTCGGTAAACCAGCTGGAGGTTTGGGATGTGACTCTCTGGCCTCATTGAACAACAAAGCCATACCATCAGTGTTGTGTAACTCTATGTGACAATGCATTAGCCAAAGTCCAGGATTATCTGCCTTGAATCGAACTACAACGTAACTGGGAAGAAATAAAACAAAACATCAATAACTCTTTTATTGCACTTTGTGATGACAAAAAAAACAACAAAAAAAAAACGTATTTTCAAATCATAAGTTTCTGAAAGGGAATAAAAAAGATGAAAGTCAATGTGGATGTTGGTTTGGGTAGACTGGCAAAGAGTATATTGAGACAAAAAAAAAACTTGGTGCGATTGACTTCTGCATTAGACAGAGGGAGAACTCTTTACAAATATTGGTGACGTCTGGAGTTACTAAAAATAATCCTGCCATTAAAAAATCCTCCGATAAAATACCTTCTTGTATGTTTTAGAGCCTGGTAGCTATGTAGTCAAGAGCTTGGGATCTCGAGTTCAAATCTAAGTGAAGACTGTGATATTGATTTTGGAGATTTTCAGAACGTTCCTAAATCCACCCAAATGTCATAGGCACATGACATAGGTACATGTCATAGGCACATGTCATAGGTACATGACATAGGTACATGACATTAGTTGGGTAAGGTGAAGTTGATTGGCCATTGAGCAGCTACATACGTTACTTTGTTAAGAAAATTATAAATATAGATATAGAAGTAAATTATTAAGGATTAGATCAATAATTACTTTAAGTTAATTACTGTCGGAACAACTGCAGAGGCGGCACCAGGAATATGCCAAGCAGAGTCAGCTTTTAGTCAGCACTTAGTCAGTACTAACCATGCCATAATGAGAAGATGTCTACACTATAATTGGATGACCTAAGGGGGGGGGGGGGGAGAGATCAAGTGCGGGCCAGTTTAAGAGCGGGGGTAGAGATTGACGTCAAAATAGCCACTCATAAAAAGCCTTTTCTTGGAAAAAGAAGAAATTTAAACTTTCTCTTAGACTGCATTGTCGAATCTACAAGAATCATCCATAGTGATCACAAGAAAAGTACAATGTACAAAAGTATAATAGCTTATTATACAAATGTAGCAAAATCAAATATATTATATAGATCATGCATACCCTCCAGTTGGCACTATAATTGTATCTTTGATGGGAGGATTACTGAGTTGAAGACCTGGAATGTTGTTACCTCCCCATGAACGATTGGACCAAGTAGCGAAATTACAAAAACTTTGGTCTCTCTTAGGATATCCTCTACAATCTATATCGAAATTGTCTTGGATGAAGCGACCTGGTATACAAATAAAGGAAATCAAATTCATGTAAAGAACAAGAAGCAAAAATAAGAGAATAGTTAGTATGGAACAAGAAGTAGAAACAAGAGAATAGGAAGTATGGAACAAGAAACAGAAACTAGGAAATAGGAAGTATGGAACAAGAAACAGAAACAAGAGAATAGGAAGTATGGAACAAGAAACAGAAACTAGGAAATAGGAAGTATGGAACAAGAAACAGAAACTAGGAAATAGGAAGTATGGAACAAGAAACAGAAACTAGGAAATAGGAAGTATGGAACAAGAAACAGAAACTAGGGAATAGGAAGTATGGAACAAGAAACAGAAACAAGAGAATAGGAAGTATGGAACAAGAAACAGAAACTAGGAAATAGGAAGTATGGAACAAGAAACAGAAACTAGGAAATAGGAAGTATGGAACAAGAAACAGAAACTAGAGAATAGGAAGTATGGAACAAGAAACAGAAACTAGGAAATAGGAAGTATGGAGCAAGAAACAGAAACTAGGGAATAGGAAGTATGGAACAAGAAACAGAAACTAGGGAATAGGAAGTATGGAACAAGAAGCAGAAACTAGGGAATAGGAATTATGGAACAAGAAGCAGAAACTAGGGAATAGGAAGTGTTGTGGGTTGTTTAGTAGAACAGATTACAGATGTCTGAGATGTAGATTTAGGTCTAGATGGAGTTCGTTCAACCAACAACATATAACAACTTGTAGAATATACTTAAGGAAAACGATAGATACTTAACACAAATGTTTAATCCAGAAAATGAAGGGGCACAGTCCAAATGTCGACAGTTACTACAAAAGAAGGTCTCGCCATTAACTAAGAGGAGTGAGTCGTTGTTGATCGTTCCGTTAAAATCTATCCCATAATTCCTATGTCCGTCTAAAATAGTCTAATTATAATCTCGTCAAATTCCCAGTAAAGTCTATAACAGAAGTATGGAACAAGAATCAGAAACTAGGGAATAGGAAGTATGGAACAAGAAGCAGAAACTAGGGAATAGGAAGTATGGAACAAGAAGCAGAAACTATGGAATAGGAAGTATGGAACAAGAAGCAGAAACTAGGGAATAGGAAGTATGGAACAAGAAGCAGAAACTAGGGAATAGGAAGTATGGAACAAGAAGCAGAAACTAGGGAATAGGAAGTATAGAACAAGAAGTAGAAACTAGGGAATAGGAAGTATGGAACAAGAAGCAGAAACTAGGGAATAGGAAGTATGGAACAAGAAACAGAAACTAGGGAATAGGAAGTATAGAACAAGAAGTAGAAACTAGGGAATAGGAAGTATGGAACAAGAAGCAGAAACTAGGGAATAGGAAGTATGGAGCAAGAAACAGAAACTAGGGAATAGGAAGTATGGAACAAGAAGTAGAAACTAGGGAATAGGAAGTATGGAGCAAGAAACAGAAACTAGGGAATAGGAAGTATGGAGCAAGAAACAGAAACTAGGAAATAGGAAGTATAGAGCAAGAAACAGAAACTAGGGAATAGGAAGTATGGAACAAGAAACAGAAACTAGGAAATAGGAAGTATGGAACAAGAAACAGAAACTAGGGAATAGGAAGTATGGAGCAAGAAACAGAAACTAGGGAATAGGAAGTATGGAACAAGAAACAGAAACTAGGGAATAGGAAGTATGGAGCAAGAAACAGAAACTATTGAATAGGAAGTATGGAGCAAGAAACAGAAACTAGGGAATAGGAAGTATGGAGCAAGAAACAGAAACTAGGGAATAGGAAGTATGGAGCAAGAAACAGAAACTAGGGAATAGGAAGTATGGAGCAAGAAACAGAAACTAGGGAATAGGAAGTATGGAGCAAGAAACAGAAACTAGGGAATAGGAAGTATGGAGCAAGAAACAGAAACTAGGGAATAGGAAGTATGGAGCAAGAAACAGAAACTAGGGAATAGGAAGTATGGAGCAAGAAACAGAAACTAGGGAATAGGAAGTATGGAGCAAGAAACAGAAACTAGGGAATAGGAAGTATGGAGCAAGAAACAGAAACTAGGGAATAGGAAGTATGGAGCAAGAAACAGAAACTAGGGAATAGGAAGTATGGAGCAAGAAACAGAAACTAGGGAATAGGAAGTATGGAGCAAGAAACAGAAACTAGGGAATAGGAAGTATGGAGCAAGAAACAGAAACTAGGGAATAGGAAGTATGGAGCAAGAAACAGAAACTAGGGAATAGGAAGTATGGAGCAAGAAACAGAAACTAGGGAATAGGACCTAGTGACAATAATGTATATATCTATTAGTGTATTCTGCGACAATTAATGGCTGTAACTAGGACAATTATACACTATACTTACCTGTATTATTGTTATAGTCTGGATAACCTATTTTAAGAACATGGAAATCGTGTCCGTGGAGATGTATTGGATGAGCCCAACCTTTGCCCACGCCCATGTTCACAAATGTCATTTGGTAGACTTTATTGTTCTGTGTAAATAAAACAGTTTTAGTCAGAGTTACTATGTGAAGAATATAAACCCTTACATTGCATTCAGTGATAGGGAAAATACTAAACATTCTTTTATTCTTTAGATGAAGAGTTTCGAAAGGTTGAACTGATACTCCAAAAAGATGTCCTAACAAACACATTGAACTTTTGATACTCAAAAGATGTCCTTACAAACACATTGAACTTTTGATACTCAAAAGATGTCGTAACAAATACATTGAATTTATGATACTCAAAAGATGTCCCAACAAATACATCGAACTTATGATACGTTTTATTTCTTCTATTATTCGGAGCAAGGAACTCTATGAAATAAAACAAAGGTCCCAAGTTATTGTGATAAAGTTGTTCTCTTACCTCCAATAACTATCCACCTTGTCACTCTTCACCTTTCATTTCCGATTGTTGTGATACTTATAAAGAACTTGGGGACCTCACCTTACTTGGGGTTGTAGACTAAGAGAGGCGGAGTGGAGATAGAAGTTCTTTGGGATAGCATTTACCTCAGTAGAGTGGAGATAGAAGTTCTTTGGGATAGCATTTACCTCAGTAGAGTGGAGATAGAAGTTCTTTGGGATAGCATTTACCTCAGTAGAGTGGAGATAGAAGTTCTTTGGGATAGCATTTACCTCAGTACTGGCACTGGTAAAAAAAGATCATCTCAATAACCTTTGCCTCGACGATTTTACCAATGGTTTAGAAGGGTCACCAATAGTCGCCACTGGGTGAGTTAGCAGGTAATTAAAAACTACTTTCAAATCTATTCCAGATATAGACTTATACAAATTGATATTTTTTAGATTCTTATAATCAGACAAAACTGTTACAAACAAGATTCTTTTAATTCCATGCTTTATATATGATGGCTGTTTATTGACAGTTAACATGAAAACATTACAAAAAAAAGGCAGTCTTGGTCGTCGCCATCTTTTTCCTTTCATACAAGGTTCACTGTCGCCGCCTCTGTCTGCACTTTCCTATAAGGTTCACTGTCGCCGCCTCTGTCTGCACTTTCCTATAAGGTTCACTGTCGCCGCCACTGTCTGCACTTTCCTATAAGGTTCACTGTCGCCGCCGAAGTTGCCTCTATCGCCTTACCACAGGGTCCCAGTCCGTGTCTATCTTTTGGTTACTACAAGAACTGTCGCCTTCTCATGACTTCATAAATGTCTTGCACTCGGAGGAACGACTCCACAGAGCACCTCAACTGTTCCTCACCTTGCTGGCCTGTCCACAAGCCTAGCGACCCCAATTCTAGCCAAAAATGCTAAATTCTTTCTTTCAAATTCACGTAGTCCAATAATCAACTGTCTCTTTTTCCTCATAAATAGTCCGTTCATAGTCTGTGCTGAACAGTGCACTGGGGCGCAACAGAAGCGTCGGTGCAGGAGCAGGGCTAGTACAGTATTTATTGAAGTCATCAACACAGAAATATATTTTAATTTACATCTAGTTAAACATGACAAAAACAAAACAACTACAATATAAAAAAGGAAATCATGAAACTAGGTGCACACTATCAGTAGGTCTGTGGCTCTCTATCATTAATTCCATTCAAGAACACATTCGAACCAAACTATAAAATAATTCTAAAAAAAAAAGTTTAATTTCTTCAGCCTTGAACTGACCTTGAGGTCAATGGAATGTGTACACACGCACAGTTTGTCTTCACCACAGTCGTCTGCTTTACAGAACGTGCGCACTTCATCCATTTGTGTCAAGGCTGCAACGCGTGGCATCTAACAAACAAAATAAAAACCATTTTAAAAAAAAGCTTATCTATTGGAAAGAACTTTGCACTACAATTATATCTCTCAATAATGTAGAAGTTATTTCCCTTATTCATTACCAAGCAAAATAATAATAATTACCAATAATTAATTGACTAATTGGTATAATAAATAATTGTTTAAAGTTTTAGCTTGATCCAAGGAAATGTGTATGAAAAATAACGTGTTCAATTATCTAAGAGGACGAAACTCTACATATTTAGCAGCACTTGTGAAGACTGAAGGATTAATTTCAATTATTGGTATCAAACAAAATAATTAATTACCAGTAATTGGTTATTTAAAAAAATGGAGTCATGTTTTGTATATGCCAATGAATAATTGTGCAAAGTGTCACCTTGATCAGAAAATGGGTGTGGGAGAAATAACGTGTACAAACTTTGAACCAGACAGAGTGAGTTGATATAAAGCTTTGTAACTAGAAACAGACACAAAATAGAGCAGTAAGATTTCTAGCAAACGAATATTCACACTAAAACTTTTCGTAAAATCATTAAATTTAGAGAACGTTCTGGATAGAAGACTCAAAAATTAAAGTAACAATTTTACATAAAATTTTACATAAAACACTGAACCATAATCTTCAAAATCTAATAAAATAGCCAGAAAGACACAACGATAAAAGCACATTCCTCGTTCCATATGCTAGAGCACATTTGTACGACCACTCCTTTTCCCTAGTACTCTTAGAGCCTCAATCAGCCAGGGAAATCAACGACTTGGCAGAGTTTAAGCCATTGATTAAGATGCAGGACTAGATTGACCTAGGGACATGCGTATGACACAATCATCTTTTCTTTTTTGTTTTGTTTTGAAGTAACGTCTGTATTTTATAAAAAGTAAACGATTTCAACTTATACCGCCACAACTGTCAAGTATGATTTCTTTTCCTTGTTTGATACTAAACAAAATAAATAATTACCAATAATTAATTAAGTAACTGATTAATAATTTTTTTTTATTGATTCTTGTTCTGCCAGGCACCAGAAAATATTGCGTAAAATCTCAGCTTGATCCAAGATTGTGTGTTGGAGAAATAACGTGTACAAACTTTTTACCAGACAAACAAATAGACAGACAGAGTGAGTTGAGATATATTTTGTAAAAAAAAAAAACTGACTTTTTCAATGCAAGAACAACTGAATTAGATGTAGTACAACTGTTAGCATGAAATCAGAAAAGTTATCACTGACCTGCATCATTTGATGATGGTATTAACTATATAGGGGGCGAGGTGTTACAGCGCTCGGCTTCAGAAACAACGGGCCTCAAATTTGATTGTCGGTGAAGACTTAGAATATGAATTTTAGTCTATCGGGTATAGGACATTAGTTGGCGAAATTAAAGGCGGTTGGTCGTTGTAATGGCCTAATGACACCCTTGTTAACCGTCAGCCATAGAAATAAATGCCCTCTACATCATCTACCCTATAGATCGCAAGGTCTGCATAGTTGTTGTTTTTTTTTTACTGCCACAGACTTGCTGATCTCCGTCTCAACAGGTCTGGGAATCCACTAATTCTTAACCTGTATGGTGACATATATGCACTACACAAAACAACATGGTCTCTGTCAGGGCTATTGCAAGAGAAGATTTCGGTCTCTCAAGCCCTCACTCAAATGGAGTTTGATGATGATAATAATAATATAAATTAAGAATAGAACACCACGTGTTTATTGTGAATGACAGATAAATTGAAGAGATCACTTTAATAGCATCTGAAATTTATATAGCGGCTTTTATTCTTTGTTCAATCAACCCACCTGAAAGTTATATAGCGGCTTTTATTGTATGTTCAATCAATCCACCTGGAAGTTATATAGCGGCTTTTATTCTTTGTTCAATCAACCCACCTGAAAGTTACATAGCGGCTTTTATTCTTTGTTCAATCAACCCACCTGAAAGTTATATAGCGGCTTTTATTGTATGTTCTATCAATCCACCTGGAAGTTATATAGCGGCTTTTATTCTTTGTTCAATCAATCCACCTGGAAGTTATATAGCGGCTTTTATTGTATGTTCAATCAACCCACCTGGAAGTTATATAGCGGCTTTTATTGTATGTTCAATCAACCCACCTGGAAGTTATATAGCGGCTTTTATTGTATGTTCAATCAACCCACCTGGGAGTTATATAGCGGCTTTTATTGTATGTTCAATCAACCCACCTGGAAGTTATATAGCGGCTTTTATTGTATGTTCAATCAACCCACCTGGAAGTTATATAGCGGCTTTTATTCTTTGTTCAATCAATCCACCTGAAAGTTATATAGCGGCTTTTATTCTATGTTCAATCAATCCACCTGGAAGTTATATAGCGGCTTTTATTGTATGTTCAATCAATCCACCTGGAAGTTATATAGCGGCTTTTATTCTTTGTTCAATCAATCCACCTGGAAGTTATATAGCGGCTTTTATTGTATGTTCAATCAATCCACCTGGAAGTTATATAGCGGCTTTTATTGTATGTTCAATCAATCCACCTGAAAGTTATATAGCGGCTTTTATTCTTTGTTCAATCAATCCACCTGGAAGTTATATAGCGGCTTTTATTGTATGTTCAATCAATCCACCTGGAAGTTATATAGCGGCTTTTATTCTATGTTCAATCAATCCACCTGGAAGTTATATAGCGGCTTTTATTGTATGTTCAATCAACCCACCTGGAAGTTATATAGCGGCTTTTATTGTATGTTCAATCAATCCACCTGGAAGTTATATAGCGGCTTTTATTCTTTGTTCAATCAACCCACCTGAAAGTTAAATAGCGGCTTTTATTCTTTGTTCAATCAATCCACCTGAAAGTTATATAGCGGCTTTTATTCTTTGTTCAATCAATCCACCTGAAAGTTACATAGCGGCTTTTATTCTTTGTTCAATCATCCCACCTGAAAGTTACATAGCGGCTTTTATTGTATGTTCAATCAACCCACCTGAAAGTTACATAGCGGCTTTTATTGTATGTTCAATCAACTCACCTGAAAGTTACATAGCGGCTTTTATTCTTTGTTCAATCATCCCACCTGAAAGTTATATAGCGGCTTTTATTGTATGTTCAATCAACCCACCTGAAAGTTATATAGCGGCTTTTATTGTATGTTCAATCATCCCACCTGGAAGTTATATAGCGGCTTTTATTGTATGTTCAATCAATCCACCTGAAAGTTATATAGCGGCTTTTATTCTTTGTTCAATCAACCCACCTGAAAGTTACATAGCGGCTTTTATTCTTTGTTCAATCAACCCACCTGAAAGTTATATAGCGGCTTTTATTGTATGTTCTATCAATCCACCTGGAAGTTATATAGCGGCTTTTATTCTTTGTTCAATCAACCCACCTGAAAGTTACATAGCGGCTTTTATTCTTTGTTCAATCAATCCACCTGGAAGTTATATAGCGGCTTTTATTGTATGTTCAATCAACCCACCTGGAAGTTATATAGCGGCTTTTATTGTATGTTCAATCAACCCACCTGGAAGTTATATAGCGGCTTTTATTGTATGTTCAATCAACCCACCTGGAAGTTATATAGCGGCTTTTATTGTATGTTCAATCAACCCACCTGGAAGTTATATAGCGGCTTTTATTGTATGTTCAATCAACCCACCTGGAAGTTATATAGCGGCTTTTATTCTTTGTTCAATCAATCCACCTGGAAGTTATATAGCGGCTTTTATTCTATGTTCAATCAACCCACCTGGAAGTTATATAGCGGCTTTTATTCTTTGTTCAATCAATCCACCCGAAACTTATATAGCGGCTTTTATTCTTTGTTCAATCAACCCACCTGAAAGTTACATAGCGGCTTTTATTCTTTGTTCAATCAACCCACCTGGAAGTTATATAGCGGCTTTTATTCTTTGTTCAATCAATCCACCTGGAAGTTATATAGCGGCTTTTATTCTTTGTTCAATCAATCCACCTGGAAGTTATATAGCGGCTTTTATTCTTTGTTCAATCAACCCACCTGAAAGTTACATAGCGGCTTTTATTCTTTGTTCAATCAACCCACCTGGAAGTTATATAGCGGCTTTTATTCTTTGTTCAATCATCCCACCTGAAAGTTATATAGCGGCTTTTATTGTATGTTCAATCAACCCACCTGAAAGTTACATAGCGGCTTTTATTCTTTGTTCAATCAACCCACCTGGAAGTTATATAGCGGCTTTTATTCTTTGTTCAATCATCCCACCTGAAAGTTATATAGCGGCTTTTATTGTATGTTCAATCAACCCACCTGAAAGTTACATAGCGGCTTTTATTCTTTGTTCAATCAACCCACCTGGAAGTTATATAGCGGCTTTTATTCTTTGTTCAATCATCCCACCTGAAAGTTACATAGCGGCTTTTATTGTATGTTCAATCAACTCACCTGAAAGTTAATTCCATTCACTGATCCAGGTTGTACATCTCCAATGCCAGGGAAAGCGAAGTTTAAAAAAATGTCTTCAATATTCCCTGTATCTGTCTCTACTCCTGGTACAGTTCTATTTCCCGCTGACTTCAGGTGATTGAAATTAATGCAAAGAATATTATCTGCTGCAGGATAGAATGCAAAGGGGCAGTTGGCAACACGACATCTAGGAGAAAAAAAAACATATACATGTTCTCAGTTGTTTCATTGTATCCTTTGCCACAAGCAAACCGCAAACTACTTTACTTATTAGTAGGTACTACTTTACTTATTAGTAGGTACTACTTTACTTATTAGTAGGTACTACTTTACTTATTAGTAGGTACTACTTTACTTATTAGTAGGTACTACTTTACTTATTAGTAGGTGTACGAAAGAAGAGAGCGAGAAAGAGAGAGAGAGAGGGGGAGAAAGGGAAAAAGAGAAAGTGTGTTAGTAAAATATAGAATTAAATAAATAAATAATAAATATGCTTTTAAAAACTCTTTTTTAAAAAAAACAACCTTTTCTAAGGGAAAGAATTACAGAACTATCTCTCAATATTGAAGAAGTTATTTTTCTTATTTGATATCAAACCACTAAGTAATTACGAATAATTAAATGAGTAATTAGTTAATGTTTTTTTATTCATGTTTAGGTAGGTACAATAAACGTGTAAAGTTTTAACTTGATCCGAGAATGGGTGTGGGAGAAATAACGTGTACAATTGTTTAAGGGGATAAAAAAAAACTACACATTTAGCCGTATCAGTGAATACTGAATGATTAATTTCCCTTGTTGGTATCAAACAAAATAATTAATTACCAAAAATAATTGATTAATTGTTATTTTTTAAAATGGAGCAATGTCTTATCTAAGCCAATTAATAATTGTACAAAATTTAATTTGATTTGAGAATGGTTGTGGGAGAAAATACAAGTACAAACTATTTGACCAGACACACAGACAGATAGACAGAGTGAGTTGATACAAACTTTGTAAAAAAGACTGAGAAAATTATACATGAACTAAACGTTTAGCTAAATAATGTCTATTGTATGCATCGTTGTACTAACTGCCCAGATTTTGTAACAATTTAATCTTGTTTCAATTTTATTTCACGAGCTTTATTGCTTTATAGAAGTATTAAATAAAACAATACAAACTTTTGACTTTCGGTACAATCTCGTCTCGACGTTAGGGGCTCGCTGTTTGAAGAAGCATTAGCGTATCTTAGAATAGCGAGAGCCGTGTGATTGCTGACATTGACTTCTAGAGTTACTGCCCTTATCCAGTAATTCTTGTCAGTCTGGTTGGCCTCTATCACGAAGTCGTATCTTTCCCCTGGGTTGATTATAAAGGACTCTACCTCCACTGGAGACAAATCATTGCTAAACAGAAAATAAATTGGTGAAATTAGCTTTTACCTTTAAGGCACTAATAAAAGAGTAATATGAATCTTATTATTACAGTGTTAATATTCCTATGTTTTCAATGAACTGATGATTGATTTTAATTAATGATTATCTAATTGATCGTTTTCCAAAGGGCCAAGCTCTCTTTCGATGCCTCAAGGTAAAACTTTTCCCATTTGGTTACATCTTTAGATTGCAATGCAATGATCAATGGTGCATAATTTTACTTAATACTAATAAGACTATTCTCAACTTATATACACAATAAATAAATTATTTCACTTCAAAAAAAGTGAACATTTTATTAAAAATCTAAGTAGCTTGTATAACAGAACACAATTAATTTAGCAATACAAATATAAAAAAAAATACAGAAAATAACAAAAGAACATACATATTTAAACAATTATACAGAAATATGTCTCCTGTACCTGCATAGTATGTTTTGTTGTTATTGTCGTTTGTTTTTACTATTATTAGTTAATAGATGTAAAAATAGTGTATTTTTTCAAAAAAAAACACCTCTTGCATATTTATTTAAAAAATTTAATTATTCGCTTTCAGATAAGAAAAAAAAAATAGCCTTTGGATCAGAGCTTTGAAGATCTAAAAATCATGATGTCGGATTTTTCATATATTTTCTAGTTTCTGTGATCTAAACTGGACGGACAGACCACATAAAACTAATAGCGGTTATTCCCGTTTCGGGAGCAACCTAAAAAGTTTTACAAAATGTTTTTCTTGTTTGAAGTGACGTAGAAACTGAGTCTAGAATAGAGACATCAAACAGAGGAACATGCATAAGAGTTCTTCCACGATCTAATCACAGAACCGGAAACAAATGATTACTTTAAAAAGTAGATAGATATGTAGATAGACAGATAGACAGACAGAGAGACATACAGACAGATTGATAGATAGACAGACATATAGATAGACAGATAGATAGATACACGCAAGGTCGGCCTTAGGCCACTTCAACCTATGCGGCCCTAGTGGGCGTCGCACTTTCATAGGTCCCTCGCTAATTCTAGGTGTAAATTATTAAATTAAAACATTATAGCTTATACATAATAGCAGTTTTTGTTTTTTCGCACCCTCCTGATTTTCCAGGACCTTAAGAAAATCTCCTAAAATTGCAAAGTATACGAAAAAGTCCTGGAAATCTGTAATTGTTAAAATCTCCTGAAAAATAGACACAATTTTCATTTCAGAGTGCCAGTCCTAAGGGCGCGGCATTGTCAGCTTTCATTTCATAAAAAATGTATTGCAAAGACGAATGAATTTTTTGATACAAAATCTTAATTTCGACATTATGCTATTCCTATCCAGATTATGCCGCACGCAATCTGTTTCGCACAGGGCCCTGCAATTGTTAGGGCTGGCCCTGCATACACAGATAGATGCACAGATAGATAGATTAGATTAAATGAGATAGATAGATAGATAGATAGATAGATAGATAGATAGATAGTTAGATAGATAGATAGATAGATAGATAGATAGATAGATAGATAGATAGATAGATAGATAGATAGATAGATAGATAGATAGATAGATAGATAGATAGATAGATAGATAGATAGAATTCTGTTGTAGTAATTGACCTAGACTACTCACCCATCTGAAGCTACAATCTTTAAGACATGTTCATCAATGGACACTCTGAAGGGATAAAGACTTCCAGCTCCTATAACTCGAAATCTAAGAAATTCCATGAAATCAAATTAAGAAAAGAACTTTGAGTGTGTTTTGGAGAGAGTGCACACTTAGTTTATAAGAAAACGAAAGTTGTCGATTTTAGTTGATCAGAAGAAGCCGGTAAAGCTTTTATTGCATGCATTAGGACCAAAATAAATTACTATGTAGAATGAAACAACTTTATTAGGAATATAAAAATTATAAAACATTAAATTAACTTCTTTTTTTCAGTAAATCCGTCTAATGTTTAAACAATCACACTGCCTAGGTTAATATGTTATTATAACAAATGACAAGTTATCAAGAATTTCCCATGGGGATGAAATAATGATGACTCCGTATTACCAAACTGATGTTTATAAACAAAAATTCTAGCAAATTAAAGGGGGACATATTGTAGATTGTTATTCACTTCGGTTGAACTTAAATGAATCAAATCAATTGGTCAAAGTTACAAAGCACGGGTAAGAGCTGTTAAAAAAAATATTTGTTGAACTTTAGATGTTAATACAAGATCGGTATCGGTATTGTCTAACTAATAGATGTAAATAATGTTAACTTATGACAGTTCGGTTACTTTAACATATAAAAAATATTATATTTGCAAGTGTTGTTTCATCTCTTCTCTTTGGAATTGAAAACATGTATATTGTAGGCCTATACGTTGTATATATATATATATATATATATCATGGGCGTAGCCAGGATTTTTTTCGGTGGGGTGGGGTGGGGGGTTGGGGGGAGATTAATTCCGTAACGAGGCATGTATTGGTATCGACTTCGAATTAATCCCGTAATGAAGCATGTATTGGTATCGACTTAAACAATGTAGATGTCTTACTTCAGAACTTACCTGTAGGAATTGAACCGTTTCACATTGAAGACAGTCAGTGGAGCATCAATGAAAGAGCCACTCGGATAGAAATATCTTCCTCTGCCATTAATGAGACCAGAATGGAACTGAAACATACTGAAAAGAAACAAGTCAAAAAAACAAAATACTTAAAAAAAAACACATTCCTCCTTGATACTGCTTAAGAGCAATTTTTTTTTTCTTAATAACTAATGGATGTTGATTTTTTTTTTTTAAGAAATTGTTGTTACCCCGCCCTATTTCCCTATCCACGAAAAAATCTCCAGGTTAAGAGAATGTTTAAATCTAGTATTTTCCTAGATTCTAAAGCTAGGCCTAGAGATCTAGACTAAAAAGATGGTACGCAAAAAATATTCTGGAACGTCTATTCTTTATTAAAGTCTTTAATGGATAGAACCGTCATGCGGAAATACTCGAAGACGTTTGGGTCTGTTCAAGTTCAAGATTGTCTAGTCCTCTGGCCAAAATTGTTTTTTTTTCATACTTAAAAAATTATAACGTCAAACTATCGTTTTTTTCTAGTGTGGCTAAATAGCTACTAATGCTTTTCCCAAAGATATATATATATATATATATATACATATTCTTAGAAAATCGTTAGAGCCGTTTTCGAGAGCAGCGTCCTTGGTTTTGCCCATGAATTTAAAGAAATGTCTCAGATTAAAAAAAAAAAATGACATGGGGCAGCATATAAACGAGATGTGGACTAGGACAGTGATTTTCAACCTTATTCGACCGGCGGGCCATTTTAATTTCCAACACTCGTATCGCGAGCCAGATCAATGAAAAGGTAAAAAAAAATAAATTAAAGCGACAATTATCTATTTTTAATAGAAATCTGTGAATTTACTATTAACATTAATTCATGACAAGTGTATCCTAAACCTACACTTAAATATCCGGCTGCTTAGATGAGACGATAACGTCTGTGAATCTAGATGTTGGTCTGTTAGATGACTACGTAACATTGCTGTCGCATGTGTCCTCACTGAAATGGTTTGTCTTCAGCATGAAGTGCTTGTAACGCTTGTGAGCGTCTGTAACGCTCTGTTGTTGTTTTTTTTTTGAGATTTAAAAACGCTTCCGTAAGCAACACGGAGTAGAAATCATTTATTTGAATCACGTGACCTTTGTTAAGTAGGGATGTCTGGCTTTGTAACTCAATCAGTTCCAGTTGCAGCTCTGTCTGTGCACTTGACACATTGGCCGCAAATGGACTTTTGAAAAAACGAACATTGTTTAATTTGAAAAAATTCTAAATCATCATCAGATGGTCCAGACTGAACACGTTGTTACATAGATTTTGTTGGTTAATAATTTAATGGAATGAAGTCACATAGGCTCGGCTCCATTAGACAACTTTTCTAATAACTCTTGCTGTCAACTATACTTGTGGTACCACCAGTAGTCACTCTCACTAGTTTCTCCCAAGAAAGAGAAAGATCAACCCAGATGTCTGAAACATCTTTGAAAGGTTTTTTCAAGTGATGGTCCTATGCATGCCATCTTCTAGGGATCCACTTTCAAAATGTTTACTTATCTAAACCTGCCACCTTCTAGTGATCCACTTTCAAAATGTTTACCTACCTAAACCTGCCACCTTCTAGTGATCCAGTTTCAAAATGTTTACTTACCTAAACCTGCCACCTTCTAGGGATCCAGTTTCAAAATGTTTACCTACCTAAACCTGCCACCTTCTAGGGATCCAGTTTCAAAATGTTTACCTAAACCTGCCACCTTCTAGGGATCCAGTTTCAAATGTTTACCTACCTAAAACTGCCACCTTCTAGGGATCCAGTTTCAAAATGTTTACCTACCTAAACCTGCTACCTTCTAGTGATCCAGTTTCAAAATGTTTACTTACCTAAACCTGCTACCTTCTAGTGATTCAGTTTCAAAATGTTTACCTACCTAAACCTGCCACCTTCTAGGGATCCAGTTTCAAAATGTTTACCTACCTAAACCTGCCACCTTCTAGGGATCCAGTTTCAAAATGTTTACCTACCTAAACCTGCCACCTTCTAGTGATCCAGTTTCAAAATGTTTACCTACCTAAACCTGCTACCTTCTAGTGATCCAGTTTCAAAATGTTTACCTACCTAAACCTGCCATCTTCTAGTGATCCAGTTTCAAAATGTTTACCTACCCAAACCTGCCATCTTCTAGTGATCCAGTTTCAAAATGTTTACCTACCCAAACCTGCCATCTTCTAGTGATCCAGTTTCAAAATGTTTACCTACCTAAACCTGCCATCTTCTAGTGATCCAGTTTCAAATTGTTTACCTACCTAAACCTACCACCTTCTAGTGATCCAGTAAAAATGTTTACTTACCTAAACCTGCCACCTTCTAGTGATCCAGTGGGTTGAATTTGAACTCGCTTCTCATAGTTATTGTATAACATTCTATAATGGGTGAGTTCAGAGTCCATGTCATGGTTCCAGTCCTAGTGTTAAGATAATACATAAAATGAAAGGGAAATAGCGATGATCTAGACACTTGCTTAATAGACCTAAGAAAAGATCAAATCACATTACAGCAGCGTTTCTCAAACTGTAGGGTGACGTTCTAGGGTGCAATGTCAGGGCAAAAGAAGGGAGGGATGATTTATTATTTATTTTTATTGTAATTAACTATCAATGTTTGAAAATATTATTAGCCAATGAAAAGAATAAAAGATAAAGTGAGGGGGGGTATTTAGGAATACGTATACAACCTTGACTTTCCTTTTTTCCCATTCAAATTTGGTTTTCTATCACTACAGTTAACGTTCTTAACCGGAAGCAAGAATTTAAACAGTAAAGAAAAATTGGAACATAATAAAAGTGAATATAATTCCTGGTTGCGCTGTATGCGCTCTGGACTATCGTTTCGAGTGGCTCCTGTTAAAAACCTGTCTTCCGTTACAGGGCCGGCCTTAGGCATAGGCAAGCTAACTAGGTAGCCACCTAAGACCTCCGATAAGTGGTGGCTTCCCACTGGACTGAAAACATGTTTTTTAGAGAAGAAATAGCGAAACTTGTGCCAAGTTTTATTGTTGTACTAGGTTTTAAGTAAAATGCGTAATTTTATTTGTTCGCTTTTGATTTTTTAAATTTCATTTGGGCCACCAAATTCACTTCGCCGAAAGTCACTAAATATCTAAGGCCGGCCCAGTCCGCTATCGCCGCCGTCCTGCAGAAGTTTGGGGCTATGATGTATGCCTAATCTTGTCAAATCTGAAGGAACATGTAAAACAAATACTATTAAATAAAGATAAACACAAGTTAGGCAGGAAATGAAGAGAAACTTAGTTTTTGTACAAAGTTCAATTAGTATTACTTTTGCTATAATTAGTAGTGCTTTAGAGGTTTCTTTGCTACTTTTAGTTAACAAAAGTCAGCTTGAATCTCCAAAATCCTGGTCTGCATCGAGATTTTAAAGCGCTAAGCTACATATACCATAAAGAAAAAACTATATTCAGTTTCATATTTGAGATAATCATCAAGTTTGAAAGTAGGTACTATTCACTTCCTTGTTGCCTGGGATGTAAGATGTGTGGCTGTGACAAGACAAAAGCTTGCCGTCAGAGTCACTCAATTTTATCACAGCATTAATTATTATTTATTATTATTTATTTATTTTATTTTTATTATTTTCCCATCCTATCCCCAATTTCTTTACCCGCCCCACCTTTTCCTCTCCCAGCTAGACTCGGTCTACCACCTTGGAGATAGCTAGGCCGCGTCCTTTCACTTATCTGTCCTTGATCGGGGAAAGATAAACACACAGTCTCTTTGGTCTTACCCGCCGGATGTCTGCCGGTCGCAGTTGACACCACCTTGGGTGGAATGCAAATCACTCTTTCTTCCCCCCTCTCCCACGTCTCTCTTTAATCAAAGAGATTACTCGGGTCAACACGCCTCTCGACACTCCAAGGTGCGACTCCCATCTCGAGTCAAATTCACCCACGTGTAAGATAATTCTTAGCCTAGGACATTTTCTGTTTCCGCCCGTCTCCCCCAGGCCTTTATAAGGTAGATTAAATCAAGCCAGACCCTCTCATTTTCTCATTCTATCTGAGCAGTCGAGTCTGGACTATTTCATTTATTCTTACTCTTAGAGGAATACCTGGTGGTAAGCCGAACTTAATCACAGTTCCACTTAATTAATTTGTGTATGTTTCTCACTGGATATAATCATGTGTATTTTATGATTTCATTTATATTTAATTAGTGCATTGTGTATTTCTCACTGTCGTAAGTAGAAAACATAAACATGGCATATGTGTATATTTATGTATTGCATTAATCTATTAATGCTACGTTGCTCAATTGATCGTTGATGCAACCATGTATATATTTGTACATCTGATTTTATTCCCTTTATTTCGGCTGACCGCCTTGATAATTTTACTATCGCACTAATACTTAGAAAAGAGATATGAGTTATCTCCCCTGTAGTCATTCTACTTTGATGAGAGTTGCGCCCCTTGAACGGACACTCTCCTTTCAAGCGCACTCCATTGTTCTCGGCCGACGGTCGTATGTAAACAAACCGTCATGGTCGCTGACCACCGCCCATTTCCACCCCCCCCCCCTTTCCTTTTTCTCTTTCCACTTGTGTTGTTTATTTGAGATTATTATTTCCCCTTTTATGTACATTTTTATATTGCTACTATCGGCCATCTATTTTCCAAATGCCATTTGTCATCATCTCCCCCTTGTGCTCTAAAGCAATTTCACCAATCTGACGAATGCGCCTCAGTCGAGTGCATCGATAAGATGTATGAGAGACATGTCCTAACTCGTCTTTATTTATCCGCAGCCTCCCTCAGGTGTCTGCCTATTTTTTTGGATCACCTGCCTATTTAATTGGCATTGTCTGCCTATTTACCTGTCTATTTGTTATTGAGTATCATCTCCTGCCTACGTGGATCTACTCAACTCTACTACTTGGCGCTATCGGCTCTGCTTGCCTGCCTATTCGACAGCCCACCTGTCAACGTATTAAGTACGACGTCCCTATAGACCCAGAGTCTGTGCGAAACGTCATAGCTACGCCAAACCCTCCTCGACTCACTGAACTTATCCTGCTAACTACGCTGCCCACAGCAGATCAGCTCTGCCCTCAGTACCCTTGCGCCCACGGTAGTCGGCCACCCGCCCTACTGTGCCCACTACAGATATCAAGACTTTGGATTGAGACTCCACAAGAACTGTATCACCGGCGTCCCTCTACCCGCTAGAGCGCCACATCCAGCTGCAGAACCTCAAGCCAGGACACAGCCAGCTGCGACATCAACAGAACAACAAGCTAAGTTCAGAAGACAAAGTGACATACTCTTATTAAGTGCAAGAGTGATGATTAAATATAGCATTAATTAGAGATAGATGCAAACCCTTCCCCTTTTTATTCTTCTATGTAAATATTTATGTAAATAAATATTCTTCAACTTTTAATTTGTATCTCTCTTTCATTGCTTGTCTCGTTGCGTGCCTGCTCCCGATTTATATGCTGACGGGTTGGTGTGTGATAATTTAAAAAATAATCATCCCCTAGACATTAAACCAGCCAAACACACATCACTTTCGCTAACCTGTCACAGTGGCGCCAACCACTTGGCTAACTATTAAGGTTATCGTGATCAGGAATGGAACAGACATTGAACCAATACGAACACTATAGCTCCTATCTAGACAGACGAATGCTTTCAGATGAATTATTGGTGTCGGTTTCTCCCTGAACCGGCGAAGAATCTGCTCTGACTAAAGAAGCCGATTCTGGAGCGGCAAATATGACTACAGTTCACGTATGCGAATGCATCTGTTTTTAGAGCTAGCGGGTAGAGCAGCTTTCTTCCTTTTAAACAAATTCATAAACATATTTAACGTACCTGAATCATCATAATAAACTCTTCCATCTGCAACGGCCGCCTCTCTCTGACAATAAAAGGTCCCAATAAACCCATAGAGAGTTGAGCCCCTGTGTGGGCGTGGTACCAAAATGTTCCCTTGGGGTCAGCTGCAAATCTGTATGTGAAGGTTTGACCAGGAAGTATGGGACACTGCAGACAGAAGGAAATAACAAAACTATATGTACATAGTATTACTGGAACACAGTACGACTATCGACATTAATAATATTTGATATTAAGAATGGTTTAAAAATAAACAAATAAATTCTCCAAAAGTCTCAATATTTAGCAGCATTTGAGTTTTTGTTTTTATTTTTAATTAGGCAAATCAAATTTAAATTAATATTAAATGTTTTGTTTAAACAATTGTTCATATTAGCTTGCAAACTCTCTACCAACCGAAAACCGGACGAGTATTTTGAAAACGGCTCTGAGGATTTAATTACTTTATGTATAGCCTTTGGACTAAAATAACTATCTAATTAACAACACAATGAAAACTCTGGTTTGACATTTTTTCAAAATATAATCATTTTAAAATTAAATATGGGTTACATCTTAAAAAAAAACGGATTATTTCTGTGTAGTTAGTCAAGAGCTGAAAAAAGAATGAGAAGTTCATGAACAGTTTGAGCACCGTCTGACGTAGAACTCATTAGCTGGACTGTTCATAGAAACACTTAAGTGTTCAAGGACTCCTTGCAATAAGGAAGCACTGCAATAAATAAATATAATTATATATGTGAGACCACCATCAGATTCATAAAGAAGAAATTGGTTAGAATTTTGTTTTTAAAGGTTTGTGTTTTCTTAAGTTTTTCTAGTTTTTGTTCTGAGTTTTTTGTCTAAGTCCAAAAAAAAAAGTTCAACGTCTTGCCACAATGTCACACAGCTCTCTGAAGTTTGTTTTTTCACTTGTGTGTTTGTCTTTCGTTTGTTTGTTTATAATGATAGAATAATAGTTCCCATGACTAATCTCCGTCCTATAATGCAAGGCTAGTAATAAAAGCCATCAAACTTTAACCTATTTACCAACCTGAGTGATAAAACCTACACCGTCACTCCAAGCACTTCCTTTTTGTATCAGTCCGTGCCAATGGATGGTCATCCCACTGGATATCAGGCTATTTTTCACGTGCACTATGACCGTCTGACCTTCATACACCTAGGATGCAATGTAGAAACAATAATGAACTACGATGTAACGCAGAACCTTAATCTACGATATCTGTTGAATTTAAATACATTTTAATTGGACTAACTACAGAAAGATCTTAGGTATCACTTACAGAGACCGAATCACGAATGAAGAAATCAGAAGTAACATAAATACAGGAATTGGACCCCACGAAGACCTGCTCACTACGTTAAAAAATGCAAGCTTAAACTCAATGGCCATATCACAAGGTCCTCGGGGCTCGCAAAGACATTCCGTCAGGGAAAAGTACCAGGAAAAAGAAGAAGAGGCAGACAGAGAACGTGATGGGAAGACAACATAAATGAATGCACGGGCCTGGTTTTGTAAGATATTCTATCCAAGGCAGAGGAATGGAGAAAGCGGTCAATAGATCTTGTGTGGTGCCCCAACGGTTCAACAGATTAGGTGATAGGTGAAGGTGAAGGTAAAGCTTTTTCAATGTAGAGCCAAAGAAATAAGGCTACAAGCTCATTTAGATACGCCTTTATAATAAGTCAATGAAATGGGGACATTACCCAGCATTGAAACTTTTACACATCTGTTTCACCTAATTACAAATGGAAGATTTTCTACACCACATAATGCAAATAGATAAGTCCTGATATTTTTCTATTAATTGTCTCCCCTTTTTTTTACCTAAAAACAAAGGCCCGTTTATTGTTTTCTTGACATCATTGACCAGTCTTTGATTCTCTTAAGTCTTACCTCAATAGAAGGTCCAGGTATTGTTTTATTGACAGTAATGACCAGTCTTTGATTCTCTTAAGTCTTACCTCAATAGAAGGTCCAGGTATTGTTTTATTGACAGTAATGACCAGTCGTTGATTCTCTTAAGTCTTACCTCAATAGAAGGTCCAGGTATTGTTTTATTGACAGTAATGACCAGTCGTTGATTCTCAAAGCCGTCTGCACTGATCACATTGTTGCTATCTACGGGCACTGCATTTAGCGGGTTAGTCACGTTAAAGTGATAAAGTTTCCCACCCGAAGCGTAGACAGCCAGCTTGTTGTCCATCATGGTCAGGTTGTATTCTACTTCCAGCCAGAACTCACAGACATCTTGTGTCATTAGACAAGCAGACTTGACATTGTGTGACATCGACAGCAGAATTACAAGACTGGACCACCTTAATGAGAAAAAAAAATTACTACAAATACTTCATTTCTATTTCATTACCTCATAAGTCTAAATGAAACAAAAAAAGGATTTTGTGACTGGTTTGCTATCTCGATTTCTACAAATATCGCCCACGTTTTAGACCCATTAGACTTAGGAGACAAGTTGTTCAGCTTTCTAGATGGCAAAACTCAAGTAACTGTAGAGCCAAGTCCAAGACTTGTTCCGTTAACAGAATTACTTACAAGTTCGCATAAAGACCAAATGTAATAATTAATTAGTATCATCATACGGAAATTACGATAATAAAAATAATAACACAATGAATTTTGGTTCCCTTTAAGGGAACTAAACCCTCCTCAGAGCCAGAGATTGAAATTTAATAATAATAATAATATAATAATAAAAAAAACGAACAAAATATGAAAACCTCAAATAACAATATACCCTGTTGTTATATCAACCAAGTGGTTAGTCACACCTTCGTAGCCGAAGGTATACATAAGATGGTTCTCGTTGCCTGTCAGAGGATGATACTGCTTCAGAGCTGCCACATCACCCAAAAATTCAGCAGTGCTAAACGGACTAAAACAATTTTTGTTTCCCTCTAACGAATTTCGACCATGGCAGAACCAGAGAATGAATATTAATACATTTTAAAATAGTAATAACAATGTATATATATATATATATATATATATAAATATAAATATATATATATATAAATAGTAATAACAATGTATATATATATATATATATAATTCTCTTCTTCGCTCAACAGTTTTGACGAGCAAGAAGTAAAGGAAAGATCACTCTCTTATTTCTGCGGATAGTAACCCCGCGAAAAAAACAAGAGGGTTGGGGGGGGGGGGGAGAACAAGTGGTTATTCACACGTCGCTACGGATGGCTGCGCACTGGACTGTCAAAACCTGCCCGCTCCCAGCCCCCTTCGTCCTGCGGGAGGTTTGGACTAAGAAGTAAACTATCTTCAACTCTGAAGGAAGATCCGAAATATGTATAACATTTTACAAACACTAAATAGTAGCGCCCGATTTAACCATTGTGACCAAGAAGTCATGGAAAGAAAACAAGTAATCTACTATGTATATTCTCCTCCCGTCACTAAATAGCAGGGCCGGACTTAAGCGTTGTGGGGCCCAATGCGAAACAGATTTCGCGGTGCCAAGTTTGGGTAGGGAAGCGGACAATAAAAGAAATTTAAGAGTTTGTATTAGAAAATTAATTCGTCTATTCATTTTATTCATTTTATTCATTCTTTACTACTTACAGAATTACTTTACGAGCCTTGCGTGTAGCAAAGTCATTCAGTATATCATGAATTCTGTTTCCTACATAGATCACGCTCAATAGCAAGAATTACCAAATGTTTCAATCTATCTTTGAAAATTATTGACCTCAAGTAATTCTTCATTAGTTTGAGGCAGCGAGAAGCTTCTTTCACCTGATTACACAATTACGGCTAATGCATAATGCCGTTTTTATTTATCGCACGTAGCATTGGCTTTTTTCATATTGAATGACACCCCAAAATGACAATTTTTGTCTATATATTTCCGTATATTTTAAGGACTTTTTCGTATATTTTGTAATTTCGGGAGATTTCCAGGAGATTCTGGTAAATCGACAGGAGGGCGCGGGAAATTCTATTTTAAGTGATAATATGTTTTAATTTAATAATTTATACACCTAGAATTAGCGCGGGTCCTATGAAAGTGAGGGTCCTCTGAAAGTGCGGGGCCAAATGCGGTCGCATAGGTTGCAGTGGCCTAAGGCCGGCCCTGCAAAATAGCGGCGTACGCTACGCCGTTGGTCGACTAGTATAATAATAAAATGTTCGTTGCACTGTTAACAAACATAAGCTCAAGGCGATTTGAGAGCAAGGAAGACAGTTAAAAACAAAACTTACAACCCTAAGCCCTCACTACTCAAGATCTTATTATAATTTGAACGAATAGGTCTTGGTATTCTTTTTGGATGTAGTGAAGAATTTGGTTCGTCGGAGCTCAATTAGGAGCTCAATGAGGAGCTCAATGAGGAGCTCAATTAGGAGCAAGGTTCCGTAATGTTGTTATTAATGGAAGAGGTAACTACTATCTACTAGTTATAAAAATTCTTCCAGGGCATGCGTCTCAAATAACCTCTGGCAACCAGTTAAACTCCTGGGCTTTACTCAAAAACGTTAAAAGCTCAATCCTGATGAAAAAATCAGGAGTAGGCGATCTTTAGGCAGTTTGCAGCACACAGTGCTACACCCAGGCAGAGCCTGCGACGCCGCTGATGCACTTGCCGTTTCTTTGGAGACATCAGCTGTACGGAGAGGGGAAAACTGCTGCGTGAGAGACATCGTTTCGAGCACAGCTAATGCTAGGCATTCATCTCATCTCCATAACATGATCCATCATCATCATCAAACTCTATTTGAGTGAGGGCTTGAGAGACTCAAATCCTCTCTTGCAAAAAGCCCTGAACAGAGACCATGTTGTTTTGTGTAGTGCATGTCATCATACAGGTTAAGAATTAGTGGATTCCCAGACCTGTTGAGACGGAGATCAGCAAATCTTGGGCAGTCAAAAAGAATGAGGAGCAGTTTCCTCTTCTTCCCCAAAGCGAGGGCACCGTGAGTCTGGCCATAGCCGAGACAAATATGAGCCAACAGGACAGTGATATGTCCTACACTGTGCTATAATAGCTTACTCAGGCCTGGAATGCCTCCACT
Organism: Biomphalaria glabrata; assembly: GCF_947242115.1. NCBI lineage: Eukaryota > Metazoa > Mollusca > Gastropoda > Planorbidae > Biomphalaria > Biomphalaria glabrata. The sequence continues at coordinate 34,512,215 of NC_074714.1, forward strand.
ATGGGGTATTGGTGGACAAACTCCGCGGGCTTTTTGGAACTTATCCGAGCACTCAAACAACTTTTCCATTTCTATTTTTTTGATTGCAGCCAGAGCATGATGGGAACTCACAGCCTGCTCTGTAGGTGGTGTTAGCCCTCCCTGCTGGGCCAAGAAATCTGCAATGGTGTTGCAAGTCACACCTACTAGACTCGGTACCCACTGCATTATTACAGGAGTGCAATAGCGTTGATTTATGTTGTGTGAAGCCATGATAACAGTGTCGATATTGGTGATCCATGGTAGCTTCGCGACTGAAAGTGGTCATACAATGGCGGGCGAATTCCAAGCCTTTGATTCAAGAAAGTGCTCACAAATCGTAATGTGTAAGAGAATGTGTGAGGCTTAACTAGAGGAAGGAAGACATGAAGCACAATGCTCTCTAAGGACAAATGATGTTCATTAAGGTTCGAGAGCATTTCTTTATTGTAGATTGTAGTTCAGTCGTAAATCCAAGGCTGTATTACTTATTCGAGCATGCTACAAGCAACACTTCCGCCAGCCGTAGAAATGCGAAAAAATTTTCTGGCCCGTCGAAATTCGGATATATTTTAAGCTCTTTTGTGAAGGCCCCGGGCCTGTAGCACTCCTTAAATCCGGCCCTGGCTTTAGGTCTAAAAAAAGTCAACATGTTAGATCTTGATCTAGCATATTTTTTAGCGACTAACATAAAAACAGAGCAAAAACCCAAATCTGAGAGAAAACCCAAAATTTAAGATTACAGTTAAAACAATAACAAAGATGGCTGACCCAAGCAATTATACAGAATTACCGAAATCTCCTATTAAAATGTGCAATGTAAGTATTACGTTCTATAATAGGCTGTGGATTTTAACATTTGCATTACACTTACAATACTAACACCAGGTAATTCCTACATCTTTAAATGCAACTGAACAAGAAAAACCACCTAGTGAGAAGAAAATAGTCCTAGAGATACAGCATAATTATTTGAAAACTTGAGTCTCTCAAGTTACTTGTTAATATGTATTTACTACAGGACCACATTTTTTTAAAAGTTTGAAACAAATGTTTGTACCAAAGTTTAACTATGAATTGTCAGAATGAAATATTGACGCGAGTAAATCACACAGTGTCAGAGTTGTCAGAGGGAAATCTGAAATGTAACCCAACCTTGAACAGCATTCTTCTTTTCTATTTCTTCTTCTTTACACTTTCAGCAGCTGTTTCCATCCTCCCTCCCCCCCCCCCCCCCGCTGTGTTCCTCTACTTACGACTTTCTTAAAAAAAAAAAAAAAAACCATTCATCAACATTTATAAAAGCAAATAAAAAGCTTGAACTGGAAGAATTGAATATTGAACCATGGACATTTACTGGTGACCTAAATTTTGAGGCGTTGCAGAGAGGCTTCCAGCAGCACATTCAATGGCGTGGTATTCAAAGATAGGGTACACACACACACACAAACTACTTACACACCCATATAAAACTAGGGACTGTTAGAACTAAATGAAATTTTTTTTCTTTTCTTCACTTTTTGAAATCTCTATTGGAGTTTGAATCTAAGGCGAATAGCTAAAAATATCTTGCTGTTTTGAGTTGTTGTTTTTTCTACTGTTAAGAATACTGGGGATTTCCACATTAAAGTTAATCACTCTAATGTCCCCTTTGTCTACTCTTTGATTTTTAAGATCAATTTTAAGAGTAATAAAGAAAAGAGAAAGAGCTGTGAAGAAATGTGGTGGCAATATAATGAGACCATCATAAAAAAAAACAACGTCTAAGCCACTCTAAGACAATGAAAAGAGGAAAAGATTGGGAAATATTTTGAAATAAAAAGAGAACCCCCCCCAACCCCAAAACCAAAGTCAAGGTCATATTGAATGATCACTGTTGGAAACAAAATAATACACAGTTGTTGGTGCTATCAGCGATAGAAAAATGAATTCAAAGCTTATCCTAGGAAAAGAACCGCTAATTACTGCAATTTATCTGAACATTACAGGGTTTAGCTCGCTTTCTGCTATGTAAACAAAATTAATAAATGAGTACTAAATGATTAACTAGTTAATTAATTTTTTAATTGATTCGTGTATTGTCATCAACTATGAATAATATTGCAAAATTTCAACTTGATCTGAGGATGTGATGTGTGAGCGTGTCAAAAATTAATTAATACGGAGATTAAATCCATATATACATTAACAACGCTCTATAAGTAGTATTTATTCTCCTTATTTCGAAATCAGACTAAATATTTGATAACCAACATTAATTAACGAATTTTTTTTTTATTGATGTCTGGTCAGGTTCAATGAGTAATCGTGCAAAGTTTCAACTTGATCTGAGAATGGCAAAATGGGTGAAAAAAATATGTTCTAACTTTTTACCAGACATACAGACAAAGTTGATTCTACAGCAGGGGTGGGCAAAGTACGGCCCGGGGGCCACATGCGGCCCGCCGGAGTGTTTTATGCGGCCCGCCGACACCTACAGAAGTCAGGTGTGCCCACAGTATATACTTATAAAAATACAAATATATTAAAAATAATATAATTATAAATTATTGAAACTGTCATTTTAAAAAGTTTCAATCAAACGAAGACTATGCTTATTGGCTATACACCAATACACTCATTTTAAGACACAATCTCTGATCAGTATTTATTCAATGCTATGAAGAACTGTGTTGAATGTTGGGTATGCTTGGAACAAGATGGAAAGGGTGACAACTAGTGGAGCTTGATCTTTGACTGAGTAAAATGGTGGGGTTTTTAAAATATCCCAACCATAAACTTTAAACAGGAAAGTTTGCACAAAGTTGCATAAAATATCATCTTCACAGATATACCCACCTGCATAATCAAACGTATTAGAGTTAGGGGTATTAACCTCAGGTAGTTACGATTATGAATAAATTAATCCAATATTTCCTCTTATCCTAGCATGGGCAAGGTAAACGAGAACAATATAAAATCTCAAGGAAGAAATTGTTGTGTTACTTGAAGGACATTGACTGTGACCTTGTTACCAATAATTCTAATGAACAGTGGAAGACAGATTTCATGTTTCATAATTGCCGTAGCAATGAGCCTTTTACATATGAAATGTAAATGGATGTTAAATCTTTTCAAATAAGGCCTTCCCATTTCTACAATCAAGCAAAAGAAAACAGATTTTGTCATTTTCCTTTGCTGAAAGGTGAAACTATTTCTAGTGAAATGATTAAAAGTACAACACTTATTTAGATTCCTTAATTTTGAAATTTATAAAAGCAAATTTTAAGACGTCAAGAACCGGTTTTCAATACCATTAGCTCATCATTTAGCGCAGAAGCTGATTTAGCTCCAGAGGACATAACTCCGAGCAAAGAGAGTCTCCAGTCAGTACCTCCACATGAGTCTTATGAGTTCCAGAATCTGTATGTCAACACTTAAAAAAATGTGCTGCTGTTCACACTATTTGTGTACACATACATCTGTTGTTCTTCTTTGTTCTCATTTTACATGTTGGAGGGTTCAGATCAGTAATCTAAGATGAACCGCGCAATGTTCTCCAGATCAGGCAGTTCTCCGAATAGTTTTGGTTCTATAGGAGGGTTTTGGGGCCAAGGCCCTGTTCGGGTCTCTGATTTAGTATGCACCATTGAAGGACAAGGTCAGCTCCAAAAGGGCAAGTTTCGCTCGTCCCGACATTTAACTTCCGGAACATATATTGTCTCATCCAGTGAACAAGCATTTTATTTTGGGTGGGGGGAAACTAAACAGGTATAATTACTGGTCGATTTTGACTGACTGTAATTTGACAGCAGTCACAAGGGTAACAACTAGTAAGCTAGTTTCACAGTTTCGGAACATTATGCACGAGTGTAAAAAGTAAAATACTGCACAATAAGTACAACTGTATATTAGTGGGGTTATTGTAATATAAAAAGACAACAGCAATTTAAAAAAAATTATTTCAAATACTGCTAACTCTTTTTGTAATTCCTTAACGTGGAGTGTGGAAAAAAAGAAACGTGAATATAATACAGTGTAATTATGAATTAAAAGTTAGCTAGAGTATCTTTCTAAGTTGTATATACATATGCTGCCCGCCATTCCCAAATTTAAAGAAATGCGGCCCTCGATACAAAAAGGTTGCCCACCCCTGTTCTACAGTGTACAGTAGACACACCAAAAAGCTTTCTATTTATAATTTTCTTTCATATGTACAAATCTCGTATAGAATGTAGGAAGTGATGTAAGCTATGTATTTTCAAGGTTGTACAGTAGCTCTGCACGTATATATCACTGAACGACTTCCACGTGATCTGTCTAAGAAAATTACTGAATGTCAAATGGCAAGAAAATACCAGATTTTAAAGTGCTTCAAAAGCGGGCCTGCAAAGCATCCACACAATCCTGATGCAGTCCCATCTGCGATGGGCAGGACACGTCTGCAGAATGGAAGACCGCCGCATTCCTAAATGACTCCTGTATGGCCAACTAAGCGAAGGAAAGCGTTCACAAGGGGGACAAAGAAAACGCTTCAAGGACACCCTCAAAACTTCTCTGAAGGCGTTCAGCATAGACCCAGCCACCTGGGAGACAGAGGCACATGACAGAGCATCATGACGTCGCGCTGTGAAAACTGGCACACAAATTGCTGAGAAAAAGAGAACAGCGCTAGCAGAAGAAAAACGCCACAGAAGAAAAGCAAGGCCAATGATACTAGCTCCAGCTGGAATAACCTGCCCAGTGTGCAGCCGAACATTTCGGGCTCGCATAGGTCTCACGATTTACATGAGGAGGCACAAACCCCAGTGCAAATCCCTTAGCCCACTGGATGACAAAAGTGGTCATCATCGAACCAAGATGGACGAACTAAATCACTTTAACCAAAGCTCTGAATTCAAACTTCTGCTGCCTGCAGTTTTTTTCCAAGCAAGTGAAAAGCTTTGGGGCTCAACAAGGACGAAAAAGCAGAAGCCGCTGATCATTAGACAGCTAGCAGCACACTGTGATACACCGTGGAAAAGCCTTCGAAGCTGCTGATCCCAAATGGCCTGAAGAAAACAGCTGTGAGAGAGACATCGTTCCGACCATAGCTCGTTCACCGTCATTAATCCCATTTCTATGAGATGATCTCCAGCTGACTTGCCACTGATGGAGGTCATATCAATCACCGTCATTAATCCCATTTCTATGAGATGATCTCCAGCTGACTTGCCACTGATGGAGGTCATATCAATCACCGTCATTAATCCCATTTCTATGAGATGATCTTCAGCTGACTTGCCACTGATTGAGGTCATATCAATCATCGTCATTAAATACATTTCTATGAGATGATCTCCAGCTGACTTGCCACTGATTGAGGTCATATCAATCATCGTCATTAATCCCATTTCTATGAGATGATCTCCAGCTGACTTGCCACTGATGGAGGTCATATCAATCACCGTCATTAATCATATGTCTATGAGATGATCTCCAGCTGACTTGCCACTGATGGAGGTCATATCAATCACCGTCATTAATCCCATTTCTATGTGATGATCTCCAGCTGACTTGCCACTGATGGAGGTCATATCAATCACCGTCATTAATCCCATTTCTATGAGATGATCTCCAGCTGACTTGCCACTGATGGAGGTCATATCAATCACCGTCATTAATCCCATTTCTATGAGATGATCTCCAGCTGACTTGCCACTGATTGAGGTCATATCAATCACCGTCATTAATCCCATTTCTATGAGATGATCTCCAGCTGACTTGCCACTGATTGAGGTCATATCAATCATCGTCATTAATCACATTTCTATGAGATGATCTCCAGCTGACTTGCCACTGATTGAGGTCATATCAATCATCGTCATTAATCCCATTTCTATGAGATGATCTCCAGCTGACTTGCCACTGATGGAGGTCATATCAATCACCGTCATTAATCATATGTCTATGAGATGATCTCCAGCTGACTTGCCACTGATGGAGG